>NW_024609880.1:87307909-87792949 GCF_016920785.2 Ixodes scapularis
GGTCTTAGTCCAAGAGAGAATGTTTCCAAAATTAGAAAACTAAGAGCTGAGCAAACTGATTTTACTTACCAGCAAGGACCAGCACCACCGTGGTTATGGAATTGATGATGGTGGACACGTTTTGTGTCCAGTAGATGGAACGCATGGCCACAAACCGGCTGACGCACGTGATGATGCCTTCTATGAGCGCTCCTTTGGTCGTGGATACCTGGAAAGCATTTTTTTAAGGGCCGTTAATGTTATGTCTTGCCATCTGAAGCCGTTTGCGGGAAAACGTCTGCTCTCAGCGACTGTGCTTTTAACATTACTGCTGCATGAAATTGAATGGTTTTACAGGTACTTTTACAAATTATGTGCACTTTATATATAAACTTGAAACATTAATCTGCTCATCATATAATCATATATGTTTTTCTATCTGTATCATGCATGTTCTATCATCACAAATGTGTCTCGTATCAAGACTTCGGTTGTCCTGAGGCACTGAATTATAAAGTCAAGATTAAGAATAAACATGTCGGAGAAAGACAACACAACCACATCTTTCAACAAGCAACAGACATATAGGAATTTTAAAAGCGAGCAACCGATTAAAAGTTGGAAAATCGAGGAAAAGGAAAGTAATTAGAAGAAAGTAGGAGAGAATAGGCAATAAGATAAAAGGCAAAGTCTGGTCAACAGATTCATCTCTCATTTGAGAAATTCAACTTCAGTTTTCGTCAGAAACTATGAGGGATTAGAAATGTTTCCGCTGTTCATAGCGAATGACTATAATCGTTTGGCCATATCTGCTGTTATGCCCCCCCCCCCCCAACCCCCCCCCCCCCCCCCCCAACAAGGATTCTTGTTCCTTTAAAACGGGGCTTGCGATCGGTGCAGGAACCCGTAGTCATGTACGCCCGGTATATGACTATGGGATGGTAGGAACCAGTCCTTGGAAACTTCAGTGTAATGTTCCCGGTGTTTGTGATTGGTGCACCTGCGGGAGCCAATGCATAGGTCAGTCTGGCAGGTTCATATTACACTCAAGTTTCGAAGGCCTTACCTGATTCCTACCATCCCATAGTCATGCACACCCGTTCCTGCACTCTGCCGACCTGATTTTGCATTTTATCTTATCGTCTCCTCCGTCTTTCTGCTCTTCTTAGCTACTTTCTCTTTCTTTGATTTTTCCGGCTTCAATCGGTTGCTCGCTTTTGGAATTCTTATATGTCCATTGCTAGTTGAAAGATTTGGTTGTGTTGTCTTTATGTTTATTCTTTTTTTTTTAACATTGACCCGCACCAACATGCTCTTTGTATATCAATAATAAAGTATTATTATTATTGCCGTCGCCTGCGTTTTAGAAACAATTTTATGCTTTATTTTGTTGCATTCTCACTTGATCTGAAGTGACTCTAGAAGAGGTTTTTGCCCAGCAAATATAGAATACTTTGGAAGTTGACAGGAACATATAACTAGTGTTCTCGAAAGGTGCCTTCCTGAGTCGATTTTGTCCCAAAGCTGTCGTTGTTTTTAGTAGTTATTATTTGCTTATTGATAACTTTTTGAGTTTGGCTTTCTCATTCTGCCCAGTTTCGAGACATCCAAAGAAATAATAATGAATAAGGAAATCATGCACCGATCGGTCATTCAGCTACGGTGTATCATTTGGGCTGTTTCTGTGCGACACGGGTTTTGTCTATGTTCTTTAAGCTTTCAGCCGTGTTTCTAGAGCCCTTTTCCCGTATACATGCTGAATTCGTATTATTTCAAGTGATGAAAGTGCTGTGCCAAATTGCGCCAGAAACGAAAGTATGTATACATCTCGCGCCAAAATGTAATTTTTGCTCGGAATTGCGCCACACCGGCGCCGAGATGGGCTTAAACAAAGCAAAAAGAAAAATTCACAGGGTCTCTCATGTTATCCCTCAGACGGCTCTAAGGCGAAAGCCCAAGCACCGATCCCGGTGTTAGCGAACCTCCGAAGACGGCGCGCCCTCTGACGACGCAGTTTTGGCGCCGTCGTGCACGCTCGCTCTTCACCGCTGCCCGAGCGGGAGCAAGAGAGTGTCCTCCTCTCCCACTGGTTCTGCGCCACACGCACCCCTCCGCCGATTCTGGCACAAGTAACGCCATCTCGTGCTCCAGTGGCGAACCGTGGGTTTTGGTACCTTTCGTGTCGCCGACGTGTTTTCGCTCAGGGATTTTGAAGGTCGACTGAACGATGAGACATATAAGGCTTTCGCGTTCAAAATAAGAATATTTAAATATCGGTCGACCCTAATATTCAGAAAAGCAGAAGGGAAGGAACATTGTGCAAATACACATGTTGCCGCATTTCTGCTCGCCGTATACTTCGTTTCATCTTTGGTCCGAGTAGAGTGGAGGGCTCGAACACCAACCATGAACGTACATACTAAAAACGCAAGTCACGGGGCATTCACTGCGAGCTGATGAAAGAACACGCAAAGAAAGATGACGAATGCCATGACGTTGCGCTTTTGACGCGGTTTTGTTAGTCCCATCGGACCGGCTGCGTTTTGAAACAGCGTGTACAGATCGCTCGTCCAACGTCGCTGACCACGACGTCGTCTGAACTTCCAGACGACGTCAGCGATGTCAAGAACGAAGAGTCGCGAGAAAAAATTCACAAAATACAGTGACGTGATTACTGCGCCAAACTGCGCCCAGGAGCTAACTTCGCCACATCCTGCTACATTTTGCAAAAATATGGGTACTGCGCCAAGCCTGCGCCAAAGGACCAATTTTGGTCGCCTTTCCAAACCGAAACTAAACTGAGTACCGTAATGAGCGCACAGGTGAGCAGGTGGCGCAAGCGGCCGCCCGACATAAAGTACCCTGCATCAATGGTTCATTCAGTCTTGCATCGTTTTTCCCGCCGTCTCTCGTTTCGCGCTGTCGTCGTCTCGTGTCTTTAAAAAAAAAAAAAAAAAAAAAAAATTTCAACGATAGACGCGGGCATGTGCGGACGCTCCGACGCTAGCGTGCCGGGTACCTGCAGCCATGCTGTGAAACGAAACCACGTTTTTGCGCAGCGGGAGTTACTTTGGCAGATGAAGCACTTGCTCTTGAAAGCAACGGGCGTGGGAAAACTATATTTACTCCCTGCGTTCCAGTCACCGTAGTCGTGCAACGTCGGGTGTTGCCGTCCCCATGTCGCTGCAGATATGAGCTATCTAAAATGAAACCAAGTATACCGCCGCATGTTCATCAACATTCCTGTTCTTGTTTAATTCATACGTTACTACAAAAATCCCTCTTTAGTTCAAAGACTGTTGTGTCGAAGTATTGATTACCTAGGTTTCTCTCGGTAGGCTTTCTTTCGAGAGGAACCCCGGTACGTGAAAAATCTGCCGCGAAAGAAAGTTGGTTGAGAGAAGTGAGCTAAAGCAAAGAAGGCAATGCCTGCACGCTGAACCCTTACAGCGCACTTGTTTGTCTCGAGTTCGGTCGTTGCACAAAGCGCTCCGAGAACTTTTTGACCCTGGCTCGTGAAGTCTTGCATCGGTGTGCTTAGGTTCTTTTTTTTGTGTGTGTGTTTAGCTTGTACCTTGTTTGCCGGCCTGGCAAGCACGTGCCGCTGGACTGTTTTTTGTCGTATGCTAGTCAGGGGTCCATATCACGAGAGCGAATGACATTTTAGCGAACGGCGACATTTGAGCGAATGGTCGTTTTAGCGAATAACGGGGGCGCGCGTTAACCCATCCGTCGCGCTGCGCTTTACGCCGCTTCGCGGCGACAGTCTGCGGCAACTAATTACAAAAATACGAACTCACTTGGCCCACCCGAAAACGCCGCTTCGCGGCGTCCGACTATTCGCTAAAGTGTCGTTCGATGATACGTGGGCGTTCGCTAAAACGTCATTCGATCAAGTGAGTGCCTCCCGCTAGTCAGTTACATTTTGTGTACAATTTTGGGAACCAGTTGGCGTCGGAGCGGAGTGGCATGGTTTCGATCGGACAGGCCATCTCCACTTTCGCGACAATTTCGGATTGCACTGCAGTGGTGACGTGCTTCATTAGTTGGAGACTGCTTCCATTTATTATATAACTAGTCAACCTAATGCTGTGATATTTACTAGTACTAAGCTGGCCATTTCAAAATTGATTTTTAATATGTGCAGTTTGTTTCTTATTTATTTATAGAGGGTCATATATATCTATAATTTAACTAAAGCATTGCAAAATGTGTCGTGTCCTTGGCATTTCAGTTACATGTTGAAAGGCTCCCAGATGGTCTAACTTGACTATAATTTGTTGCAATAAAACTTTGGCTGGGGCTAGTTCGTTCATATCGATTAAAAGGTTAAAAGGCGCGAACAAAACAGGACGAAAAAAGACACACATGGCGCCTGTCCGTGTCGCACGCGTGTCTTTTTTCGTCCTTTTGTTCGCGCCTTTGAACCTTTTAATCGATATAATTTGTTTATTGCGGCGAGCAAAGTGTCCTTCGTTTGTCCAGCACTTGGAACGAATATTTTGTTTTTATTTTTCTAAGAATATCTGCTCCAAAAGCCACTTTTGCTGCTCCTAAACACTGTTTTGGCTACTTTAAAGTCCCCTTTTCCTGCTCCAAAACACTGTATTGACTGCTCCGAAAGGTGCTCCAAAACGGCTTAGTCCAATCACATCGCTGAAAGTAGTGTGATGGCGGCTACCGTGATAAGACGCAGAACCAGGGTCTTATACTTCCGACAAGATCATTTGAATATCGTGTCTGCCACTTGCCTCCATGCCGCGTCTACAGGGTACCGCGGCACTTGCGCCTTTCGCGTCAAGCTTTACCGCTTTGCTCCGTCGAGTGCGTCGAGCTTCACCACATTGCACTAATGTGCTGGGAGCAGTGGCTGGGGGCACAGAAATTATGCTGTCAGCATAGACCAGTGCCTGTTTTGTACCACGGGCGCCGCCATACTTGTTTATGCTGATGCCATGACACAGTAGGGAACTGCGCTTCTTGCAAAACTCCGCTTTCTTTTTTGTTTTTTACTTTTGCACATAATGGAGTGCAGGAACGCCAGAAATGCATCGTCATGAAGCTCTAAGAACAACACCGATCCCAAGAGTGCTGTAAAGAGCAAAAATCTTATATTGTGCATAGTCCCTCTCCTCACAAAAGCCTGAATTTGAGATTATTTCCCATTTTTATCGCTGGGGGAAGGATTTCGGAAACTTGTTTTCTAAGCTGGACCTCTAAACTCGTCACACACAAAGTTGGGGCCGAAGTTGAGGGAGCGCACCGATTGGCTTAACACGACAATGACTTGGCGCTTTTTTCGCCGACGTCCAATCGTCGCGCTCCGCGAACTTTCTGCTCCAACTTTGTGTTTGACGAGTTTAGGGCCCCTGATCTCCAATAGACCGATCTCACCGGGCAGTCTGACCACGCCACCGCTGCCGCAATGCATCGAGGGAACTTTAGTCTTTCTGCACGTGCGAGAACTTCGCTGAAGCTCCTGCACGTGTAGAGCACGAGACGACACGAACCCTCGCATGCACGGCCGTCTGCCTCCTATGAAAGAAAAAAAAAAAAAAAAAAAACGAAATAAAAATGCGGGTTTATTTTTTAATAAATACGGTAGTATTGTTCCTGTGCAGCAGTTGATCACAAGGGCAGCAAACGATGATTCAACCCTGGCTCCTAAGCCGCTAAAGCGCAGTGTGAGAACTGTAGGGTTTCATGATATTTCTGGTGGCTGTTTTTCTGTTTTATGATATAACATTTTTAATTATTATGTCATTAAATTATAATTGAATTCGAAGTTTATGATATTAAAACACACGTTTTCCCAGAATATTCAGCTTGGTAGGTTCATGAAACTTGGGGAGACATTTTTATTGATTGACGTTTTAGCGGATAAGCTGGTTTGGGCGGCATTTTTTTAGAAATTATATTTACAGGCCAAATAAACTACACTTGTGCAAGAGGGAGAGAGATTTTACTCTGATTCAGTTTTGAACATTTTCGTTGTAGTACGCATTGCAAGGCGAATGGCCTACTCTGACCTGAGCTTTACTTCCAAAAAGAAGGTTATGTGTACCTTTTGCATCCTTTGGACTCTTGTTAGAAAAAGGTAATAAGTATATGCTCCAATATCAAAGAGGAACCTTCAATCATTATGAAATATAGATTCCTTTAGCGACGTAATATTAAGTTTCAAGCGATGTGCTAACAGATGTTGACGTCTGCTCCAAAAGCGTCAGAATTACTGCTTCAAATCAATATTTCATCACTGTTTTTTGTATATTCTGGAAAAGAAATGGGGGGGGGGGGGGGGGGGGCTTTCATCGACAGCCTTTTTCCTACGAGCGGCTGCCCGTTTTCGTAACGCCGCACGCCCTGCCGTATGTAGACCATAACATGCCGACACCATTGCAGCAAGACTGGCTTGAAATAGCCTTCTCTTTTTCTGTGTCGACGCATATCATATACTTCCCACTTTTTTTCCTTTTTTAACTAGTTCTTAGATTTTTTTAAAGGGTAAAGCGTTAAAGCGCTCCTTTGATCATACCGTGAAAACGTCCATGTGTGCTGAATACATACGCGATAAATGCAGGCTGTTTCACGGTACACCTGCCAAATCGTTCCGCAAAAAGTACACATTGCACAAAAAAAAGGTTGATGTCGTAGTGGTAGTGCTGTGTGCAAAGTGACAGTTTAGGAAAGTTAATTTATCAAAATAGGTTATTACTTACTTTTGAGTAATTAACTTTTCATTTGGTAAATTTAAAGGTGTGGCTTTAATTAAGAACTTTGTAAGCATCGCCAGAGACCGTTAGATCAGCCCAAATTGACAAAAACACGAGGCACGCGCAACAATTTGTGGCGTTCCGAAAAAAGGAGGAAGTGGACTTTGAGGCGTTTTAAAGTTTCGGTTTCGTATCGGAACGTACCTCTGCTCTAGCGGTCCTGTTTCCATCGGCCAAAGCGCGCAACTAACTTGCGCCGCCACGGATTTTTTCGAATGTCGGAATCTTGGAGGTGAACCCAGGAATCAAAGCTTGTTCTTGTAATGTCATTCGAACAATACACGGTTTCACTTCGCCGGCTCGCTCACACAACACTTTCTTCTCTCCTATGAATGGAAACCAGGTGGTAGTGGCGCGCTTTGGCCATGAGGAGCGGGACCGCTGACGCAAAGAGGACAGAGATCGTGACGTCGCAATTGTTGACACTATGACGTGACAAGTCACCCTCAACTTCGCACTGTGAGTCACGTGACAACAGGCTGTAACACTGACGTCATGCGACCCGATGGACGTCGTGTGGCCCGTAGTGGCGGCCCGCTAAGTTTGGCTGATGATTGCACCCTGCGGCGGCGCGACGGCTACACAAATCCAAACTTTGCTTTAATGGCAGTGCACTCTGAACTAGAAATGAACCACGAAGATGTATTACCATGAGTGATGTCTGGCACTCCGTCGTGGCCATGATCCTGTGCTCCGCTATGATCTCCCACGACCAGATGAACTTGATGTACCTTGGGACATGATGGGAAACGCCGGCGCCAGATCAGAGCACGCGCACTTTCACGTACTTCGCGCGTGGTAAAGCAACAAACAATAGCAGTTGCTTTTGCTATTGCTGTACTGTGTCTTGAAAAAGCCACACTATGGCAGTTTATAGCGACTTTTGTGTTCAAAAACATGCTTTACTGCGTACGCTGTTGTATTGTACTTTGCACACTGTATAAAAGTAGCGTAACAATAAAAATAAAAATTAGGTAACTTTTTTTTATTGCTTGGAACTGAAGAAGTTAGAGTTTTAAAGGCTCACCTGCTTTGGACTCAAACGCAAAGGTTCGTCCAGTTATTTTCTGTCTAGACAGCGCTGCATACCTGTCCCTTTTAAGACACATCCAGAAATCGGTATTCCATGCATGCAAACCTAATGATTTCGCGTTTCCGGTAAAGCATGTTGAATAATTTGTTACTTTCTAACACCGCGTTTTGATGGACTGAACTCTATACAGTGGTGACGGGTAACTGCCGAGACACTTTCCCTGTGGTAACATATAACTTGAATGTTCAACGCGGCAATATGTGTTGGATAAATGAACACCTGCTTCCGTAAAATCTACGTGGCCCATACACAACCTCGTTCGCAAAACTCGAAAAAAAAAATTAATCGATTTCAATTACGATCATTCTTGGGGAAAAGTATTCACTTATAGATTACTCGAGTAGGGGCCGTTAGGCCGTTACTTGAAAAGGGAACCCTTACTTCTCCGATTACTTCAGATTGCCTAAACTACCGATTTTTCTGCTGGCTTTAGAACGGACCTTTCGTATTATCGACTCCAGCGAAACAGACGCTGCGTAGCGGGAACGCCGAGAAGCTTAGGAGAGGTGGTCGTTTCGACCCTGTCGTCTGCTATTGGTGCTTGGTTCTCGTGGGCAGCAGGAACATACATCATTTCCAGTGATTAATTTTATGCTTCTGCCGTGTCATTCCTACGCACTGACTAAAATAAAGTTTCTACCGTCGAAAAATTGCTTTGCTTTCATATGTAACACCGATTTTACACTGGAATTGCGAGCAATTTATGGTGGGCCGCGTGCTAAACGAAGAAAACGACCTCCTTTCGTCCGCCATTTTGCCTGACCAGCGCGCCCTCTATAGTTCGCTGGAGTCGCGAATACTGTCCATTATTTTATTAGAATCACCGAACTTATAAACTGCTTATCTTCATTCACCAATTATAGTAAACCCTGCCCCTGTTGGAGATTTGGTTCGAGGTTTCCGTAGTAGGAAAGTCGTAGAAACAAACGCGCATTTAGAAAGAGGAGGGAAACCTAGCAACGGTTACCGTTAATGAAAAAACAGTTAGGGCGCAGGCGAGCTGGTGTAAGTTCACCGTTTTTTCGACCACCTGAGACCGGGTGAAAGAAACACGACGACGTCTCAGAGACGTCGTCGTGTTTCTTACACCCAGTCTCAGGTGGTCGAAAAAATGGTAAACGGTTACCAGTAATTTTGGTGCTTGCAAAAGTAATCAAATTTCTTCAGCGATTACTTCCTAATGTGTTCAAATGATTACAAAATTGCTCCAAAAAGTAGTCGATTACAAGTAATTTGGTGACTTAACATACCAGTTTGCACATATACTCCGAACCCTACAGGCCACTCCAATAGTCGCCTTCTGCGCGCGGCCATCTTGTCTACTGGGCTGTGAAACGCGTTCTGAGCATGCGCAGTTTTTTCTTTCTTTTGCAGACGGAGCGCATACGTCTACAACTCAATGACTCGGCACTTTTTCTCCCGGGGTGATAAGCGCTGAAAAGGTGTGGTTAGGGGGAGTTTCCAACTCACAGCGCCGTGAGGACTGCTCCGAGAAGCTGGCCGGCCAGGCGCGGCCTGTAGTCTCCCGGACCGAGGCCGAAGAGCAGGTCTTCGACGGGCCCGCAGGGACAGGCCTCGGCGTCTCCGAACGCCCGGCACCACCAGAGACAGCAGACCAGCAGCGCCAGCGCGTACAGCAGCGTGCCGTGTCTCTCGTACACTATGCCTGCCGGGGCAATTTCCCCCGCTGGCATTTACTATGTCGTTCCAAGGGCCCACCGAATGGCTATAAAATGGTGTAGCGCTAACCTTTTGTGACTTTACTGTTGCACGTCTTATTGCTGTTCTTTGTGTGCCTCCCTGAAGAAACGGGGCGGTAGCGATTTACGTGCGAAATGATTCTCTTACCAAGATGCTTTTCCCGGTCGTGCATATACGCACCTTTATATAGAGTATTATTGTTTTTAATTCTGATATCCGATGAGATGGTGAACGTCGAGATTAATTGGCTAATCAAAGGGAAACTGTGATTAGCCAATTAATCAAATAATGTATTTAATAAAAAAAAAACTTGAAGTGTTTGTTTCGCCTCTAACATCACAAATGACAATTTTTGTTGCTGTTGTTGTTTTGTCACGCGGAGTAACAATAAAGGCGCTTTCAAAAGATTGCTGAAGCCCAGTCTCGGGTTCATGTCGTGCCTTTCATCCACTTCTCGGCGCGGTCGGTGCGAGGAGAGAACCTGAAAATGACGTCATCTCTCCGCGCCTTCCCGAGCGGTAGACGAAGTGTTTGCGGTTTCACTTTTAGCTCTGGTTCGTTCATTAGAGTAGCTAGTTCATCTTTGATCTTTTTAGTGCTAGTTTTTGCCATAGTCTACGGATATCGCATAGTGGTACAGAGTGGCGTACCAGGAATTTTTTTAAGGGAAGGGGAGGGGGGGGGGGGGGGGGGCTGAGGTGGCTGGGATGTCGATGACTTGGGGTGCGGAGAGGGGGAGGGAGGGAGGGGTCAAAATACATTCGTATATTACAGGATCTGCAGGATTTCGGGGGAGGCTGAAGCCCCATAAGTAGGGTTGTGCGAATATTCGAAATTTCGAATAGTAGTTTCGAATAATGGACTATTCGATATTCACTTCGAAAAGAACTGCACTATTCGCGTTTTTCGAAGTGTTGATTGCGGTGGGTTAGCCCCGTTGAGTGCGCTTCTTTCCGAGCACCGGTGCACAGCGGAGAAGCAATACCCGCGGAAGCGAGCTCCGCGGGTGTTTCTTCTCTGCATTACATCGGTGCTCGGTAAGGACCGCACTCAACGGGGTAACCCGCCGCGATTAACACGTGGAAAAGTAGGAATATCGATCGCAATTGGGTCCTTGGAAGGAAAACATACGTTCAAAGCGGGAGGGTGCACGCGTGCCGGCTGTATTTGGGAATAAATGGAGACTTTGTGAATGTGTATATCTTGATTGTAGTAAAAGTTCCAAAATAAACTGACTGGTATGCAGGAGTATACTATGTTAGGCAAAGATGCCCTTACAAGCTGCGTTCAACATGCGCAATTATTTCTTTTTTAACTCGAGAATAAAGGAGGAATATTTTATATAGCAAGATTTGTAAATTCACTCAATTAGGTATAGTTGGTCATCTCTGTAGGATTCATTTTATGTCAAGCCCGTCGTTTACTTGCCATCCCAAGACATCAGACCTTATGAAGACACAGTTCAAAAATGTAGATAAACTTAGCTTATAAATGAACAAGTGGAACAACCATCCCAAGTTTAGCCGGGTTTTCGTCTGAGCATTACGCAATGGTAGTGAAAGGCGTGGAAAAACTATTCGATATTCGAATCGAAAATATTCGGCCAAAAACAGTATTCGCTTCGAACTCAAAATGCACAAGACTACCCATAAGCCCCCCCCCCCCCCCCCGACACACACACACACACACCTTTCGGCTATGCCCCTGGTTCTACAATCTAGAGTCTAGACAAACTTTCATGATTTTGGCTTGACAATTTTCGTTTGCGGCAGGGTACGCTGGCGTTCGTGCACATTGGGGGCCTTTTTAACAACATACACATGCATTCTTCACTTCAGAAATGCCACTTTTTTTTATAAACTTTTTTAGCGTTTTTGACGGTTTATTAGCCAGCCTATCATAAACAATGTTTAGTGCAATCACCCCCCCCCCCCTTTTTTTTTGTAAACTTTTTTTTCTTTTAGTTAAAAACGAACGCTTTAGAGATTTCGGTACCCCACATTCAAGTCTTACGAGGACAGGGATGTGTCGCTGTCGACGGGACAGCTGACACGAACCTAGTTCGCCGACGTCACTGCACAGCTCCCAGGTAGATATGGCCTCAGAGGCTACCAGTTGTGCTCGGAGGGGCACCAGCCTGGCAGAGAGGCGCCTCAGCAGGGAGGACAGGAGCCCGTTGACCAGCAGCACCGCGTAAGGTACGAGCTCCTCCAGGAACGGGAGGGCCTCCATCAAGCCCGCTTCCTCTTGCCGACCTTGGGACAAGTGACGAAGACGGTAGAAGCTTGTAGGAAGAACTAAAGGAAGCACTTTCTGAACACTTTCTTGGAAAATAAGACTTTGAACGGGACGAAAACAAGTACACAAGAAAGGAGGAAGACGAGCATGGGGATGCTCAGGTAGCATCGACAGGCACCTGACGGACTGAGCTTTGCTCGCGGCCTCGCGTGATGTTTACACCAGCTCGGGCGAAGTCGAGCAAGAAGAGATGACTGCCGCCACCATCACAATAACCACCTGGGGATGCGAATCCAGTGATGGACGGCAAGGGTGAAGCGGAAACCAAACGGAATCTGAAACGTCGGCGGGAGGAGAGGGAAAATAACGGCGGAGTCTCCGCGAGATGGACAAAGGAGCGTAACGATTACAAACGACCCTCTCCATTTAAAAGCTAAATTGAGTTGTGTTTTAGTTTTAATAAAAGTTTCAAAAAAGAACAAAAGTTACCTTGTGATTAAATTCACAAGCACACCTCGAGGTGGCAATGACGTTTTTTGAGGGTTATTGACTCTTTGATGGCCCTATAGAACCTTGTCTTTTAGGGAAGGGTTCGCTGTCCCTCTGAGGCTTCCAGTATGTTTTATTACAAGACCCAGATACGAAGAGCGACAAGGATTTGATTCTTGCCGCTCTCCTTCAGTAACAAATTCTTCGCCAAAGACAATAGATACATCCCTCTACAACGCATCCCTCTGCAGCAACAACATATCCGTCAACAGCAATGCTGGAGGAGCATTTGGTGTTGCTGGAGGGTTTGCAGATGGCAAATCAAACCGGTTTGCCACAGTCTTTCCAAGTCGGCAAAGAGCTGCCATAACCAAAAAAGAACTTCTAAAGTACGGTGCTCATGAGAGTGGGCTCGGTATCGCTATTTTTCCAAACCCTGACATCGAGGAAAGGTAACCAACAAAACGACGTCATACAAAGTTAAGACTGTCTCGTCCGTCGCTGCTTCCTCCCGTTTTTCAGAACGTGGCACCCCTTCCAAACGTCCAAACAGTTTAATAAACACGTGCCCTAGCACGCATTTATTTCTTCCAATATTTGAAAGTTGCGCATAGATATTGTAGCAGTTTATCGGCACAACACAGCACTCGCATATTGAGTAACCTTGGCCACATCGTTGGTGGAGCCCTTCAATTGATCACTATGCTTGACGTTTTGCGTTAACTGCATGGTGATTTTTTTTTTTACATTGTTAACGATATTTGTTAGCATAACCAAACAACCAGACTTGTCATCTGGCGTACTAAGCCCACGAGGCAGTATATATGAGTGCCCCGGTTAGGCGCTTCGGGGATTAAGAAAACCATTGGTCGTTTAGCTTTCAATGTCACCGTGCCTCCAAACGAGGTTCGAAGTTATGCCAGGGTGCTCCACTCACCTTCGCCGCGGCGTCTCCCGGGTCGTGCGCGGCTCGGGTCTGAGATTAGAGGCCGCCTCCTCTATTCTTGGCTCGCCCATCCTTGTCAGATGTCCAAGAGACGGCAAGCTACGCCTGCCGAGGCACGCCAGGGAGCTGCACAGAGGATTCACGCGGACGAGCGACAGCACTACAACTGTGCCGAGCCGGAGTGCGAACTGCTTTCTTCTTTCTTTTTTTGTTTTCACTGTCAATATGTACGGGCATCTTCCGCTTGTCAAAGCATCGAGGCTGCAAGCGCTGTAACCAAGGCTTTCCTACCCGAGTAGAGAAATTTTTGAAACGGGCGAAAGCTAGCATCCAGAAACACAGCACAGTGTCAGTCCTCTAACAGTTTCATTTTGAAACTGTTGTTTTCATAATTACACATAGTATACCTTTTTTCTCTCCTTTTTTTAGCTTTTAAAAGTCAGTTAATACTAAATAATCAGTTAGATAGACGTGTCTGATTCTTGTCCCTTCACGCCGAAAGGCAACAAATAAAGCTGAATAAATAAAACTTTAAAAAAATTGCCGATAAGCCGTTCGTTTATTTGGATTTGTGCGACAGTCTTTGGTGTTTGAAGATAAGCAGACAAAAAGTACGAGACGCTTCACAGAGCGTCAGGTCAGCGGTTTTGAGTAGAGGTCACTCTTGAGGGCGTGTCATCAACGCTTGTTACGAACGACCGGTTAACATTGATGTATCCAGTAAAGAGTAAACTTGTATGCACAAACACAGACGACGAACAGGAAGGAGTGGACAAGTTTATTCAATGCCATGAACCAACTAGCCCAACAACAAGTCTTGCCAAATTGATGTCTTCCTTGATCATGACGGAATCCAATGTAAGATCTGGTGCACACACTTGCGACTACTTATGACCGGGTGATCTAAAACCCATTGTGTCGTTTTACGACGAGAGAACAAACTTGCCATCTATCGGGTATAGTCGGTTGCAAGCTAAGAAAAAACCGTAAATGCCTCTCAGAGGAAAATGTAATCCTACGCCGAGAAACGCCAGCCAATTGTTTTCATGACGTCACGATTCTGTGGACCAATCGCAATCCTTTTGAAAAAAAAAAAAAGCTCAACATGGCTGCTGGCCTTAGCAACGCGATGCTATAGTTTCTCGTGACAATTATTCTGCTTTTTTTGCACCGTGTTTTACGTGCCCGAGGTTACGCCACGAAATCTTGATGGTATCGGCTTGCGTTTGCAGCAGTTTTTGCGCGACAACGTGAGAATCCAGCGACGCTATCGCCAACGAAAATTTCGAAGCGGGCGCGAGGCTTAGCATTGCTGAGAGGTATGTTAGAGGGTATGTTAGACAGTATCTTGGACGGAAAATGAATTGGGAAGACGGTACATTGGACATGAATTTCTTTCTTTCTTTACTAAACAGCTATTTCGTTGACAAAAACGTATTCTAACTTATTTAAATGTCCTGAATGAATTAAATAAATATTGTAGTAGTTTAAGACAGGTTTCCTGGAGGAAGAAAAAGCAACGTTGCTAGCGAACTACTTTCTTGACGGCGGAGGCACTTCAGATGGGCGCAATGCGCTTGTGGGTGGAGCTAAAAGATTGTTCCTATAGCTGTGGAACACTTGGCATTTTTGATATGTCTTATTCTTTTTAAAGCGCAGCTCGTAGGCGCCCGTTTCCGGCTTGAGCGGCGTCGGCGTAGCCGTAAGGTCACGTGACCCCCCCCCCCCCCAGGTCACGTGACCTATTCGGCGTTACAGGGAGTTGTAAACGGCTTTCATTTTTCGCATATCATTTTTTTTTTTTTGCTTGGAAAATTTTTTGACAATGTTATACACAATCGTTTCTCGTGGGTGAAACGTACATTTGATCTTTCAAATACTGCTAAGCCTTCGCTCTAGTGAAATGCAGTTTCAGGGTTATTTAATATACCTTTTTCGTTTACACTTGTACCCAGTATCCGGCATGGGCGACGAAAATATAATAAAACATTTCAAACTTCATCGCCCTCCAAATGACCAAAACCTCCGGCGGCAGTGGGTTGCGTTTGTAAACAGAAAATACTTTTCCCCGACGCCATCCTCTCGAGTGTGTTCGGAACATTTTGTGAATAGAGCGCGCACCGAACTTAACCGCTGTACCGTCGATGAACATGAGGGTATACGCTGATAAGGTGGGTGCAAGTGTTCTAGCAAAAATCTCCGTTTCAGCTTGTAACTTTTCGTAACTTAATTTATCTTAATGCTGATATCTTGCAGTGGTGACATGAACACGATCTTACCATTTACAACGCTCATAGCTGAAGGCTCATTTTCGCCGCCGGGTGTGGCTAAAAATGTTTGAAAAGTTAGTTCTGTCGGTTTTCCTTAATCGCGATCTTCTGCGCGATAGCAGAGAGCCGCAAACTTAGGTTGACCGTCACAACGCGACAGCGTTCTTCTCTCTTTGCAAATTAGTACATAACATAGCTGGAAAGAAAATTTCAATTTCTATTGCTGAAACATGCTCGTGCATCGATCTCGAATCGTTGAATCATTGATCGACACTCTCCAGCAATGGGCCCATCTCGACTTCGCTGTTTTCAGTTCTAGACAAAGGATACACTCGTCGACACGGGATCCTCAATTAGAACTTTGGTAAACACCTGCAAGCTGCCTTCGATCGTTCAACTAGCAAAAAAAAAAAAAATCCTATATGCATAAAAAGTTGCTTTGTCTAATAAACGCATATGATCAAATAAGAGCATACAATAACCATATAAGAACAATATACGATTATAGAAGTTATAAGAAACCTCTAATCAATTTCTTATAACTTATATAATCGTATATTTCTCTCAAATGTTCTTATATGGTTCTTGTATGCTTTTAAAAGATCTTATTTTATCATATGCGTTTAGTGGTCGAAGAGATTTCTTATATAGGTATGATTTTTTACTTGGGTCCGTGCAATGCTCTTATTTCGCGCGTCCTTGTTCGCATTATATTTCGTTGTGGATGACACGAAACGCCAAAAATATTCTCGGTGTAAACCGATACAATATTTCGAGTACTCACCTCCGATTTCCATCGGTGGCGCATTCATCGCCGCTTTTCTCGGCATCGCCGCACTGGCGGGTACCATAATGCGGGGCAAGAAGCGTTCCCAATGAGCTGAAAAACGCCATTCGCGGCACACAAGAACATGAGACGCGCCCTAAGTTGGATTCCCAGTACTTTGGAGCAGCTGACCAGCACACCCAACGCGGGAGCGGCGCCCCGAAGAGCACTTTCGCCAACGTCTCTAGCCACTCAGCATGGCCGCGGAACCTGACGCTCGCTAGATGGCGCTGCCCTTAAAGACTCGTTTACACAATTCCAACCGAGTACGACCGAAAGGCAGGACCGGTTTTTAAGCCTCTGGCGCCGTCTTAGGACCGGATGCGCCGCTGCGGAGCTGGTCCTAAAGGCGCGTTCACACTCTTGCAATTGAGTACGACCGAGAAAGACTTCTTGAGACCGGATGCGCTGAGCGGAGCTGGTCCTAAGAGATCGCAAGAGGCTTAAAAACCGGTTTGGTCTCTCTCGGTCGTACTCGGTTGCAAGAGTGTGAACGGGCCTTAAGACGTTGCAAGAGGCTTAAGGCCCGTTCACACACTTGCAACCGAGTACGACCGAGAGAGACGTGACCAGATGAAACCTCTTACAATTTCCTAGGACGTGAGAACACACTGGCACGCTGGCGCCATCTATGTGTTGACCCTGTAACTGCATTTCACAATGGCGAAGGTTTCGCGGGATTTCCGAGGTCAAATGTGCGTAAAACCTATGAGAAAGGCTCGTTTATAACGTTTACTAAAGTTTTTCGAGCCAAGAAAGAAAGGATAATGCGCGAGAGAAATGGAAATAATGCCGGACCGCCAAGTTTACACTGCTACCTCGGTCGAAAGCAAACGCAAGTATGTGAACGGGGCCTTACACCTTCACGACCCGGGAATAGGACGACACGTGCACCTCCGACACGGCCTAGAAGGCAAGGCTGTAGCGCTCACATATTAGCGTCCCCAGCGAAGGCCAACGCTGGACACAGGTTGGAAACGAGTGCCGCGTCAGCGCTCGGCTTCGAGTCAAGCTTAAGCCGAAGGTTGACGCAATCGCCGTGTCCAATCAGCGTTGGCCTTCTCTGATGACGCCCTCTCTACCAGCACCATGGCTTTGTTATCTAGATGGTGTTGGCTCCGCCCCCTTTCGGTCCGCACATGCGCATATGTTTCAATGTGACAATGTACTTTTTTTTTTTTGTGATGGTGGTGGGGGAGGGGCGCGCACACGTTGGCTTAATTTAGCTACAAAAGGTATCAGACAGCACTAGTCTAATGCCTTGACTCTTCATACATTGCTTTCAGTATTACCTGGTAACTAATTTTTACGATTAATTAATTTATTTATTTTGATAGTGTTATTGATACTGTTGACCTATTGGTCGTTGCAGGAGTGGGTTATTAGCAAAATAAACAAGTTGTTTAAGCGCAGTTCCACGAATGATATGCGCAAGAAAGGTTATGACACTGATGCATTTAAACGTACTATATAAATATAAATGTAAAATTAATTTTCTCCGGCGAAATTTGACGCTAGTTCTTTATCATATTTTGTAGTTTGTATAAATGGACTATGCCTGTGGTGCTCGGTGCTACAGACGTGTTTTTTTTTTTTTTAAGACATTTATATATATTTGTTTTTTGGTTTGATAAGCGTTTGAGGAAAGATTATAAAACCTTGATTTTTCTATATCCAAAACGGCCATTATTGTGTGCGATATGTACGTACAACATCCCAGGAATCTAGACCAGTCTTGTTTTCTGTGGAGACGTGGGCATTACGATTGACGTCTCTCGGAATTGCCAGCGGAAGGCCTTGATTTGTGAGCGTGGAATAACCCAAATGACTCTTGCGTCTTGGTGACCTTCGAACCGTCCCGAGGGTGACCTCGAGCATGTTGTTCCGTTGCCGTCTCCCACTGTAGAAGGGCTTGTCGTCGCTGGGTCGTTGGCTTGCATGCCAACCCGGCAGCGGGAAAAAGCGGGTCGGACAACAAAAAGCTCCTTCGCTTCATCGTATTATCGTATCGTACCGTAGCGTATCGTATCGTACAAAGCTCCATGGCTTCATCGTATTATCCACGGTTTCAATGTAGGCGGTATCTTTGGATGAAAGTTAATTCGTATATTCGGACGTAGCCCTTGCGGAAGACGGACTCCGTTGCTTTGGAGAAAAAGAAGGCTTCTGACATCCTCGCCGCTTTTCGAGCTTTCGGTTAAACAGATTCAACGATATTAATTGCCAAAAGTATGGACAATACATTAGTAGCCGATGCCATGAATGCCGGGAACATTGAAAATAAATAGATTTCAGCGCAAACACGGCGCATACTTTATATGAAACAAACATGTCACTTTTGTGTCTTTTCATACATAAAAAAAAACTGTCAGTACAGCTCAAGGCCGTGATTACTACAGGCGTATAATCAGTTTCCTGGAGCGTCATTCGCACAAGAACGGCGTTATGATTGAATAGATTATGGTGTGTTATTCTATCCGACTGGTCGCTTCAGTGTACTGTGTACCCCGTGTGACGTCGAAGCAGTGCCCACTCTGATGAACCCTGGTACGCTCAGTGCCGCTCTGGTTGCTTCCTAGGGTTGTATAATGGCACTATAGGTCGTGCATTGCGAGGCCGAATATTTTTTTTCCAGAATCGAAAGGAAATCAAAACTGGTAGTGTAAATAGGAGTGCTTGTTTGGGGCATTCGCATAAGCTGCAACATTTGACGCCGGCCAATACCCTTACAAAGTAAAATGCAAAAAGGCGCCGATGTGTTCACGCTCAGCAGTGTAAATTCGTGTACATATATTTGGAAAAAAAATCTAAGCTTGATCGAAATTAGTTTTCTCAACGAGTCTTACCAAGATACTCTCGTTCTCCTAGATGTTTTGAAATAACAAACAAAAACATAATTCATTGTCCTTCACATTAAAAAAAAAAAAGAAACTTTTTGCTTGTAACTGCACTGTTCAGTTTGTAGTACCAACCTTTGACTGAAATAAGACGCTCAATTCATACCGAAGGCGGTAACGTATAGTCCAGTCTAGCGTCATCCCCTAGTATAGCGTCAGTCCCACCTTGAATGAAAAAACAAAAATGCTTCTGAAATTTCCCTTGTTCTTTTGGTTGCGGTCGGTGTCGCGCCAATATGGCGGTATCTTCACAACCTTGGAGCGCATCCATGTCCTGTAGCCGAGTAGGCGAATGCCCGAACGGAAGACCTCACTGCTAGAACATGTTTTGTTCGCCTATCACTGACGCACTGACCTGCCTGACCCCTGTACACGTTCTTAGACGATATCTTGTACAAAAGGCTTACGGGACATCACACGAGCCAATTCTGAGGTTTCTTTCTGCGAACCCCGCTTTACATCTAAATAGCACCCCGATGTATTTTGTGTGTTGTGTACCTTAATCCCGTGGCCTACTCTGTGCACATAAGTCGATACCACCGACCTTGCCCCTGATCCTTCGGCGCTGTGCGCATCGTTGTTAAGACGGGGAAGGAGCTAAGCCGTTCAGAGCGATTGTAACAAAGGACTGATCTCGGCTGTCCCAGGGAACGTCAAAAAGTGATGCGATGGCTGCGCCGTTCGCTTCGGACTGTGCCGAAGTCCTTATCCTGCTACATTTTACGAAAACGTCAGGAACTTGGAAAGATTGTGCCATAAGTTACTATCCCCTCAATAATATAACGAAAGGGAGTTTTAGAGATAGTTCCAATAACTTCGACAACGTTACTTCATACTCCGCTGGCAGTTTTGGCGCGCAACCGTCGTATCGTTATCGGGTTTCATCATCGGAGGAGTTATCGGAATGATCTACTGAATATCCCTAATAGCTCAGGCCTCGCTACACTCCCTGATTGTTACAGTAGGCTTGTGCGACTTTTCGAAACTTTCGAATGGGTGCTTCGAATAGCATGCTATTCAAATTGATCTTCGTATCGGCCACTAAGAGTTCTCGGAAAGTCGAGTAACATTTCTAATGGTCCGCGGTCGATTCAGGCAGGCTAGTTGGCTTTGTTGAGTGCGCTTCTCACAGCGCGGCCTTGCACTGTGGAAAAGCGACATTCACGGGATAGACATCGCTATCCTGACTCCTGAGCATCTCGCGTCGCCGCAGCCAAGCCGCGTGCTTAAAGGGGAAACACTCTTCCCGAGAGAGATGGAGCCCGATCACGCATCAAGTAACACTACCCCCCCCCCCCCCCCCCCCCCACGCCCCCTAGAGAGATGGATCTCGCGCTCGGGCACCAAGTAACACCTCCCCCTGCCGCCCCCCCCCCCCCCCCCTCCTTTTTCTAGGAAATAAAATGTTAATGTTGATGTGGTAAATCTACCTTCAAGTAATTTTTCAAAATAAAGCCTTTTCGAGTACAGTTTATGAGAAAGATAGTACTGGTAATATCCTGACAAATCGTGTGCATTGTTGATCAGGATTTTTTTTTAGATTCTACATTTATAAAGGCTGCTTGGACGCAGCGAGATTTCATAGTATCCTTGAGTAGTAAATCAGAGCTCCACTTTAAATTTAATTTATGTGTAATGTTACTGCCAATATATGGAATTCTAACAATTTCCGGGCGCAGTGACTAAAGTTGCAACTAGAATTAAATTCCCTTTTACAGTGAACGAATAATCTCAGCAACTTCAACTAGATTTTTAAGATATTTATTTTCCACATCCTAATTTTACATCACCACATCGCACTGCAGCAACTGCAGGAAGGTTGTGCCCGTTAAAATGTGCAATTAAATTTATATTTTAAAAAAACTGCTTTAAAACTACTGATTTTATAATCGCGCGGTTCTATTGCATCCTGGAGAACTAAACATCCAGTTTGGTATTCAGAATGATTATATATTCTAAGATTATTTCAGTAGAATTCTTGTTGGTTCAACTTTCATTCCATGCCCTAAACTAAGCAACCACGGATGTTGATCATTGTATGTCATTCATCAATCAGCATGTAAATCGAATGTGGCTACTGCCATGGTCCTTTAAAAAAAGGAATAGCTCTTTCACAGCCTTTTTGTTGCCGTGTCTGGCGTTTTTGAGCACAAGTTGAGCGTTTGACGATGAAATTGTCGGCTCTGCAATGCATGCTAACGAGTAATTGCACATGCATGGGAAAGCAAAGAAGGCATTGCCTTTTAGCTGTACAGGCAAAAGTACGGCGCAGTTGTGTGCATTGAAATGAACGCAGACATTATACAAGGTGTTTGATTTTTAAACAACGGGTATGAGAGTTAGCTGCGAGCCGACTCCACCATATATTTATCCGGCTCGGCGGACGTTAGAGAAGGAATTAATCGTCTTGCTAAGTTAATTAATTAACCAAAAAATAATTAACTTTTTAATTATTGGTTTTATGGGGTCACGTCGAAATGGCAGTATTGATGGCAATTACTATTAGAGGCCAGACCAATTTTAAAACAAACTGAGAAAAGGTTAAGGTTTTTGAAGTAATAATCTATCAATTTTCATGTTTTCTTTTTTCGCCCGATTTAAAAATTTAACGCAAAAAGAGTACCACAAGGCCTGCACACAATAACGAATTAGAAGAGAGTAGGGTGCCTAGAAGAGAGTGAAGTAGTCATTTCAGTCACGTCGTCACTTGTGTCGTTGGCGCACCCACCAAGGGCACGCTGCGGAGATAGTGACGACATGATTGAAACGATATACGTCACTCTTCTAAGCGTCATTGTGGGCAGGGCTTGCGACGTTGTTTTAGAGCGCAGCTATTAGGGGCCCGTTCCCGGCTTGAGCGGAGTCGGCGTAACCAAGGTGACCCCGAGGTCACGCGACCCCCAAGGTCATCCAAGGTCACGGGACCCCTCCCCCAGGGTCATGTGACCCCAAGGTCACGTGACACCCAAAGTCACGTCCCCCCCCCCCCCCCCCCGAGGTCACGTGACCCCCCGAAGTCACGTGACATCCCCCGCCAATGTCACGTGACCTCCCCGATGACGTCATCGTCACTGATGACGTCACCGGCATCCGCATCGTCATCATCACGGATGACGTTATCAGTGACGTCACTGATGACGTCACTGACATCCGCATCGTCATCGTCGTCATCCCTGATGACGTCATCGGAGTCCGCATCGTCATCGTCACTGATGATGTTATCAGTGACGTCACTGATGACATCATCGGCATCGTCACGTGACCCCGAAGGTCACGTGACCCCCCAAGGTCACGTGACCCCCCAGGTCACTTCACCCCCCCCTCCCCTCAGTACCCTTCCCTCCTCCTCCTCAAGAGCTGCGCTCTAATTCGGTGTTACAGGGAGTTGTAAACGGCTTTCACTTTTTTGAACGCAGTTTTTAAATCGGGCGAAAGAAAATATCCAAAATTGTTCGACTAATATCTAAAAAAAAACATTACCTTTTCGCAAATTTTTTTAATTGGTGTGGCCTCTAACATTAATCACCGTCAATACTGCAATTTCAACATAACACCTAAAGCCAACAGTTAAACAGTTCAGTAAGAGATTTAGCTATACTTAGTGGACTTGTCGTGGCTATTATTCTCTCATTTAACGCCCGCCGTGCCTGATAAACACATGGTGAAGACAAAAATAATCTACGTCTTACTCCCTGTTTGTTTTTGTTGTTTTCAATTAAAATAAAACACCCTGTATAAGCTTGTGCTCCGATAGCGTTTTTTTTTTCTTGAAAATAAATTTTTGGCTGCACCAAAGGTGGCTTTATAACGGCTAAGACCAATGCCATCACTCGCCGCGTCATACCTTAAACATGACCTATCGCGGCTGTATGCGCAATACTGTAAAACCCTTAATGTTCGCGAGCCCTCAATTTTTGCGAATTTCACGAATTGAAGAATTCGCAAAACTTAAGGGCGCGCGAAAATTTCGGTCTTTAAGATTTTCAATGCAGGCGTCTGGAATTCGCGAAATTTAGTGGTCGCGATTATGTCATCTGTGACCGATTCGCGAAAAATAGGGGCCGCGAAAATAAAGGGTTTTACAGTATTCGTTTCTGGAATGCAGCTTGAAAAATGTGATGGAGTTTGTAAGGAAGGCTAACCCAGGTGATGCGGTGTGATGTTAAGGATATGTTTTATTCAGATAACGTACGAATACTTGTTTGCCGTTGTTCAAGATTGTACAGAGTCCTACGGGGTTGTCAGTTCCTAAAATGACTATGCTGTTAGTTAGAACTGTTTTTACCCGTGCTTAGCTTTTAAGGAGTGCAGCCTTTGCATAAAGAATGTGTTCGCATTGCGACAAATCGGGCTTCTGTTTTAAAGTAATGTGCTGTTGTTTTGGTTTTGTTAGGGTTTAACGAAGATATTGAGAAAAAATGAGAAGGCGATGTGATTCATGACTTTGGGTGTGTTAGGTACGTAGATGGTGGGATATTGTTTCCTCAAAAGGGTCAAATGGCGTGCTTTAAAGCGATTTTGTGGGAAGATGTTTTCAAGTCACTCTCCGCAGAGTTGAGTTTCATTAGAGAAGTTCTCGTGAATGGAAGTTTTCGGTATTGTTTATTTTAGGATCTATCTTGGACCCTCGAACGCCTGGTTCCTTTGCCAGAGAACTAGATGCTGCCTTTTTATTCAAACAATTCTAAAAAATAACAACCCACTGCCTGACGTAATTGTTTTCTTATCTGACACTAAGAAATTTTCTGCAGCCATTAGCGTATTTTTTCTAACCCATAACTAGATTATAGCGTGTTTTTGTAGATAAACAGTTGTGTTATTTCTTTAATTCTTCACTCCCTCGTATAATGCCTGGACCTTCAAGGAATAATAAATTATGATGATGATGATGATGATGATGATAGTGAGCAGCTACATTGCCTCAACTTGCTACTGCTTCGCATATAGTTTTAAAATCCGGATGAACACACTGAAAAAAAAAATGAAGAAGAAAAAAGGTGGGGGCGTGAGGGTCAGACAGGAAGGGGTCATGAAGCCTGCGTTCCTTCTAAATGTGGTGTAACGCTTTTTTTTACCTTCAAGAACAGGGGGTTTGTTACGAGAGGGCCAAAGGCAAGGCGTTGCCCCATGTATACGAAGGCAGTCAGTAGGATGAAAGAACATGGCAGACAGACATAAGGTATCGGTCCTTGTTTCTGCTGCCTAAAAACAGTTGAGAGAAATCCGAACAATAGAGACTTTATTCGGCAGGCATTCCGGAAAGATACTTGAGTCTTTTCGTTTTGCGTGTCGTCCTTTGCTAACCTGCAGTGTCAGAGTTGTGTTATGTATTATGTGTAAACTTCAACAGCTCGTTTACGTTTCGACTTCCTGTTCCGAACTACTTCCCTGATTCACACTACAGTGGCAATGTGTTTTTTTTTTTTTTTTTTTTTTTTTGTAAGAAATATTTAGAAGTAGTTTTAAAACTGCAGAAAGGTTGTGTGGGAAAGCGCGGAGGTGAATTGAGCAAGAAGAGGGGAGAGAAGGGCTGCGGAATGAGACACTTAAATCAGAGCGTGGGGTCTAAGGGCCGTTTGCTTACGTTTTCTTACGTTACGTTATGAATCACCAAGACACCCGTGCATCGCATGCCACGTGCAAAGCTACTTCTTCGATGGTTTGCGACGCTTCCTACGAAGCACGGAGGTTCCGGTAACCCTCGACGTAAGCAGACATAAGCTCCCGTAACAGAACGTAACGTGAGCAAACTCTGCTGTTTGAGCTGTAATAAGATTTTGTTATCGTATCGGAAGGTGTATATATTGGTCAGTCAGGTCCGTGCATCCAGTGATTTCCCCTACGACCCCCCCCCCCTTTACGAGGGTGTACCCCCCCCCCCCTCTATTCCCAATGCCCCCCCCCCCCGACCCCCCTAAAATTTAGAACCCCCCTCCCCCAATTTCAATTCCTGGGCAGACCCCTGCGTGCGTCAATTATGGCATAGGAGGTACATGCTTAATCAGTGATGCCTTCACCGTCTGGAAATTTTAATGCTCCTTGTGTTGAATGTGTGGGCACGTTTCAAGGCTCTAAAATACCTCCATTTGAAGCGACGAGGCAACCAGAGGACGGGCGACCATTTCAGACAAACTTTCTTATATCAAGGTGCGGGGAGGGTACTTGCGCCATTTGTGAGCCCTTCCCCGGTTAAAGTCTACACGTGGGAATAAAGTTTTTTTTTAAGTCATTTGACTTTTTTTTCTGTAAGGGATTATGTAATATTTCGTGTTGTTTTGGCTAAACCACTAAACTTTTAGTTGTAATCCACCGCTCGGCGTGTTTGTACCCCAGCTTGTCCGTTCTCTTTTAAGGCAGTTATTTATCTTTTTCAGTTATATCATAGTAAATAGCGTCAGTTATACAATACCAAATAACAATAGCTTTAGTTATACCACACCAAATAGTTATAGCCTCGGTTGTACCATTTCAAATACAGAATAGAGTGATAGAACCTTTCCTCTTTTTTTCCCCCCTCTCCTCAGTCGACCTTTGTACCAGCTGTCAAGACAGGCGAAAACGAAACGCTGTCTACGGCCCAGTGACTCCATAATTCTAACACTGGCGGAAATCGCATACGCGGCAGCAGACGTCGTAAATTGGTTATGAACTTATGACGTAGTTGGCTGCGGAGCCCGAAGGCTTGGCGCGTTGTCTCGCTACGGTCGTGCGTACGTCTGCCCGGTGCATGTGTGCGAACGTGCGGGATCGTTGGGCCGTGCTTCCTGATTCGATGTGGGTTAATGCGCCTCCGCCAGTCACTTTCCAGCAGGAGGTCGTTGACATTCGAGCCGCCGCTGCCGCCGCGAGCCCTGCTGCTAGCTATACCCGCACTGAGACGGCGTATTTTTAGAGGAGGACGCCCCGCTACTCCGGGATCTCGCTATCTATCGGTGTGCGTGTGAGTGTGTTTAGGAAGATGTACCGGGGAAGGAAAAGGTCCTTGTGACGTCACCGGTGGAAGCCTAGAAACCACCACTGACCACCTGCAAGACGGCACGCGCCTTTCCTCCCCTGACGTCACCGCTCGTGGAGCACCGTCATAGCTCGCGTTTGCGTCGACGCGAGTGCGTCTTTGACGCGCGTTGCTGACGTCTCAACGAGCGCAATGCTGGTGCGCGGTGACGCTGTGCGGTTCCATGGATAGAGTGCGTCTCTGACTGGTGTGTTTATCGTCCTATTTCGCCCATGCGTCTAAGGTGGTCCGTAAGTCCGAATTCCGTCATAGGAGGCAGGCCGTGTGGCCGGAGCCGTTTATACTGAGAGAGTTTTGCCAATGGGCGGAGCTTGTTGCCCACTAGAACCAGCGGATTTTGCAATAACATGAAATGGTATTACTTCTCTTTTTCTTTTTTTAATCCCTGAGAAATCGTCTAGAATGCCTATGAATCAGAGCCCCAAAATGGCGGACGGAAGTAGTTGTCTGCCGGTTGTCAGACTATACGGTTGCCAGACTGTTCTGTCACAGGAGCTGGTGCGTCATGGCGCCGCGATCCTGGCGGTCGGTTGTAGAAATTTTGGTGAAAAATACAAGCGGACGCTAGGGTCGCGGCGTCCCATCCCGTGTGTGCATCGGTTTCCACCGACTGTCCGGTTGCACAGCGACCTACAACAGAACAAACGTTCGCCACATCCACCTTCGCCCCGGTGCCACCGCCAGGATCGCGGCAGGCAACCGCACGACACTTTCATGACGTCATCAGGCGGAATTTGAGCCCGAGGGACCACTTCTTAGGACGCTGTAAGCACGCCCGTCGAAGGCGCGCTCCAGGCATCGTATGCACGTGACGCCAAGGTACCGACGTCTGCCGCGTATGCAGCTTTGCAAGTACGGCCTCCGTGTGCCGCCATCTTGCTCGTTTGAGGTTCGTTAGGGCGCGGCCGTAATGCGATTACGACGCCTTGCTAAGGCGTCGCAATCAGATTATGCTCGCGCCCAAGTGCACCCCAATCGAGCAAGATGGCGGCGCCCTGAGGCCACACTTGCAAACGTGTATACTCTCGTGGAGCTTTAGCGTGTTCGCCGCTTGGGGCGGGTCGGGAATCCACTAACGATGACGCCATACGAAGATCTTGTCTTTTCCGTGTTCCGGCTGGTACGCTAAAGGGCCGGATCGAAAGTGACGTGAAAAAGGTGACGGGTCGCCGCAGCCTGGCGTAACCCGTATCTTGAAATAAGAGTAACCGAAAGCGTGAAACTAGCTTGAACTTCCGTGGAGGACTGTTCTTTGGTGGTCGCCGTAGCTGTTTATCTTGTAGCTGGGAGCGTGCGTGCGTTTGGGAGTATGAGTGCGTTTGGTCAATACTTCTGGCAGGACAAGCTCCTGTCCCGCTTTTTTGAACCTGTAGAAAGGCAGGGCGCCTTTATGTAAAGCCAATACCGTTGTTGACTTGGCGCGTGCCTCACTGGCTTGCCGAAGCGGCAAGCACTCGCCGTTGTAAAACCTACAGGAGAAGCTTCGCCCACAAATTATCCGACAAATATGCTCTACTTAATAAAAAAAAAATGTTTTTCTTGGTTTTACAGAATACGACACTCACAGAATAGGACACTGCTTGGACATGGGCATTATATAGAATCTATGGGTTGACACATTGATGGTGTTTAGCATCTGCCACTGAGCAGTCATTTAACATAACAGCTCTACTGGCGAACCGACCCCCTTTTATGCTCGCAAGTCTTTGTTTCTTTTTTTTTTTTTTTGCGGGCAGAGTTTTGTGAAGGGTGGAATGGTCTATAACTCTATAGACGATTGCAATAGACACTTTTTGAAACCCATCAAACAAGATTGGTGGTCGCCATTTTTTGGTGTCGAAGCGTGTGATTGTATCCGAGTCGTCGCCGAACATTGACGCAGCACTCGTGTCCAGTAGGTGCCCAATGTTCTACGTTCCCAAGCAATGGCGAACTTGGATAGTTGGCACAGCAACCACTAGATGACGTGCACTCTTGAAAGGGGTCTATTACGGCCTCTGGGCGCTGCCATCTTGCTGCTGGTCTGTGTAGATCGTTTGATAGTGAAGCCTTGCAAAGGCCTTCTTCCAGTTGCCAGTCTGGCGCCCTAAGAACGCTCGATGGATAAATGGATGGATGTTAATGGCTGTGCCCTCCGTAACGGGTGGTAGCTTGCGCCACCTAGCTTAAGTCTAAAAAGACAAACATACGATTCCTTCCGCCTCTCTAAGCCAATTTTTCCTCCCTAACTATCGCCAGGCAGCTTGGGATATCACCAGGATGTCACTTGGGGGATCGGGAGAAAAAAAAAACTAAAAATATCATCCCCCGCCCTTTTTCCCCCGGCGAGGTAGTTTTAGTAGTCAAGCCTTGTCGGCGTTACCCCAGCACCGGCCCCACTGGGAGACAGCGTTGAGACTTTGGGCCGGAGCCATACAGGATGGAATACATATTTTTCTCTGTCCCGCCTGTCTCCAGCTGTGCTGGTTAGTGGTGCACCATTCAATTTTCCCTAGATAATTTCCACCAATCTTCTACTCTTTGTGACTGTAATCATTGTCTCTTCCGTCATTCCATCCTCCCCAGCAAAACCGAGGGACACGTCCAAATCCGTTACCCCCTCTGAGAGGGCAGGGCCAAGCCCCATGCACTTCAAAGCCAGGTGCTCTAGTGTCTCGCTCTCATTACGCTAGGCGGCACATTATGTGTCTCTGTCCCGAAATTTAGCCCTATACGTCCTTGTCCTGAAAACTCCCGTTCTCGCCTCATACAGTAGAAAGCTTCCCAGTGAATTGTCAAACACATTTTACCTTCTTATGTCTTGTTTTTGTGACCTGTACATTGTTAGAGCTTAGTTTTCCTGCATTCTTCCCTCCCACATTTTCCTTTCTGCCTCTTTTATTCTTTTCCCCTCTGATGTAGTTTGCTCAGATCCATCAATAGCGTGTATCTAAATGTAATCTTTCGGGTTCGGTTTGTTCATTTTGTGTTTAAACGTTTCATGTATAAATGCTTGAATACCTTCCGTGCCCACCGCGTATCAACCATTTCAGTTAACCTGTTCAAAATTCAACATACTAATTGCTTTCCTGCTCTCAAAATATAACCAGTTCACGTCCCCATGTACTCTCTCATTTGGTGTCTTTCCATGTGCTCCCAGTGCCAATCCGCCTACACTTCTTTGTTGAATTTTTAATCCTGATTGAACCTTTCATTTCATGCACAGTACCTCATTGCCAAGGACAGTCCAAGTACCGTCACTCTTTTTCATATAACCCCTGACCACTTCATATCTATTATAGTTCCATACTGCCTTGAGCTTCATGATAGATGAATTTCTTTCCCTTTTCTAATTTTATTATCTTCATGTTCCTCTAGACATTTTATTCCTCATTGAGTATTTGTCATTTCCTACATGATCTATTACAATGTCTTGTATCCTCAGGGGCTCCCTCTTTTCGTCGTTTAACACCATTGCTCCAGACTTGTCACTACTAAAATTCGTGCCCAATGTGTCTCCTTCCTCTCCACATATTCCAGCTAGTTCCTGTAATGTATCCTGGTGTTTACCATGAGTACTATGTCATCCGCATAGATCAGTCCTGGTATTACCTGTATTACATTTCTCCCTCTTTCCATATAACTTACTTCAAAGCCTACGTTGCTCTGCTCCAATTTCTTTCCCATTTCACTGAGATATATAATAAAGAGTAGAGGTGACAGTGGACAGCCCTGCCTGAGCTCTTTTTTTATCGCTGCTGGTTGTGTAGTTTCTGCTTCCCATGTGATAACTACCTTGTTGTCTGTGTACACCTGCCAGAGAAACCTAACCAAATTTGTATCTAAATTATACTCCTTCAGCTGACCCCTGAGTTTTTCTTTGTTCACATTACCATACGCTTCCTTGATGTCCAAATAAGCTAACCATATACGAGTTTAGTTTTTCATTGCTATTTCTATACATTGAGGGATGACGAATAAGTTATCGAGTCTTCTATCTCCTCGGAATCCATTTGGGAGCTCACCCGGTATTTCCATATCTTCTGCCCATTTCTCCATCCTTCGCTTTACAATCTGCATAGTTAATCTGTATAGAACTGAGGTTACCGTTATCGGGCGACATGACTTAATGTTGTCTTTGATTCCTCTGCCCTTATATATTAGTTTCATTTTGCTTAAGTTTCCAACCATTGGGTACCCCTCCTCCCATAATTACTCGATTAATCGCATACCGTAACCACATTTCTGTACACTAACTCAACTCTCTGACGTCACACCACTGAGGTGGCGCTGCTGTCGGCACTGCGCATGCGCAGACACTTCTTCTCTCGCGAATCTGGTTTCTGTGTTCGCGCAGTGCCCACACCGGGTGCGAAAAAAACGTGGGGTTGTTGGTAAGCAGCGTGTTGGTGTTTAAGTTTTTCAAATAAGTGTTAGTGTGCGTGCGAGTTCATGCACCTTGAGTACGAATGCCCCGTTATGCGAACGGTCATTCGGCAAACAGGCGGACATTCTTATGTGGCCAGTGTGTGCTTGCCGCAATGTCCAGCAGTTCCTGTAATGCGTTCTCTAAACACTCTTTCTTTCTTTGCTTTTTTTTTTTTAGAGAACGGAAAGTTAGCTGCCCGTGTTTCTGCGCAGCCGTTAAGTGGAGTTACGGTCTCCATCGCTCTTCGAATGGGTCGTTACGCCGAGAGCCGAAGCGGGGATGGCGTATCTGAGCGCCGGGAACGGGTTAGCCGCATAAGAACTCGCGTAAAACTCTCCGAAACTGTTTGTAAATCCAATTCAGTTAAAGTCACTTTTTTCCCCTCTTTGTGGTCACTTTAGTTAGAGAGTCATATTGCGGTTTGAGATAGCGGGTGTATTGGGCCAGTCGGTTCGCTCCGAACAGAGCCGCACACACTCTTAGAAAGCTGGTGCATTATGCTTTCCCCAAACACTTGGAACGCTTCAGCGCAAACTGTGTGCGTGCATGCGTGCGTGCGTGTGTGTGTGTGTCTGTCTGTGGTTGTGTGTGTGTGTGTGTTTGTGTGTTTAGGTCTTCCCTGAGTAGATTGCGGTGATTGGCTCTCCAGAGAAATGTGCAAGAAAGTACAGAGGCACTGAATTTTTTTTTTTTTAAGGCAAATGCGATTGTATTTTAAATTGTAGCACGCGCAGTTTTTAAGCTATATTGGTAGCCACACACACAAAAAAAAAATAATTATCTCATTTTGCGTTTGTTGTTTTGAGGATATTAACGCAGGCTGTGGCTGATTACGTTCAGGGTTCCTGCTTCGTGATTGGTTCATCGGCTTTCTGATCAGTTAAGGCAGCAATCTGATTGGCTGTCGGGCGATAATCAGATGTTCAGGGCTCCTCACGTATATTGTGCCCCCGTCTTTTGCAAATAACAACCATACCATATCGCACGACGAAGCTCATGCTTTGCGAGGGAAAAGCTTGGCGTCCTTCGGTTCAAGGGGGTGCTATGAGCCGCCATCTTTTGCCCTAAAACCTGCACCGTCGTGCCAGCTGGTGCCACAAAAAAAATGTCCGCTACTCGTAAGAAGCACTACGTGCGTCTATGGTATCGAGGCATTCAATGTCGATCTGCGGTCTCGGCACGAAAGACCGTAATGTTGTCGCAGTCAAATGCCTGCAGACTGCCGTCATGCAGTCATCTTAATGGTGTGTGACAATAAGCGGAACGCACTTACTCTGCGTAAACGACCGTAAAATTCAACAATAAAAATATCTAGAATGCATGCAGTGCGTTATCGTTTGGGTAGTTTAGGAAACGCAATCGTTGGGTGCGTCTCAGGCGCTGCTGCATCCAAAGTAAACAAATATATACAATGCCAACACACTTTTTCTTTTTGGTGCATTACAGTTTGCGGGCGTATAATGGCCGCTTTTGGAAGCTCATAACGGCTTTTATAAGAAATGCGTGACGGTAACTTCGTCTCCTTTCGTTTTCCTGCAGACGCATCCACCTTAGGTTTTCGTGAACGCGGTCTCTTTTTTTTAACTCTTACTGTCTTGTTTTGTTTTTCATCTGTTTAGCGCAAGACTCGGAGCTGGCGCAAAAAACAAACACCGCATAAAAAAGTTTTGCCGAAAAAAAAAAAAAAAGATCTATCCGGGTCTTTGCTAACAGACGAGGAGAGCGCATCTGTAAGATGAGCTAAGTTCTGGAGAAGTGTTGTTGTTGTTGTTGTTGCTATTGTTGTTATTGTTATTATTTCTTTCTAACTTTCTAACGTAACGGTTCTGAAAGAGAAAGAAAATTTAAATGGCCGTTTTGGCATCGTTTCACACGAATTCACGCAGGATGCAAAACAAACCTAACGCAGACAGAATTTATCGGAGAAACCAGACTCACGACATCGACATGATCGTCGGCTTAATAAAAAACAAAAAAAAACAAAAAAAAAACAAAAAAAAAAAAACGTCGTCTTTGTTGTTGTTGCTTTTAAAGAAAAAAGCAAACAATCGAAGAAAATTACGACATTGGAAAGGACGACGAAGACACTAACAGCCAAGGTGTCGAACCGGAACCGAAACTGAACCTTAACTGAACCGCTTATTTTTTTTCTAACCGGAATAAAACCTGAACCGAAATGTTCGGAGCCATTTTGGTGCTAACTTGAACCGGAGGAAAAACAAAAGAACCGTTCCGAACCGGTTCGCCAAACGGTTCGGGCGCGCATTCTCGCTACTATTCCGTGCGCTGTGCGCCGGAAATTCTGAGAGGCTTAGTTAGCGCCGCGCAGCAAGGTGTTTCCACCTACACAAATAGTTTTGTAAGCATATTTTCCAAAGACGAAGGTCAACAATCGCTGTTACTGATTGTCACAAAATCCGCCTAAGCCGCTGAAAATCATCGCGCCCACGCGCCCGGCAAATAGCCACCGTCACGTGCCGAAGGGAAGACGCATCGAGCCGCCGCGGAAATAACGACCCAGCATCAAAATCGGGTTTACTACGGTTGATCGAACGCCGTTTCATCGCAACACGTTTTAGACAACGGCTCGCTTTATCGAAGCTCGGATTAGAAAAGGCGACCGTCTTAGAAAAGTTTAAAGAAATGCCATTTCTCGAAAAGGGGACGCTGTTTAAAAAAAAGGATCCCCTACTTCGGGCGCGTATCACTAGACCACGTGTACCCCCCCCCCCCCCCCCCCCTTTTTATGGCGCTTCGCGGCGACCGTCTGCGGCGGCTCATTAGAAAAATGTTCACCCCCTGGCCCACCCGTATACACCCCGCTTTGCGGCGGCCGAATTCGTTACAAGGAAGCTCATCGCTCTTTTCTCTAAACTGAGCTTCTCGATGAGGCGATTCGATAACTGGGGTCGGTAAAACGGCGTTCGTTAAGCCGACCTTCTCAAAACTGCATGCCCCGGCGCGCGCTCGCCGGCGGGAAAGTCCTGGAAAATTCTGCGAGAATCCCGATTCCCTACGCGATGGGCCAACATTCGTCACCCCCGGGAGAAAGGGAGAGAGTGCGAGTCACCGGTCAACAGCAGAAGGAAAAGAGCTACACAGAGCGGAGATCCGACCCCGGCGGAGCCGCCGTGAGGACCCCGAAGAAGACGGAGAACGTTCTAGCATGGAAAACCCGGGATCCGGACATTTCGGTGTAGGGCGTTTCGGTGTGGAGCGTTTCGGTGCGGTCTTTTCGGTGCACGGACTTTGCGGTGCACGGACTTTTCGATGCACGGACGTTTCGGTGCACGGACCTTTCGGTGCACGGACGTTTCGGTGCACGGTCAATCAAAATCGCAAGTTGTTTATTTTTTTAATTTTAAGTAATAACCATTATTTTAACCAGAAATGATTTTTTCGCACTTTATGAATCTGTAGATTTGGTCATTCATTTACGGTCACTTACTCATATGCGACCGAAGTGATTTTGGTTTGCGCAGCACCATTCTGCGGGAGAACTGGGTACGTTGGACGTTGTGTTTCGTTTGCCGGTGTCTGTTTTCCGACGTACACACTAAACGCATCACATCGTGTTTACGCGTCGGGTCGATACAAGCGTTCTCGGCGTCTTCTGTAAAACTGTGGGCTTTATTATTGGTAATCTGCGTAGGAAAGGCTCCAGCAGCAAGAAGCTTGAGCATGTCGAAAATTACTGGCGACATGTGATGCGACAGTGCATACGTTGGAAGAGAGACACCGACAAACAAACCATAACGTCCAACGTCTCCAATCCTCAAGCAGGATGGCACTGCGCCTAACAAAGTCACATGGGTCGTATATTAGTAAGTGGCGTAAATGGATGATCAAGCCTAAAAAAACTGTAAAGTGGGAAAAAATAAATTTCTGACTAAAATAGTGCGTATTACATTTAGGGAAAACTATAAAAAAATCGTGATTTTGATTGACCGTGCACCGAAATGCCCGTGCACCAAAACGTCCGTACACCGAAAAGTCCGTACACCGAAAAGTCCGTGCACCGAAAAGTCCGTGCACCGAAAAGTCCTACAGCGAAACGCGCCACTCCAATCCCTGAGCAAGAAGCAGACGAACTTGCGCGCCGCATAGTCTTAAACAGACTATAGAAGTAAATTACATGTGAGCACGCGCGTAGAAATCCTCTTAGTAACCATGCACATAATAATACACCGCTGACTGCTATCTTTATGGTTACGGACAGCTTAAGAAGCGCAGGGTGGGACTTAGTTGGTTTCTCGCTTTGTGATTGGTTATCCGCCCTTCTTATCGGCGAATGCAGCAATCTGATTGGCTCCTGAGCGACAATTCGATGTTGTATAGGGTCTCGCCACACCCTGCCTTTCTCAAGCTGTCGGTGACTCAACCGAGTCCGAAAGCAGAGAAAACAAAATACGGTAGCTTTTGATGTTTGCTCCTTTTCTTCTTGGCAGTCTACACTGCAGCCGTCGTGCACCGGCAACGCCGCGCGGGACTCGAAAAGAGGCAGCGATTTCAATAAGCCGGAAACACGTTCTTGGAAAGAGCTCTCCGGCACGGATGATGAGGCAGCGTCCTGACTTCAAAGTGTTCATTTCGAAAGCGTCGTGACGATTGGCGGACCACGTCGGATCGTGTCTGGCTCCTGGAGCGTGACAGATGGTGTACATTCTCGCGGAAGTGTTCCGGTCTTCCTTCCGGTCCGTTCGGTGTACAGTCGTGACCGTCTCGCTCTTTCTCTCTCCCTCTGTTTGTTTCTTATCGCTAGACGTGTCTGTCGGCACCGGTGCACCATCCGCGTGTTGCTTGTAGGAGGAGACCTCCCGCGCCAATTTTAATATCGAAGCTATAGGTCTCATTAATATTCGGGCCTCTTCGTGTCCGACGCCGCGAAAGGGATAGAGCACTCCTGCTCCGTTTCTTGATCTGCATACCAGATTGTTTTCGATTGTCCCATTCGAAAGATAAGTAGCGGATAAGCTTCCTCGAACGGTAGCCCATACCCTGGATATTGATACACAGACAAAGATGAAGAGCACGACAAGCCAACGACGGGAGCGCGCCTATGGCTTGCGCTATTGGCTGCCAGTTCGGCTTACACCTATAGCACTAAAAACTATCCCCGTTGCCGCCGTTCCTTGTAATAATGCAACGTGTCTTGGTAAGGGGGCGGGGTATACCGTAAAAATGCGGAGCGCAAGTTCGTCTGCTTCTTGCCCAGGGTGACGTCAGAAAGCCGAGCTTTGCTTGTCTCTCATGGGTAGGATAGTGGGTAGCCCTCGATGTTAGCTGCTTTGAGGCCTACCCACTTCCGCTGACAGCATCTTTGAAGTTTTCAAAGACTGTGCGGCAGGGCTAACTTTTACCCGGGAAAATCCTTCAGTGGAAGGATTACAATTTCTGAATTTACGATTTACAATTCCTCAGGTGTTTGTTGGGCCTTCCAGCAGAGGTCGGAAAAGCCAGTCCTTCCTTTCACCAGTGCTCACTCCAAGTCCGTTAAGCATGGCATAGGAAGTAGTAAGGTCACTTTTCACTTCTCAAATCCTCATTCTCCAAGTCGTGCACGCATTTCTCCGAAAGTAGCCTCAAGTTGCAGCAGCAGAGGTTAGAAAAAGCAGGCTTTCCTGCTGACCTACTTCGCTCCACCTTCGAGAGGTTCATTATCAAACCAAAACTTCCGCAAGTTGTTTCAAAAAAGAAAGGTCGTTTCGCTGTGATTCCCTACATGCACAATTCCGCGCACCGTTTAAGGTCTATCGCGTCCAAGTTCGACACGAGTGTGTTTTTTTCTTGTCGTATGCGCCTCAAACAGATGTGCAAAAAGGTTAATGGGAGCGACAGTCCCCGAGGGTGCAATGTAAGAAATGCCAAAAAGTTCGTAGAATGCGAAGAAAGGAAGGTTTATTCGATTCCACTAAGCTGTGGCAGTCAATACATTGGGCAGACTGGGAGATGCGTCAACCACCCACTCAGAGACCATAACTTGGAAGCATCAAAGACTTCAACTGAGTCTTATCACCCCATTGTCGTTCACAGCCGCAAACGCGATGACTGTACTCCTCATTTTACTGATACTAAAATACTGGGCGGGCACAACAACAGATTTGGGAGAGAAATCATCGAATCATTTGCCATGGGGACTGTTAACAACAATATTTCTGCACCTTCATTATCATTGACAAAGACAGAGGTCGAATTCTTAACACCAGAGATGACTAGAATATTGACACCTCGTCGTGACGCTACAGCTTTTTAAACTCTTATATTTATAGTACATTTCCCTTTTTGGACTGCAAACAAGAATAATTCTGCATTATCACTGACAATGACAAAGGTTGAATTCTAAGTAATCGGAGATAACTAGATTACTGATGTGCTTTTCAAACTTTTCTATTTAGTGTATTCCCTTTCCTTTGTAAATAGTATCTCCTTTCCCTCTTTGAGAACGTTGAGACCCTTGGGGGGGGGGGGGGGGGGGGGCGGTTTTATCGTTGTGCCATTCTAAGTTGTTGCTTAATGAAAGATGTCCTGGGGTGCTATGTTGCGGTTTTGGGGCTCCCAGGAGACTAGAGAGAAGGAAGTGACGTCAACGACACAGAAAACGCAGATTGGATGTTGACAGAAGACACCGAAATCAACACCCAATCTGCGTTTGCTGTGTCGCTGACGTCACTTCCTTCTCCCTAGTCTCCTGGGAGTCCAAAAAGCGCAACATGACACCCCTGTTCTTGTCCTCGTCCTCTCTGTTTTATACCTTCAAGTTTTGTACTTGATTTCTGCATGTGTAAAATTTAGGGGGGGGGGGACGAGGGAGATGGGGAGGGGGTTCCTAAACATGTGGTATGCTGACCAACACCTGACCCCCAACCCCCTAAGGAAATACCTGCATCCGACCCTGCGGGCTGACAATGCAAGGCAAGAACAATGGCAGATAGTTTACATGGGCGTGCGTGGCGGGCATCAGTGTCCGCGCTGGAATTTATGATTATATTGCCAGATGCAGATCAAATACTCGCACGATAATAATACCGGTACCCACAAACATTCACAGCGAGAGGATGCGTACATACTGATGACGCATATAACAATGACGCTCCCGCGTGCACAACGTGGGACCGTTTGTATACGCTTGACGTATTCTCGGGAGACACACGCGCGCACATGCGCACTAACAACGCTCAATCGTGACACATGCCCACACTCTTCGAAATGCCTGCGCGTCTACTTACCCGCAAAACACTCAAAAAGCCACTCTCTGAGATCTAGAAAATCAGCTCATCGAGTGATGAGGCGGAACATCCGTTTAGACCTAAAAATGAAATCTGCGCTGTGGCATTGTGCAATGCAAAACATCATGCTTGCATTACGTCATGCCACAACGCAGACTTAATTTCGAGGTCTAAACAAATGTTCCGCCTCATAATTCGCTGAACTGATTTTGTAGAACACAGAGTTTGGCTCATATAGTGTTTTGCGCGTAAGTGTACGCGCAGGCATTTCTTAGAGCGTAGTAAACATGTAGCACTCCCGTATACTCAAACGCAGTCTGAAGCACATGTTGATGCAGGAACAACTATATGTAGTTGTTTCTGCCTTCACAGTATGTACAGCGCCCCTCAAACTTAACGCCACCACTCGGTTACGCAAATATTGATCTATTGCATGGTACCTAGAGTTAAATTAGTCGCTGCAGCTGCTGGAATACCTTCCCTGGTTGGGTTTTCATCGGGGACGGAAATCTTCACCAGCTAGTTCGACCGCTAGGTTCAGAAAGAGCTAAAAAAAATTAAGAAACCGGACCATCTCGTGGTGGCGTTAAGCTTGGGGCGCACCGTACATAATACAAAACTAAAAGCAAAAAAAGAAAAAGAGCGATTGAGACAATATAAAAAGAAAAGGAAAGAAGAAAGAAAGCCAAAATAGGACACACCAAAGACATATCACAAGCTGCCAACAAGCCTCTTTAAAATGTTACGAGGAGAGAAAACAATTCTAAATCACTCTTTTCGCGGTTTTCAGGTAGTTGTAAACGTGCCGTCGGGGACGCGACGTCAACGTTCTGCGAGTGAAACAGAGAAGATCTCATACGCCTTTGTGGAACACAAACAAGCAAAGGCGCATCCGCATCCCTCCTGTAGGTTTCCCGTATAAAGCGTTCCTTCCCCACAGAGGCCTTGACGACTCTGTTTAAGCTTCTAAACACAATGGCGTCATTTTGCCTCCCACAATATCTCCTTTCTGCTCTCCTTGAGCATTTCTTTACGAATTAAGTACCGAATGGACGTACGCAACCAATAAAAATAGCGAAGAAGTACAATAAACTGCCGCGAGACATCGAGATTGCGGCTGATCGCTCGAACAAAAGAGCACACGGGGGCCGTCGTCGGTGGCCGGTGTACCCTTCCATCGCTCATTTCGATTTAGGTTCGATGAGAAGGGGCGAGCGCTTGATCCAATTACTTCATTGCGAACGAAGACACACTTCCAGTTGGGCTTTTGCGCCTTTTTTTATTTCATTTTTATTTATTTTTTAGTCGCTCGGCGTTTTAAGAACGTAATGCGCGAGCCGGCGGCGAAACTGGTTTGCTCTTACGGGCACGGCTTGTTCGCTTCGTGTGTGCTGCCCGGCAGTTTCTCATCTTGTTACTGACTTTGATCGTGCTTTTATGTGCTTCGTATTTTTCGTTTGCGGTCGTTTCTTTTCTCGCGCGCGGTATACTGAAACGGAAGTGTTGCAGGCGGTGGTTTAACCCCCCTCCTGTCTGTCCAATCGTTCCTTGTGTGTTCTTTTCGTTGTTGTCGGTCTTATTATGATTGTCTGCATCTTCGGTGTGTTTCTTTTTTTTTTTCTTTATTGCGTTAGTTTTTTGGCCGACTTGCCAGTCGACAAGTCTGGAGCTGTGCAGTCGTTTGAACGGTTCTCACAAGAGATTTAGAGCGTGTTTCTCTATCTCGTTCTCTCTTTCCCTTTCTGCTTAACAACGCAAAACAGAAAAAAAAAAAAAAAAAAATTGTACGTAAAACCCAAATTGCCAACCTTTATTTTTTAACTTTTTTTATATATATGTGCTTTTTTTGTGCTATTTGCACTTTGTTGGATGATTGAAAGGCTTCTCCTGGGCGCGCGCGCGTGCGCCAGTTTTCATTCTGAGCCGCGGAAAGGCGAACCGGCGGGCGAACGGGTTTTTTCTCCCCTCCGTGCCGGGTTCAATTCCTGCCCGACCGATCGACGATTTGCCACAACGAGGAAACTGAAAACTGAGTGTGGACCAGGAGGAAAAACAAGAAAACACATTGCCTTTACTTCGGGTGTCATTGGTGTCTTGGATCGGGAACCGGTCCGCTGCCGGTTGTTGCGGCTGACCTCACTTCCCCACCCCCTGGTTCACAGGTTCGCCGGTTCACGACGTGGCGACTTGGTTGGGAAGTGATGATGACCGCGCGTGCCGACCCGTCCTTACTTTTGGCACGCAAACGGATTCTCCCCCACCCCTCCCATCTCCCATCAAAATCTGTTCTTACAGCCACTACAATCTCTGCTCACTTCCGGCATAAACAATCAAGTGGAACGTCATGTCAGTTGTCTCTGTGCACATCGCGGTCCTTTGGTCTAATCGTGTTCTGACCTTAGTCATTCGCTGGGGACTTTCTATTGCCCGCGTGATTCTATGTTTCTGTATGCTCAGAAAAAAAAAAAAAAGAAGAACATACTTTTTTTTTAATGGTGTACGAACCGCCAGGGCCCAAACACGAGCCGTTTACACTCTAAAAAAAATGCCCGAGCGTTGAACTTACCTTCAGCGCACACAAAGACCCAGTGAGAGTGATCGCCAGAGGCAGCTCGGCGAACGATGAGGTTTGACTTAAACAAATTAAGTCATGGGATGTGACATTGAGCACAACGTCTCACATGCCAGATCATGCTCGGTGGCACATCACAGAATGTCTGCGTCGTACGTGTCTTTTTTCGTCCTGTTTGTTCGCGCCTTTTAACCTTTTATGGATGAAGAAAGAATAAAACAATTAAAACAGGGACAACACAACCACATCTTTCGACTAGCAACAGACGAGTAAACTTTCAACAGCGAGCAGCCGACTATACCCAGTAGGAGTAGGGGAGAGAAGGGGGAGAGAAGGAAAGATAAGACACGCGAAGTGCAAGTCAGGGTGGTAAGGTTATCTCGGATTTTAAAAATTCAACCTCAGTTTTCGTCAGCAGGAGGGAAGGGTTTGACACGTTTTTTTTTGTTTTTTTTTTGCTGTGGTCATGGCGAATGATTCATTCGCCATGACCACAGAGTCATTCGCCATGACCACAGCAAAAAAAAACAACGTGTCAAACCCTTCCCTCCTGCTGACGAAAACTGAGGTTGAATTTTTAAAATCCGAGATAACCCTACCACCCTGACTTGCACTTCGCGTGTCTTATCTTTCCTTCTCTCCCCCTTCTCTCCCCTACTCCTACTGGGTATAGTGGGCTGCTCGCTGTTGAAAGTTTACTCGTCTGTTGCTAGTTGAAAGATGTGGTTGTGTTGTCCCTGTTTTAATTGTTTTATCCTTTCTTCATCCATGACTTAAACCAACACGCTCTTCTCCCAAGCTTAACCTTTTAATTCACATTTTCTAACGCCATAGCGTTAGAGAGCTCGTGTCACAGAAAAGCCGGTATCGGTGGCGTGACGGGAAAATCCTGATTGGTCGATAGGGTCATGACGTCACAGCCACATAGCCTCGCGCGAGAATTTCAAACAACGCTCACGTGCAACGTGACGTAACGGGTGGAATGAAAGTGATTAAAACGTGACATGTAATGCGAGTTAAAGGTCGTCGCATGTCTCAAATCGTATCACTTTATAAAGTAATTCATTTGCTTTAAAGAAAAAAACAATTGAAGAATGTTAGGCGGGATTCGAGCCCACGACCATTCCGTTGCGGCCCAGACACGCTCCGAGCTTGAAGTCGAATGAGAAGGCGATGCGAACGGGGACGAATAACGCTATCTTAAAGGCGAAGCTTAAGTGCCCTCCAAGTTTCACTTACTAACCATGTCTTCGGTTTCGTCATTCGCCGAGCTCTCTCCGTCGATAACCGTGATTGAGTTTCCTATGGTCAGAAACACAGGGATTGGCTTATTGTGATCAGGCTTCTTGTTTGGTGATTGGTCCTTCGGCATTCTTATCGGATAATGCCGCAATTTCATTGGCCGCGGAACAACGATAAGACGCCCGGGACCCTTCAAGCCCTGCGTTCCTTAAACCGTCGCGGACTATACGGTATGCAAGTTCGTCTGCTCCTTGCGCACATCGTGCCTGTGTTTACCGGCCAAATGCGCCACGTGACTTTGTCCCCCCCCCCCCCCCCCCCCCCCCCCCCGCCGTCCTCGACCTGTAAGGCGTGCGCCTAGCTGCCTCGTCACTGCGCCGTTCTCTATGTTATCCTTTGATCAGCGTTCTCCCCTTGCATTTCGATGCGACATGACGGATTTTGTTGGAACACTTGCTCAACAAGAGGACACATGATGTTCGTCGAACTTCAATATGAAGGCAAATTAGCTCCATTCCCTATAATTTTATTTAATGGCTGGCTTGAGGTGATTGCAACCGAAGTTCGGGCGTTAAAATTAGCTTCAACTTCCGCACCGTTCTTGTTCCTTTTGCACGTCACAGTGTCAAACAGGTATACTAAAGAAGAGTCAAGATCGATTCGACACAAGAAAATCCGAAATTGCACACTTTATAGGGTTTCTCCGAAAGAGCAAAAATCAACAAGGGCATTCGTACAGACACACAAAATCTCGGCAGGCGCACTCTAGTCATAACTATAGTAGAAGGTGCCCGGGTTCACCACGTTTAATTAGTTCCGGAATTCTTTCTTCGATGGAACATGCTCCTTTCATCATATGCCCAGAATCGAGTTCTCTGTCGTTCAGCAGTTTGCGTTTTGCTGACTGCTGAACCGAAACACTGTCCCTAGAAACAACGAAGCATTAGCGTGTTTCTCTGTCGGAGAAACACTGTTTTGTACAAAACAGTACATCTCCTCAGAGCTACGCGCTCTGTCCTTTTCAGGATCTAAGTAAATATTCACTGGTCATGTACACGACTCAGTAGCTCGCCATCTTAGAGCCGCTATCAGGTTGTAGAATTGAAAAGTCATTTGTACATGTACATGCGACGTCTAGAATCTAGTATCTTCTGAAAACGGCTGAGCCAGGAAAGGTGTAATGCACCACTTACTGTGCTGCTTGAGTGTTACAAGCTCTCTTCGGCGAATGGTTTACACCTATTTGAATCTACTATCAGCTTTGCGGCAAGTTCACGTGTTGGCGACAAGCAATATCGATTTCCGCTTTCTTTGTCAGAAAGTTGTAATCCTAGGAAATGACTTTTTAATGTCTCACGAAGCTTTGAAAGGAGTTCTGTTATCACTGCATGCCATGATGTGACGTGTGGTGTTTGGCCCACCTGGAGTTAATAGGGGCAAAAGAAGGCACATTCAAGAACATTTATCAGTGCACCTTGCCCTTATAGAAGTAAAATATTTACATGATTTTCTGTAGCCCATCCTTTTCAAATGTTTCTTAATTAACAATCTTACTATGCATCAGAATCTTGCGTTATGCTCAAAAGCTATGAACAAGTTCTGCATTGGAGCACTCGGGTTTCGGTAATGTTCTAAATACCAATCAATACATTTTGACGCCTTTTTGCAACAGCTTATGAATTCCATGTATGTCGTTTTAAAACAAATGCATCTGTTATAGTTAATAAGCCAATGTGCGTGTCTGCAACGTTTTCGTCTGCGTATTTGTGGCCGAGGCCTCACTCTACAAACATTCCCAAAGCTTCACCCTCGGATGTTGTCAAAACATGGCTGATTCCGCAACCCTGAAGCCACGCTTTTGTTCGTCAACTAATGCCAGAGCTTATGGGAATAGGCGACTACTCTGAGTTGTGACCAAATCGCCGGAGTCATCTTTTTCTGACGTCTGCAAGCGGAATTGATCGACCGTTAGCTCGACAGGACGAAGCCCTCGGCCACTGCCCATACCCAGAAATCAGCGACGTATCGCAGCTAGTTTCATTTTTAGGAACCAGGACTCTAGCTGGGAACAGAGCGGTGTTAGAGTTCACACGCGTCCACCACCAGCAGTCAGTTCCTCTTGGTACTGACTGATTCCCGACATCACTGCGAACAAATTTACAAGATCCCCGGTGTGCAGGGAGAGAAACCAGCAACCATTTCGACATGATCAGCGTCAGCTTGCTTCCCTTTTTCCTTTAATTCCATCGGTCGGTGAGAAGATGTAAAAACGACGCGGGTGCTCACCGTCAACGGAGCTTTGGGCACGGTACCGCTAACGCAGCCTCGTCGAGATAACATTAATTACAACAACAATAAAACAAAAATAAACGTAACGTTGGAAGAGGGAGTCGCATCCGAGACGGCGGCCCGCGCGGCGGGGGAAGCGGTCGCCAGTCCCGACATTTGACCTGCATGGCTGCGCGCGCAGAGAAACGTCCCACACATGAGTCCTGGCTTGCCGGAAGTCACTCATCGTCCCAGGTGGGGCCGGGGCCGGCCCCCGAACAGCGCTGGGCGAGGTCTCGAACCGAAGGGTCTTCGGCCAGGCTTGCTCTCCGGAGTCACGGCCGGAGCCTCCGTGGCGTGGACCTCCTCGGACGCTGGCTCGGACTCCGACGCCGCGGTCTCTTCGTGCTTGGACGCGGCTTCGGTGGACGCGGATGCCGATGCTTCTTCCTTGGTCTCTGGCGTGGTCACCGGTGACTCCTCGGTCTCTTCCGCCTTGTGCTCCTCTTCGACCTTCTTGGCTCCTGGTCGGTGACGGCTGAAAGGCGTGCGTGGCCGTGGGCCCCGGTTGCTCCTGTTAAAAAGACCTCCGCCTGGACGTGGACCACCCGGTCGTCGATGACCGGCCGTCGTAGAAGAAGCGGGACTTGGCGTGCTTCCGGAACCCCTGGTCCTGCCGTTGGCCTTTGCTCCTCCAAAACGGCTTGGTCCTCCGAAGCGCTTCTTTCCGCCAGCGGTCGTGGTCGCCGGAGCGATCGTCGTCGGCTCGTGCTCCGCGGCGGACTCTTCCTCTTCTGGTTCTTCCTCCTTGTGGTTCCGGGAATGAATGGGGGAAGGACGGCGTCCGAACTGCAGACGACCTCCGGCTGCGGGTCGCGGTGACGGTCTGTTCCTCCTGAGGCCACCGATCGTGCGTCGGGTTGACGGCGTCGCCGTTGTTGTAGTCGTCGAAGTCGTGTGCGCTTTTCTGCCTGGTGGGTGAGCCCTGCCGTGAGGTCCACCGAAGCGCCTCCTGTTTCCGAAGTGTCTCCGAGACTTCTCGGTAGTTGTGGGCTCTTCTGTGGTGGTTGTGGTCGGCGGCAGAGTCGTCGGCGGTTCTGTGGTCGTGGTCGTCGTTGTTGTCGTCGTCTCGACTACCGACGTGTCTGGCGCCTTCTTGCCGATAATTTCGTTGGCTCCTTGAGTTTCAGCGCTTGCTACCGTTGACACGCCTGGTGTCTGAAGAGTGGAACCACTTCGGCTTTCTGAAGGAACACCGACGCCACCTTCAGGAACGAGTACGGCTCCCGTGAAGTCCAGGTTAGGAGGACCCACGACGGGCGGACGCTTGGCTTCAAACGGTTGGCTCGGCAGCAAAGGATGTGTGCCCTCGGACACCGAGACAGACACAGACACCTGGGTTACTGTCTGCGGTGCGGACGTAACGGCCTGCTCCAGAGGGAACGCGGGGGGTGCTTGCTGTTGGCCTGCTGGTGGAATCGCTGTCACCGTTTTGGGCTCGAACCTATGCTGTGGGTTGGGAGACGCAACCACCTTCCCTTTCAGCTTCCCTCCCTCGCCCTTGTCGAAGCCCTCCAGGTTAGGGACGTCGTCAAAGTTGAGCGACGACAGGTTCTTTTTGTTGTCGTCATCGTAATAATAATAGTAGTAGACGACGTACTCGTCCTTTGCCTTATCCTTGGCGGCCTTGTCCTTCGCCTCTGGCTGCTTGCTCTGCTGAATCTCAGATGCAGGCGACTTCTGGATGACCTGCGCCGGAGGCTGGATGGAACCGACGATCTTGCCCTGCCTCAGGGCGTCTTCAGACGACGAGGACGAAGACACTGAGAAGGACTGTTGTGGCCTCGGGAACGACTGAGCGAGCGGTTGGGGCGTTGTGGCTGAAGTCGGCGCCTGCTGCGGAAACGTAAAGCCAACGTTGCCCTGCCTTCCGGTGTCCGCGAAGCTGAACTGCTGTTGCTGACCGTTGAATACTTGCTGCTGCTGCGGCTGCTGTTGTTGCTGTTGCTGTTGCTGTGGAGGGTGCTGTGGGAAGTGACGCAGTTGCTGCTGCAACTGTTGCTGTTGCAATTGTTGCTGTTGCAGTTGTTGTTGCTGCTGCTGTTGACGCTGTGGCTGTAGTTGAGCCTGTAGTTGCTGCTGGTTGAACTGCTGAAACTGTGGCTGCTGCTGTTGCTGCTGGGGTTGCTGGAACTGCTGTTGCGTTCTTACAGTGTACTGAGGCTGAGCAGCCTGACCAAAGTCGGCAGCGAAGCGGATGGGGCTGTTGGGTGGTTGCTGCTGTTGTTGCTGCTGCGAGCCACCCGGTACGTTGGCGTGCGGAGGCAGTGCCCTAACGAACACGCTGAAGTTGTTCGGATCATTGGCCGGGGCTTGCGTCTGACGGACTTGGCGGCCATCAAAGGACGTTGTCTGGGCCGTTGCTGCCGCCAGGAGGGCCGCAATGATCGTCCACCTGCATAGTGCAAACGGCAGAAACCACTTTATGATCTGCGGGCAAACAATCCAAAACCACAGGATGAGAGTGAAACAGCGCCACAAGACGAAGTAAAAGAAAAGTATACACGTGCGCTGACTAAGAACTGAACTTTTAGTTGCCATAGCAGCGAGAAAATAAAATTTGAATATTTTATTTCCCCGTTGCTGTGAGAATAGACCGATCCCACCATGCGGTCGGCGCATGCGTGAAGCCGCCATAATTTTCGTTAGCAAGAGGCAATTGGCAGTGCACGAGACTGTTCGTGTTCTGCTCGTGCAGAGCTCCGGCGAGGTTGTGGCACGTGCAGGAAGACTGAAGTTCCCTGGATTCTTTGCGGCAGCGGTGGCGTACTAAAACAGGCGGGTGAAATCGGTCTATTTCTCTCTGTTTTTCGGTTCTTCGTCTTTTTAGCGCTGTTTCACTTTTGAACCTGTACCAACTAGTACACTGCGGGACACTGTTAAGTCGGTTAGGAAATCGGCGGCCGAGTGGTCCAACGCACACCAGCTTGGAGCACGTGGAGCGAAAGCTCGCGCTGCAGAACCCAGGATCCTGGGTTTCGTCCCCACCCCTGCCTTTTTCGACCTGGATGAGCATCGTACCGGCGTGCGGTCGTGTATCCCTGCTGCGTAGTGCACGATAAAGACCCCAGGCTAGCGGTTGTACTGCACTGACTCAATTGTTCATCTACAGCTGAGAAACAAGTCGCTCGTTGAAGGCAGACTAGACTCACTTCAAGGGTGTATAAACATACCCACAACCAATTTTTCTAATTAAAACATGGTCGATTTTCTCTGTTTTTCTCTTATATCAAAGAACTGCTAAGTAAAGAAGGACAAGCTTTTCTTAAAAAGCTCTCTACCCTTTCCACTTTTGCAGAGGGAGCACTGAAGAGGAAGCGAGCGCCTCCTCGCTCCCTCTCGCCTCGTCTCCAGCGTTGTTTTTTTTTTTTTCTGCTTATTCGGTGCACTAAGCTAACCGGTAAACTTTGATGCCCATGAAATACCTGTCGGAAGAAAAATAAAAAAAAAAGCGCCGTAAAGCGCCGATGTCGTGTTCCCGCTAACAGTGTCGCGCAGTGTGCCCCTTCATTCATTATCAAAAATCCCAGAAGCTAATTCAGTGCGAAATAACGGAATACTTATCTGTCGATTTTTGCTTAAAACATTAGACTGAAATGTATTATCAGTAGAACTTGTTCGCGTCACGAATAACTTTTTTTCCTCTCTCTCTTTGCTCTATATGCAGCTATAATCTGTATTTCGCATGGCTCTGTATTCGTATTTTTTACGTGTAATTGGGAAGGATTCTTCACTGTTTACTGATATTTTTAATAACTTTGTATACTTTGATACTCTTGATACTCTCCTAAAATGAGATGAATTAGAAGTGTAGAAACTGGGAAACCCCGCTCCAAATTTCGCACTGGAAACACTCGACGGAGTAGGCATCTTCCTATCGTCATTACGGCACCAAAGAATCCCTCTTACCCTACTCTTGTGTTAGGCCCTCTTAAATATAATACTTGCGGCGCACCGGCTGATTGAATCACTGTCACTCGTTAACGAGCCATCAGCAAACATAGTCTCTTTTGTGATTAATCGGTATTCTCGGACTCGAACTCCAGCGAACTCGCTCAGTTTTGCCAAAATTAGTAAAGTTACAAAAACAAAATAGTGAAAACCACTACAACATCTCCCCTAGGATTCTAACATTTATCAACTTCATCTAATCATAATTTTATTTAGTCACCAATCGAAATATGGTAACACTATTAGTTCGTGCATATATCCGCCTACCATTTTGCGCAGATTGTCGCGAAACAGATAATTTCTGAATACAATGTACTTTATTTTACTTATTTGCAAGATTTTGAAGGGTTGTGTAGGGGAGGGACCTTATTTCAGCACCTTTTAGTCTGCACTTCTTGAAAATTGATTCTGTTCTTACACTGTTTTGATTCAAAATCTTTTGACCATAATACCCTTGTAGACATAGCATCATCACCCAATTTGGCATGATCCAATTATTAACGTGAAACGTTCTTTGGCTACGTGTTCAGCATTTTGTGAAGCCTACGCGTGACCGCGAGGCTCGACACTGATTGGTGGACGGGTGGGAGAGGAGGAGTGAAGTGCTCGACGCTGATTGGTTAGAGGGGGAGGTCGTGTGACCAGGGGTGAAGAGGAGAGATAGGCGAGGCGGAAGAGGAAGAGTGGACTAGAAGGTTCTGGAAGATTATTATGTTTATCGTTTCAAGTGTACACATGCCACGCGTTAGATTATTCGATGAAGAGCGCCGTGAACGTAGGTGTCTAGCTGAACCGGCTAGGCGTGCTGCCAAACGATGATATAAACGTTTGTGGTGGTGGAACTTTTCACGTATGCAACACTATTGTCTTGTAATTTGTCATGCATTTTTTTTTCCGATACTGTGCCGCGTCAACTGAGTTTCAAACACATCAATAGTCCACCAGGGACCCCTTTCAAAATCTCACCAAGCAACATTGGCGGTCGCAAATGTTTTCGGCACGAAGATTATGATTGGACCCGAGTGTGAGCCGAACGCACACCGAACTTTGATGCAGTCCTCGTATCCAATGCACGCCCAGATTGCGTGCCCGCGCAATGGCGGACTCGAATAATTGAGGCCGTAACTACCAAACAACGCGCACTTTAAAAAAAAAAAAAAAAAAAAAAAACACGTCTATTGTTGTATATTTTGCCCAGCTATATATACACACATTTAAAGACTCAGGTTCAAGATGTCTGGAGTTGCTGACGAGGCCCCATTTCCCGTTCTGTACAGCCAGTACAACATGAGATATAAATAGCAGAAAAACAAAACAAATTACCCATTGATCGAAGGAATTAGAGACACATAAGCCATACGGCCAAACAAAAGCTGGTACAGCACGCCGGAGCGAATAAACAGTTTATTTATTTCAAAGCTAAGATATATACCGTATTTTCCGGGCTGTAGTCCGCGGACTATACATGTTTAAAAGTTGAAATTTGTGGCTGTGCGGTCTATCTACGCGTGCGGACTATACAAGAATTACGTTTTTCAAGATCGTTTATTATAACGAGACGTGACGAATTTTGTGCACGAAAGTGTATGTTAATGACGATTTATGCACATTATAGGCTTTATTGTGAGCTAAAAAGCAGACATTTGTAAACGTGTGCCGTCCATGAGAAGATTTACGTGTCGACTAAGCACCAGGTGCGGACTATGCACCCGGTGCGGGCTATGCACCGGGTGCGGGCCATCTAAGCAAAATCTTTTATTTTTGACCCCGAATTTCCCCCTGCGGACCATACACCGGGTGCGGACTATAGTCCGGAAAATACGGTAGTTCCTGTTCTGTTAAAATTTGGTAATCGCTAAAGCATTGACTTGCTGGTAAGCCAATGCTTTAACGTTTTAACCCAGGATATCGACTGGACCATACACGGCAGAGGTTCTTCTAGACGCGTATGTACTATTGAACTTAAATTATATGCAAATATCGAGAATGTGAGACGACTAATGAAATTATTATAGTAAAAGAATTGGCAGCTACCTTTTATGTCCAAGTTTTATAACGCATGGAACGTATTGAAGAGCGATCGTTTAAATTTGTTTAATATACGTCAAGGATTCGTTCCGGGGAGTGAAGGAGTACATATTGTTTATTAACAGACAGCGCCTTCCTCTTTGTCATCACCATGCACTACAGACAGTGTCGACATGTAGCAACTGAGGTAAGACACGTAAGCATACAACTTAGCCGGCGCAGGGGTAAAAGCATCGTGCTCCGTACTTCGCAGCAAGTGCTGGTGTGCATTGTTTTGCTTATGTTGCCATGGTAACCAAACCGGTTGTGCTGACTTGTACGACCATGCGAGGACGCTTGGATACACGGTCGCACTGGCGGACAAACTTCTGGGAGTAGGGGCCTTCGTTATAAAGCATTCCTTGCTAAAAAAAAATAATATATATATATATATATATATATATATATATATATACGGTTTGCAGGGTACCCTAAAAAGTTTCTGATCTAGAACATAACTATTAATTCATACCGAATTCACGTATGAGACTGTATAACACGGTAGTTAGAGTCCCCCTTAACTACGGTTAAGGCTGTCCGTGTGACTAGATCCGGCTATATAAACCAAGAAACGATACCTGTATCCCTTGAGCACCAGGCGAACGCGGAAATTTCCTTCGGACCGCGCATTGTACCGCAGGGGCCAATCGGCGTGACCGAGGCCGATTAATTTTCCATCAGGCGTACTCCCGATGGCCGTCGCATGCACGTCACGCGCTGTCCGGTCGCACCACAGCGTCCAAGATGCGAGCTCCAGTTGTGCAAGCGACGCAGAAACCGGTCAAGGTGGTCCAGGAGTGCGCGCTTCTTCAGCAGCGACCCGTCGGCGAATATTAGGACGACGTTCCGCTCCCATATGCTAGATCTACTTCGACTCTTGGGAGAGGAAGACAATTTCGAAACTCCGCAATCCATTGTTGCAGAGTCGAACGCACTTTGCCCTCTGCCCTTTGGCTCTTATACGAGTCTAACCCAGAGACCTTGTTCCGCGGCTCGAAGACCAGTTTCCGTCCATTGTCTTTAGCGCTACCCGAATCCATTGTCCCCGTTGAAGAGAACTTCGGGATCCCGGTTCGTTCTACTGGTTGTTTGTTTGTAGACGCATGCGTTATGAGCAAAGTTGGTCCTCCGTATTTTTATTGTATTGTTTATGGGGATAATTTTCGAACCGATGTCACCGCCTCCAACGATTTGCTGCGCGCATCGGTGACACTAACGACGATTCTGTCCCGCTTCCTAATGTGTATACTTGGCCGCTCGATGCGCTTGAGTCTACTGATGTGTACAACCGCGAGATAAGCTGAACACCGCTCGTAATTGCAGCGTGTGCGAAGCCCATCACGCGTGTACAGTTGTAGGTATAACAAAAGCAAGCGGGCGAACGTGCCCAGTAACGATCGTTGTTCCAAACCTTGGGATACAAGTTTCTCACTATCTGCGTCTTGCCCGAAAGGTACCGTTACACAAAGTCAATAACCGATTAGTGAACGTTTCCCTGCGAATCGATTGCAACCCTTTGCTAATATTATGCAAGGACGTGAATCCTAATTCAGTCATGGACGATCGTGCAAGAGATATCGGGACGCTAGCTTTGGCCCTCTGTTGCACTCAGTCTACTCACTTCACCATGGGTGTCCACATTGAGATGACTCAGAAGCCTCACTCAGAACTCTTACTTTCCAGAGAAAAGTAATGTTATATCTCATCTGTCTGTGTAATTAAAGAAAAAACATCGAAGGTGGGAGCGTTTTTCCACGCCCCGTGCTCCTGGAGCTGCCATATACCAATCTTCCGTGGTATCTTATTCCGAGGTCTGTCATCCTGTTTGGCACGCTGTTACAGACTTGGCTCGAGCCTGACCGGAAGTCCGTTCCCATCTTGTTGACGTTTCGTCTTCGAACAGTCTGAACTTGTCACGTGTCCAGGTCGGACGTTGCAGATTTGGCTGGAGCCAAACCGGAAGGCTATTCGCGCCATGCTTATGTTTCGTCTGCAAACCATCTGAGCTTGTTCCGTGTCCAGGACAGAGAACTGCCTTGCAAATAAGAAGATTCGAGTGCTCCTCGCAAACGCGGTGGCAATTAGTCGGACAGACGCGCAGGTGCAAGGACGTTCCGAGAATAGTTGGCAACGCGGCAAGTCGCCATCTTCGCTCCGAGCATCAACGGTCGTCGATGAACGATGGATGGTGCGTACGCTGTACCCGCGACCTAATCGCTTCGGACACCTGTTGCCCCCGAGCCGTCGAGTGAAAACAGCTTCATTTGCATTCCTGTCGACCGCGAGAGACGATACGGTAATTACAGCTTGGCAAACTACCCCGTTTTCGCGACTGCAGAGCCCTTTAAAGAGCGTTATACGGCAGAACTCTTCCGTCGGGCATTTCTTCTCTGAAACCGTTAGGTATCTCGAGAAGGCTTCAAGGCTAACGATTTCAAGTCACCATTTATTTGTGTGTGTAATTTTTTTTTTTTTTTTTTACGACGCTGTTATCGGCTCTCTTGAATTGCTCGCTTCGGTTTCTTGGTAGCAGACGTTTTTTTTTCCTCTGGCATCTCAAATAGGATATTCTTTTTTTTTATTTATTGTTTTTGACTCGGTGTATTTCTGTCTTTGCCGGCGTCCCTTCGTACAGGCCCCTGTCGTAAGTACCTTGCCCGAAGGTCTTCTGTACATTGAGTCGCATCGCAGCTGGGTTATTTACACCGCGAATAACACCTGCGGTAGAAGGAAGGGAGAGTAAAAGACATTCCTCTGGGCCGCAACGTGTACCGGGAGGGAAGATAATTTTTTCGTTCCGTGTCTTGACACAATTATGATCCTTAGTCACATATTTTTTTTTCTTCTTCATATCTTCTCTCCTTTATAGTTTGCGCGCGTGTGCCAATGAAATTCCTGCTAATGCCGTTTGGGTAACGGTGGTTTTTCCTTCCTCGAATAGTAGATGGACTTTTTTTCTTTGTTTTGGATTTCATGTATTTGTTTATTGTTTTATTAGACGTCGAGGCTGGAGAACGCGGAGGAAACTCGTTTTCGGAAACATTATCGGACTCGGTGGGGACATAGAACCGTTTCGAATGTCGCGAGGTGTTCTTGTCGCTTGGCCAGATGAGCCCATCAACATTCCGCTGCGATCGTTAGTGGGCGTCGACCATCTCGCGCTCTTCTCGGCATCTGAATCTCTTTGTCCGGACCTTTCTCTTCTCAATATTGCTCTCCAGTAGTTCCCCCATAGAAAGCTACTTTGCGTAGTAGTTTTATTTTTACAGTGGAGTACTTAACGGCAAGTTTCCCCAGCATCGTGTCCCCCGCAAAGAAATGAAGACACCGAACTCTGGACACCTACCGCCGTCTATGAGCGACGGCGGCAAGCTACGTGTCTGGTGGCCGCCGTCGCTCATCGATGGCGGCAGCCTTTCCGCTCTGGCTTGCCGACATGCGGCTGGCCATTACTTTCCATTGTACAGCTCCGCTGGTCTTCCTTCTTCACCAAAGTGGAAAGACTGAAAGTTTTCTTTTTTCTTTTTGCAATATTAGTTCTTTGTCTTGTTATCTACATTTTAACTGCGCCTTACGCAATAACCTGCGTTTTTATTATTTTTTTTTTTTTTTGGAAAGGAGATCCAGCTCGGTATGCTGCTGGGCTGCAACCCGTATAGAGGAGGCTATGCTGCAACGCGTAAGAACCTTGTGAAGCCTTCAGACACACCTCAAGGACAGTATGATCCACGAGTAATGTCCCTGTTTCACAGGCATTTCGAAGGCCTTCAGAACGAAAGCCTTCAGGCAGAAAACCATCGGCCAGTCAGCTTACGATCCCCACCTAGCGCACGCCCCTCGGTTTGCGACGCCTCGCCGAATCTTTAAAGGGGCTTCAGACCGTTAACTTTTTTATAAGAGTCAGCAAAACAATGTAAGCCGAGTGCCAAACGTGAAGTCGAGATCGCCATTTAATTCTCCATGCTGTCCCGCAAAAAAGTTACACGATAGGTGTTAAAATAGTTTGTTTTTCTTTCTTAGCGTCTTGAGACAAAGGGAACTTATTTTAGTGTACCAACCTTATGGGACTAGATAAGAAACAATGGATGGAAGGGTAACATTCGGAGGAATTAAATGGTGAACCGTTCAATTTGGTTTAATTGTTTGCAACTACCTCGAAAGAGATCAAGCTTCTCTTTCCGTCTGGATGTCGGCCTTTAAAGGGGTGGTGCAACGATATTCAATTGGAATGTTTTTCACTTTACACGATCTTACTGGCACAAGTGGGACTCAAGGATACTCGCACGCAACGCCACTGACCAAGAAACTTCTTTGTTGCGGTGTAATTTCAAGAACAAAAGCAATCATTTTCAATCAATCTCTCCTTTGCGAATGGTGATGACGTAACGTGGGGATCGCAGTACACCCCAATGACGATATTTGAATGCGGTTAATAGATTGGACCAGAGCATTACGTGGCCACTCGATTTTGGCTCGTGATAATTACTAGCTCGAGAAGCATTCGGGTAGCAACAGCCGAGCCATAACAATGTCTAGAACTCAGCGCGTGTCCTGTGCCTTGCCAACCCCAGCGCGTGGATATATGATCAACATTGGCGGCATAGAATCGGCTCCAGATCACGTGGCCGCTTGTTGGTGGTGGTGGTAAAAACTTTTAATTGTTTCTGATTTGAGGGGTTTCCTCCCCTAGGTTCAGGTCCCCATGTCCAGGGCCCCGCAGGCTACCGCTATTTTTCTGGCCCGAGCGATCAGCTCTCGCTGTTGCTCAGAACCCGAGCCGAGTAGGGCAGTCTCCCAGGAGGACGTGCCGCTTGTTCTGGCTGCGAGTTGAGGGGTTGAACACTGCTCGTTTTTCTTTAATTTTTTTTCGGGGACTTCTATTGCGTGGGGGAAAAACGAACGCGTGTTTTATAGGTCATTAACGTCAGTGATCTGATCTTAAAGGTATTTTCGCAAAGTCCAAAAATTGTTGCATCACCCCTTTGAGGAAAAGAGGCGTGCCGAAGCAACACCTCCCAGAGAAAAATGCCGGAGTGCAACATTTTCTACGTCACTACGTCACCCAGAGGAGTCCAACGCAGGGCAGAGATGGAACGTGAACGCTGCGTCGACGTTCGGCTAGGGCTGGTGTTTAATCTGCCCCGCGGTGGCCTACCCTAGGTGACGTAGAAACTTCAGCACCGCGGCCTTGCTCTCTGCGAGATGTTTGCTAAAGCTCGCTGCTCACTCTGCCCAGAGAAACGTCACAAATAAACGGGAAAAGTTTCGCGAGAGCCGCTGGCTTAGAATTGCTGCGGCTTTCCCGGTGCCCGTATATATATATATATATATATATATATATATATATATATATATATATATATATATATATATATATATATATATAAAGAGAGAGAGAGAGAGATCTTGTACGAGCATTGATAGTGAGAGGAAACATAAAGAAAAATCATCGTTGGAGGAAGTGGGGATGCCGAAGATAAAGAACGAGAAAAGAGTCGCTTTTATGTATATGAGTATATAACGGCACCCTTTCTTTTTCGGAACGAGGCGATACGGTCGCGGTTTCCAAGAATACAACCTCCCGCGTCTCTGTTGTCGTTCGGCTTTTTCGTGTTTGCTTTGCGTCGAACCGAAGGGGAAGGGAGAGGTTGGAGGGAGCCGTGGTCGACTGATTTCCAGAAAATGAAAATAATCTGAACGACAGCAAAAGGAATTTGTTCTTTGTCGCGACGGGCGTGTTGTTCAGAACTCCATCGAAGCCTTTTTTAAGCCGGAGTCGCACTGCCCATATATCATCTTCGAAGCACGTGTGCTTCCTACACTTAATGTGAGCTTCGAACGTGCCTGCAGGCAGTTTTTGTACGATCAATGTGACGTCATGTAGAAGGAAGGAACACGAGTCAGACAGTGGTCTGTAGACTGCTTTTTGTATGATGTAACATAGCGGTGTGACCTCGGCCTTAGTCTGCCAACTGAGCTGCAACGTTATTTTAAGGTAAATCCTTCATTTCGGTTATCGCTGTTGCGTGAATCACATCGGGGCACTATTTCTTCGGGTGGCATTATCTACCTCGTTTCACCGTAACTTGGCAAAGAACAAACGGTATGCGGCTGTCTCGAGCCAATCAGAGCGACGGAGGGATGCACGTGACGGCTCCATCGTTAAATGAGTGGCAGTGTAGGCACTGACAATCATCTTGCAGCATGGGCGTACCAGCCGGGGGGGGGGGGGGGGGCAAAGGGGGGCGCTTGCCCCCCCCCCCCCTCGTTCTCAGAGGGTGGGGGGGGGGCAAGGCATGTGTTTTGTCCCCCACCCCCCTTAAAACAGCCGCCACTGGGCAGGGCAAACACTGGCGGGCCGCTCCCAAGGGATACCAAGGGCGCCGCCGCCCGGTCCTGGGGGGGGGGGGGGGGGGGGGTTCTGGTTGTCTTTCTCACTCAAGAACAAGTTGGTATGCCACTGTTTCGCAGGGATCAGGCGGCCTCATTGCTTCGTAGCATAAGGTCAATCTCGGAACTAATTGCCACAAATTCATTTTTATGTCGCTGTTGTTTTTATCTGGAGACGTTATTGTACAGGCTGCACAGCGGTAATGATGTCAGCTGATTTCCCCAAGTATTACTTTAAACAGGAGTTTAAAGTAATACCCCGTTTCGTTCTCACCATGCAGTCTATGAGATATCGCATAGCACATAATAATCATTAACCAATCTCTGAGTGAGAACGTAGACATAACACAAAGAGCTAGGCATTCTCAACCTTGTCATTCAGTGTTGTACACTCGTGAAAACGCCGATGTGTCCCCATGGACCGTTTTACTACTCGCGCCCTGCACGACGCCATCTTTGTTTGCTGGACTGTGTAAGGCGTTCTCGGCATGCGCTGTGGCTCTCTTCAGCGGATTATCAAACAACGCGCAAGCGTTCACAGCTCAGTGACTCGAATTTGTTCCATGATTGTAAAGCGCTGGAAATGTGCATAACGCGGCGTCGGTAACAATGCTTTAGAAGAATCAAATATTGTAGGGGAATACATCTCAAAACGCGAAAATCCAATGGCCTTTGCGCGGACAGGATTTGCGTGGTTGGAACAGCAAAATGCGTCGCAGGCTCGGTTTTTATTTTTTTCTGTTTTAATTAGGAGGGGTGGCTCCCATCATTTATCGTCGCGGGCGAGTGCCAATCGACACAGCCGTCTCGGCTGTCACGGCGAACCCGGTGTCTCGGTGCACCGGCTGTAGCCCCTCCTTGGGCGCCACGCGACAGCGCGATGCGCATGCGTGTTCGGGCGCGGGGCACCATCACTCTAGGGGAGGATTTCGTTTTTGCGTGCTGTCTAATGCAAATGCGCTTAGTGGAATGTATTCCCTCTATTAACGTCTTTGGAAGAACTACCTTTCATTGCAAAGCGAGAAAGGGAGACAGTCTAGCCTTTGAGCACGGAGCAGGCGTTCACCGTACCGCGACGTCTGTGCGCCCGTTGCTGCGACTGATGGACAGCTGACCTTGGCGTGACAGTTTTAAAAGTGGGGCTGCAAAGTGGGGCACGACTGGAAACGACGGCGGCAGCGGCGGCATCGCCTCGGCTTCCTTTTGGCACCTGTGATGGGAGTTGGCTCGCACGGGACCAACGCGTGCATTCAGAGCGTGCAACGCTGATGTCAACCCCTGAATGCCATCAGAGACCTTTAACCCTGTGCGAATTATGTATGCAAATTAGCTCCCCCCTTTCCCGGCCGTTCCTTGCTAGATGATTGACAGTGCAACCCGATTGCATTCGGAAGAGAAGAAAGCGATTTCTGACGCCGTCGGTGTCACTTCGTTTGTTTGCTTGCCGTAGAGGCGGGAGCCTCGTGACACCGTATGCCTATCCTTGATCTCCCACGCTCGTCCTATTATCGTCACAACCGTTTATACTGAGAGAGCTCGTCAGCCTTTTGAAGATGCTGAAAGTCTAGCAACCAGGGTATGGTACATTTCCTCCGCCATCTTGTTAAACTCATCACAAACCATTGCCATCGCTCGATAAGATAACGCGCCTTGATGTGTTATCACGAGGTCGGCTTGCGTTAACGTGTCACAGGCTCCGTCCATTGGCCGATTAAACTTTTTCAGCATAAACGGCTCTGAAATCGAAACGTATAGTGACATTTCTGGGTATCGCAATTACAGCGCGAGCCGTGGTTACGGCGGGATTATCAACACCCGCAAAAACAGCCCTCTGCTCACGTATAGTGACATTTCTGGGTATCGCAATTACAGCGCGAGCCGTGGTTACGGCGGGATTATTAACACCCGCAAAAACAGCCCTCTGCTCAGTGTCGAACGCTCCTTGGCGATTTTGGCCATGAGAGGGGGCGTTAATGGGCGCCGACGTAAAGCCCCTTGATAAAAGCGTTTTTTACAAGTACCGCCAACCATTGTTGTGGAAGCGCGCGAGACAAGTGCCATGAGCGGGTGCTCCGCCGCCATTCGCTTCCAAGGCCCGCTCATTTAAGTGCTGCGCCGCCATTTGCTTCCAAGGGCCGCTCGAGACATGGGCCTCGTGCACTCGCGCATTTGACGCTACTTGCAAGACAAACGCAAACACATCGAGGGGCTTTACGCCGACGGGTGTCCTAACTGACGCTCTCTCCTTTTCCGAGACGTCGAAATAATGGCGAGTTCGCAATAAGTGGCGTATGAGTCTGACAGAACACAACATGTCTTTTGGTTTGTTTTTCTGCAGAACACGAGACATCGGATTGTGGCGTAGAAGAGGAAAAACACCGGTGATGGGCGAAGCCGCAGAATACGATTCGACCGAAAGATGCTGTCTACGCAGGGACAACGAACGTGAAGTTTCACTCACTGGTATCCTTCCATTCCACGCCGTGAATCCCTGTCTCGTGTTCGGCAAAAAAGCGAACTCGCGGGATTTTTCCTTTGTTTTTGTTTTAAGGGTGGGTGACGCCTTTTCTATTATCTCGCAAGAGACAATACCTGTATGTATAGTATTTGCGAGTGTAACTTCGAAATCCCGACCGTCCCAGTGGTCGTGCAACCGGAACGTATACTGTATCAATGTACAATGTAGAAACACTCCTCGGACGCTTGTATGCAAATACTTTCTTTCGTGCACGATGTGTTAGCGGCTCGAACCGTCCGCTTTTTTTCGAGGGGAGTATATCGTGACTCGAACCCACACGGATGCATTTCAGTGTATACGTGTTTCCGTCTGGGTGTATATCTCGGGGTGGAACGGGAAGTGCGGACAATTAGAAGGTGCACGCCATGCGAGCGGCTCCATTTAAACGGGGATGGACACCGCGATAATTGACCTTTTTTTTATTTCTGTCAACACACAAAATTGTTTGTTGCCTATCATACCGTGGCGTAAACACAGATACGGAAGCGTGTGTATCTATTCGCCTGTTTTTGGCGCGCAATTTGTACCCGTATATTCGATATTGTTTCATTCCCCGTTACAATGTGAAATCGATATATGCTAGCGCAGTCATGTCACGCCTCAACAGTCAGTCTTCTTTTTTTTTTTCGTCATGTTTGTTTTTCCGAATTTATTCGGGAAGAACGATGGATATCTCATTTCGCCCCGCAAACAGTGTCTCGTGTGCAACGCTCATTTACCGCCCCCTTCGTTAGCCTGCATTGTATTCTCCTTGGTGCGTGAGTGCACGTACTTGTCTCGCTTTAGTGATTTCGTCACGTCGGTCCGTTTGTGTACCTTGGCAGCATTGCGTTGTCATGGCTGCTCGAATGGAAACAAACATGAACGTACCACCTCGTTGCACCATGCAGACCGTGCACATTCAAAATCTGCGGAGGATTCATTCCAGTGCACAAGCGCTTGTGAACGCGAGACCTATGCTTCAAAATGAAGCATTGCGCTCGTAACCAATAAATAGTCACATTCAAATCGGTATTCTTTCGGACGCATTCGTTTCCATGTCATAATTCGTCGTAAAGCTCCGCAATTATGCCCGAATGAAATAAAAAATTAAAAAAAAAGTGCTTACGGAGCAACGTGTTTCGAACTTATAAAACCTCAGCGTATTTAGTTGAAAAATGAGTACGTTCATAAATAAGACTAAGTAAGAAGTCTTTGCTCATTCTATAGCATTCTAGAATGCTCTAGAATGCTTAACTCATGTGAACGGATATGACTGCACCGGCATACTAGTGGGTGAAGCGTCACGGCGGTCACAAACATGGAACAATCTTAAGTCCGTTTGGGTGAGAGAAAATCCAATGCAAACTGTACCCACGAACTGAAAAGGTGGCTGCGTCCTCGATAACTTTTTGAAGGCGTGACGCTTCAAAGGATATTCAAGACGCACGTTCCGCCAATACGCCTCACGTCAATTACATAGACGCGCTCCCTCCCCCTTCTCTTCAAAAAATATACAACATGCAATGTTGCGATTTGTTTGTTTGTTTCTACGAAAAGATTGAGCTATGCATTTCTGAACGCTCATTCTCCGCCCAAACGTAGCGCTAGTGGTTCGAACCAGACGCCAAAATTTAAGAACCGACTGTCATCCCATTCAAACGTTACGAGTGATTTTCTGAAAATTTCAATGGGAGAATTAGGGCCCGTTTTCGCCCGTTTATGGTAACTGGCGCCACTCAGCTCAGGTACTCGAGTAGTTCCGTCGGCCGCCATATTGTTCCCTTGAAAATTTCAGAAAATCGCTTATAACTTTTGAAACAAGATAGCGGTTCATTTCTTAAACTTTCGCGTCTGGTTCGAACCACTGGCGCTACATTTAGGCGGAAAATGAGCATTTAGCGATGTGTAATTTAATTTTGCAATAAAAAAAAAATGGAGAGAGGCATTTTGTACTTTTTAGACAGCATAAGGAACGGATGGTGTGACTCGTGTTCTCGCCGCTTGCTTGGAGATTGGTTCCTCGGCCGTCTTAAGGCAGGTTCTCACATGCAGCGAAGCGCTGACGTAGCGCTCCTCACGTGCCGTCAGCTACTTATCGTCTGCCGTGAGCAACAGTTTTGACGGTGCGATACAAAGCTGGTGAACGCTGCCGTCAGCACGCTCTTAGCGCGAGGTTAGCGCTATGCTTGAAGCGCTGCGCTGCATGTGTGAACAGACCTTTATCTTCGGAAGATGCAATCTCATTCGTTTATGGAGCGATAAAAGATGCTCTGGATTGGCCACATCGACCTGCGTTTCTTATTCTGTCAGTGACTGCAGTGTGTTCCCATCGTTCTACGCCGGATGTTCGTATCTGCTAAATGTCGCTCCACTGCGATTACACTCTTTCTTAAAATCATAAAATGCTTTTGAACGCTTCCCTCCCCTCCCCTCCCTCCCCCCCCCCTCCCCCCCTTCCCGATGCCAAGGTTTTGTCCGTCCGTGCATTTTCCGGTAGATTTAGCGTGGAAATTGACGTCACATGATCTAAGCGCTACTTCCGTTTCCCCGCTAAGTTTAGCAGAAATCGGTGTCACATGACATGACGTCACGGGACGTACACACCGATTTAGTTTCTCCGCTAAATTTAGCGGAGAAGTTGATGTCACGCCTGCACCAATTTTCGCGGGAAAATTGACGTCACCTGATCGTTGTGCCAAGTTGGTTTTCCTGCTAAATTTAGCGGGGAAATTCAGTAAAATGTAGGTACTTTTTTCACCCCCCGAAAGGACGGTTTGATGTCTGCTAAATAAATTTACAGGTTCGCTTCTGAACTACTGCATTTAATGCATTATAAAACTTTGGAAGTTAAGATCCCTGTCAATGCTTTTTTATTTTTTTTTTAATTTGATTTTTTTTTTATTTTAATTTTTTTCGTGTCTGTACTCACGCGTCTGAAATATAAGTGTATAGTACAAGCTTCAAATTGCACGATGTGGGAATTGGGCGACCTTATTACATTAAAAAAAAAACGTCCGCTTAGCGAGCGTCTTTTTTTATGGTCTGTTTAGTAGCTTTGGTTTTTGAATAATGGCATCGTGTCAAGAGATGCTGAATTACTTCCTGCTTCTAATTTGCGAAGACAGGCTGTCCAATGGCGCCGCCTCGAAAGCTCCGAGTCCTTCAACAGGTTTGCTGAGATGGAGCGGCGCACGTTCAGGGCTGCTCATCGATGCAGCTCTCGTCTTGAATCGTACATAATTCTCCGGCAACTAGCCTCCGACATGGAAATTGGCATGACGTTCGGGCAAGCGTCACGACGAGCTCGTTTCCAGCTCGAAAACCGTATTAATAAAAAAGGAAAAAGGTCGGTTCCTTGCGGAGCGTTATTAATTACTTCTACTGAACTAAGTTACTTAGATCGGCATCTAAGATAAGTTCTTCGTTATTTTACAAAATGTACACGTCTCAAAATTAAAAAAAAAAAAAAAATATTTATTTTTTTTATTTTTGAGGGGATATAACTTTGTAGGAACTACTTTGGCGCAGCTATGCTCTCTGGCTATCTTTTTAAATATTTTTTATGAAGTAGCGATTAGTAAGAAGCAGGTAAAGAGGTTCTTCAGAAAAAAAGAAAACACTTAGAGCTGGATTTTAGAGTATTTTTGATCCCGTGATTCTGAATATCACGTGCGTTTTTTTCCAAAAAGCGTAACTAAACGTAAAAGAAAAAGGTTTTATTTTTTTTTATTATATTTCGATATTTCGGCCGCCAAGCGCGTGTCGCTCGTGTGGGCAGCGCGTGCAATTGCAAGCTTCCCAGGTAAGTATATTCCCCCGCACTGACACACCAGTCGTGACGTATCTTTCTGACGTTTTCGAAAATAGCAAGAGTGCGCGTGCATGGCTTTGATAGACGCTGAAAATGCGCGAGAGCGGAGATTCCGAAAACTGTGGATATGACGTCACGCTCGGGGAAGCAGGGGCTTCAGCGGTACTTTGAAAATATATTTTTTTTCCGTTTTCGTAAACCAAATTGAAAAGTAATCTCGATATTCGTGATCCTGGAGGCCAAATGAAGACGGTTTAAGTGTTTTTCCCTCAAATACAGAACCGCTTCTGTTTCCCTTTAAAATGTTTCGAGGCATCAGCTTCAGCGCGATCCAGCATATTAAAACTGAAACCATTTGGGCATGCCAAGAACCCGGGCCTGCTTGCTAGAACGGCGTTTCAGCCGAGACTGGGTGAAAGAAAGCACTGCAAAAGCTGGGGCGGGCGAGAGTCTCGAGACTCGCTTCGAGTTTCCCTCAGCCTGTTCGCTGACTTTGGCAGTGCCTGCTTTCATCCAGCCTCAGCTGAGACGCTGTTTCCAGCAAGCCGGCCCTGAGCTGGTAACAGTTTCCAGGTGAATTCCGACTCCCGGGCCTGCCCAGCCTCCGTGAGCTAGCCTTACACGTAGTTCCAACGAATCCCACAAAACTAGGTTACCGTTCCACGTCTGATTGGGTTTCAGCTGATTTTAGTGAAGCGACCTCCTTCGGAGCCATGCTGGACGGGACAATACAGAATAAACACACACACGCACACAAAAAGTGGTGACACGAGTGTGTGGTGACGGAAAAACTCACGCAACTTCTAAACAAGACCATTTCATCCGACCTTTATGACGAGTGAATATTTGGACAATGTCGACATACAGGAACGGTTCTTATCCCTAAGGAGGGTGTCATTGTAGCAATTAAGTCACTCCTTCAGAAGTACCACCTCTTTGTTCAAAATGAATGTTTCAGACTGTATTTTTGTTTGTTAAAGAACCTGCAGCTGGTGTGGAAAGCACTTTCATTTTGGACTAAAGGGTGAGTCTTCGACCGTTAGTATTTAGAAAACCATTTTACAGACTACCGATTGGAGTATTCGCAACTCCAGAAAAGGCGACGCCCCCCTACGCGAAAGACGTAGGGGGACGTCCAGCGAAAACGGACTCAACCTGCCGGCGAAAACGGACTCGACACACCATGGGGGGGGGGGGGTCGCGGGTTGCGAATACATTGGGCAGGTGGCAGCCCTGCCCCTGCGTTACATTCGGGGAATTTTCTGTGCAATAGAGAATTAAGCTTTTTTTTTTTTTCCTCTAAGCTCCCGTGCATATGTACACCCTTTCCCCTGATCCTTGCTTCCCGCTGTCGCCATTTTCGGAGGTCACCGTCCGGCACGGCCAACAATTGTCGCACCTATATATCTTTGCGCGTAATTCGTCTTTTATGACGACTCTGTTTCTTGAGTATCGGTAGTACGGAGCAAAAAAGCAATTAAACCCTTCTATACAACAGCACGACGCCAATGGGTTGTGATGTGCAGAGACGTGTCGGGTTACCCTTCGTCTCTAGTTTGCAGACAACCCCCGGAAAGGCGCTCGTTTCTCGAAAATGATCCATTCTCACTGACTGAAAAAGCACTCTGGACAGTCCGCGGAACGCTGTCTTTCGATGGCCTCCGACACGACTTCGCGCGTCCGACGGGATGTTCAAACATGGCCGCTTTCGCAACCCAGAATCTTCTCCCCCCCTTTCAACCCCCCCCCCCTTTTTTTTTTTTTTTTTAAGGGCGCCAGTTTGCTTTAAATGCTTCCAGGGTAGCATCGTGCTCTGAATATAGCAAGATCAGATCAGCATCAAATTGGAACAAGCAAAAGAAAAAAAGGAATTCTTTTTTTTCTAGCGGGAAGCGAGCAGACAGGTTGTGGCCCTTGCTTCCAAGGTTAACCGGCCCCTGAACCGGGCCCGGAGTACGTGACGGTACGCTCTGTTCAATCCCCAAGCTGACAGTGCTGTGGGAGCTACGCTTTCACGGGACCAATCAAAAGCTTCTCAAGCATCACCTCTCTCTCTCTCCGCGTGAATACGGAGCCTGAAGCGCATCTACGACTTATGTGTACTTAGCGTCCCGTCCCTCCCATACCCCAAAAAAGTAATCCCGAAGTGGCAACGAATGACGTCACAAAAGTCAGAGTGTCGTCCTGTCGTATGTGGCGATCCTGGCAGTTGTCGGTAGAAGCTCCGGTAACAAAAAAAAAAAATAAATAAAAGAAGTGCTGGCGAACGCGGGTGTCGCTGCCGTCGCGGCGTCCCAACTCCTAACTGCCGAAGTTTGCGCGGGCTGTCAAGCTGGGGAGCAATCCTGCACCAGAACAGGCGTCTGCCACTTCCATTTCCGCTGTTCGGACGCCGCCAGGATCGCGGCCGGCACCAGCGTGACACTTCTATGACGTCATCAGGCGGAATTCGAGGGACCGCCTTGGGGACAAAGTAAACACACCAGTCGGAGACGCGCTCCAGGCACCGTGGTACGGGACGAGAGCGTGATCACGTGACGAAAGATAGACGTACGATTGGTCCGTTCGGGCACGCAGCTTCCGCCGCACTGTCAGCTTGGGGGAAGTATAAAGGCTAAGCGCTTGCGGTGCGTGCTCCAACTGGATTTCCTCCGCGCGCGGATGAACGTCCTTGTTTTGAAAGGACTTCGATGATAGCTGCGTGCTTTGCTTGGCGCAGCCTTCGCGGGACTGCTCTTTCTCTCTCGAAGCGAAGGCCCCTATCTCCCTTGGATCGGGCGCGTGTGTGTGGCGAAGTTCAAGACTGCTAGGCGTTGTGCATAGCAACGAACCGGTACGGGTCGGTTATGGCAGGCTGACTTGGAAGGGCGTCCGAGCTCGTTGAGATAACTCAAGGTTGCACACGGTTGGAAGTCATCATCGAGCATAAATTGCCGACATTTCGTCTTCGTTTCCTTAATCGTGCATGATATCTGCATTGCGCCAAGCATCGTCCGAGGTCTTGCCTTCTCCTCGTAAAAGGCTCCCTGTTGTTTCATAAACAACGGGCTAATACAAAAAATAGTAAAATAAATATTAAAACACTTTTTCATGGTTTGCACTTACCGGCAGCAATAACTCCACCTGTTGTCATTAAGCGCGCTCTGGCCGCAATCGCCTTCCACGCTTATTTCACACTATCACACTTGTTCTCGAAGGACGATAAGTAACATTATATAAACAGCTCGCGCAAGTAACCACCTGTGAACGCGGACTATACAGACAATTGGTTACAGAAGGAAGGTAAATAAATTTTTAGAGGATGGGTTTTTTTTTTATCGTAAAAGATGTGAAAGGAGCCCACCAATTTTTGTTGTCGAATTGAAGGAAAAGTCATGTATGCTGCAGCTCATGCGTGTGGCGAGTCCTCATCAAGCGTAAGGGGTTGTAAACAAATTCCTCCTATTCAGCTCGCTTTAACTGTGGGTATCGCCGGTAGATGAAGGAAATTGGGGTCGTAGGATATCCCCTAAATTATAGTTATAGTCCATGCATTGTTGTGGATTAGTGAGTTTTATGCGTGGAATTTCACGTCAAACACAAAAAAAACGTTACCGCACTTCGGGTTTGCCAAACTAGCATCGGTTAAACCCCACCCTCAGTAGAGTTTTTCAGCGGCGTATCAGGAAAAGTATACCCCTGTGTGAAAATCCGACGTACCGTGATTAGATGGATCCCCCTAGCCCACACGATGTCAACAATAAGCCCCTGTTCTCACTTCACTCAACCCCCTCGTCGAAGGCTATAGGTGACCTTGTCTGTTAAACTTCCCAACTGAAACGCCTACCCGATGTACAAGGGGATACGTGACACTCGTAAATGAAAAAAAGTAGCGAACGTAGTATTGTTGTAGCGGTTTTATCTTGATCTTGAGAAGCCGGTTCGTTTCACGCAACAAGGAGAACTTTTTTTTTTTCTTTTTCATTACGAATATTATTATCGAAGTTGAAAGCCCGTCTCTACACGATCAATCTCGGTCACTGCCTTTCCTTCGTTATTAACTTCCCACCGGTCCGGTGATTCTTTCTTCCCTTCTTTTTCCGCAGAACTTTCGTCCGGTCACCGTCTGGTCCCTGAATCCAACACGCTGCCAACCATGCGCGGCCGCGAGGCTATGCGGCCATAAAGTGAGGGAGAGGGGGAGACGAGAATGTGCGCGGGGACATCGGAACGCCGAGCTCTCATTGGTTCTGAATGAAGGGCAGTGGGCTCGGCGTCTTTCTGACGTCACCGCAACTCCTACACAAGGAGCAGGCGACTTGCTCTCAGCATAGCTTTAGGTCTACCCACTAATCATTCCAACCGGAGCTCGATGTTCTGAGAAGTCGTTGCGCGTTCTCGTATCCTCCTCTCCCTCAGTTTCTGCCTGCATTCCTCTAAGCTTAAAAAAAAAATACGCAGTTGTTTTTTCCCTTTATTTTGTCCCCCGTTTGCGTACTCACGGCTCACGCGTCCGAATTAGTTCCAACTTCCAACACATGCTTATATCATATATGTACACCAGCCCATGTCGCTTCAACTACTCGTACCATCGTCGTGAATGTTAAAGCTGGCCAAAAGAAAAACTCATCACTGCAACTGCTAGACTGTAGAGTTGACCAAGGCTGCCTGTTTGTCACACAGCCATAAAAAGTTTTTAAAGATAAAACGGTATTTTTTAAGTTAAAGTTGTTGTTCAAAGTCAAACTATAGAGACATCCAGATTACGGCAGTGCTGGTCCCTTCTGAACGTTAATATTGACCAGCGACAGACGCAAAAGTTCGGCGTGGAAACAATTTTATGTACCTTATTTTTAGACTGACAGTGAAAAGGCTACTCGATCCACTGGAACATTTGAGGGCATGTGAGGCCAAGGTTTTTCTGTCACATAACGCAATGGAAGCGCTGTTGTCTTGACCTCTAGGACCTCTAGGCAGGGCGACCCCGCGACATTCCTGATATATACTATTCATAACTAATATTCTTGGAAGGAAGTAACAACAGAAGAGGAAAACGAAAAGTTTATCCTGGGTAATAGACCCTTTCCGAGATTTAGTGCCATCTGGTGGTTTGTAAAGCAGTTTAGGTTTTGCCATATCAATGGCGGAAATGAGCTTGTATCGGCACCGTCACTTTCGAAAGTCAACGGCACGCGAGGAATTGTTCAGTGCGAGTTCTTTCTTGATCACTTTCAGTTCGATGGTGACCAAGAATCTGCATTCAGAACAAAGCACCAACCCACTTAGATGCCTCGAGAAAATTCTATACACCTAAGTGCTTTAAAGCCGACTGTGTGCCGCCCACAGATTGACTGAATCTGAGTTATTAAAAATGAACGCTTACGTAGCTCTTGTGTTCCATTCCTACGTCGCGTCATACTGACCCCCTGAATGTACGGGCCTCGCAAGATCCGCTTAGGAGCATCTTCAACGTCTTCTTTTATCATCACTAGAAGGCCGCCATTGGTATGGCACAGATGCCGTTCCACAGATGATGATAGCGATCAAAGTGACCAGACTGAATTTCGGAAAGGGTCTAATAGACCCTTTCCGAAATCCTTTCCTACTATGTCGTTTGGTCGGCACATACAAGCATGGCTTAAGTTTGAGGGGCAAATGATAGGTTGCCTGTTGAGATTTGGGTAAGCGATAAAGGCGAGAGGACACCCATGAGGTAATAATGCCTTGCTTTAGACGTGCCTCGTGAAAAACAAAACAAAAAAGTTTAATCGCGTGTAGGTTTTTCTTCGTTCGTGTGTTTCAACGGTTGGCTTTTGGTCAACGTTGTCGCATAAGCCGCCTGAACTGCTCGCAAGTTGAAGCGCCATCAAAAACGAGCATGAGCCAAAACCATTTCTTTGATGCTCCATACAAGCTGTAGGAGTAGGGAAGTAATTTTTAGTTTTCACTTGAACCTTGGTACATAGAAATCTCGTCTGTACACTGGAGATCAGCATCTTTGGAAATGGAGCCGGCCAGTGGTATTGTCAGACTCAGAGTTCAAATAGTTTAGCCTTTCTTTTTTTTTTTAGCGTCTCCCAAAGTGGCGAATACCTCATTCTGCTACGAACATCGGAGTCTTCGTTCGATGACAGCCGCGGGTTGGTATAAAGTCCCTTCTAAAACCAGAGGTCTTGCATCTCTGGTTCAAACTCTGGCGGGGGACACTTCCAGCATTACGAAATAAGGCGTGATATGCTCCGAAAACTATACCGTGAACTGTATGTTGCAGATCTTCGCAGTTCTGTTTGGGCGTAGAACCGACGCGCCTCTCAGAGACATAAACGTGCTCATGTGTCATCCCTCATTTCGCAAAAATCTGCAGAAACGAAGTTGCGCAGATGCAGCTTCACAACACTGAGACACCTTCGGAGCCGATGGTTACTCAAAATTACAAAAGAATGCAAAAAAAAAAAAAAAAAAAAAAAACAGAACATTCGAAACTTCTCGCATATATTGACCTTGAAAGCACGCGACCATTCCCCAAACCAGAAATGCTTTTGTCACTGTGTCATGGCGGGAAGAAGTCATCTTCCGTGTACATATGTTTGTGGCTAGAGTCCGACATCGTACGCGCAGAATGGAGTAGAAGGCGCCTGGTACTCGCGAGGGGGCGGTGTTAGTGCAGGCGGTACACCAGCGCAGGCATTCATCGATCCGAACAGTAAAACCGCGGTCACACTGGGCGATAATTTTGTCACCATGTGTGCGGCGAACAGCGGGTGTCATATATTGTATTCTTGCGACGTTTCACGTTCCGACACCCGAGCTGGTCGCGCCTAGCACAGACGGTGCGAGGGGTGAGTGAGACAACGATGGTTAGATCCGGACCTCCAACGCCGGCAAGAAGAACGAGCGATTCGATTTCGCGACGCCAAGGGATGCCTTCGCGCTCTAACCAAAGCTTCAGTTTGTAAATTAGTTTTGAATGAAGTATTCACGTGTGACCAACATTAAAGGAGTTACTAAAAAAACATAACAACACCTTTTTTTTTTTTTTTTTTTTTTCTGTGTGGGATTGCGGCTTCAAACCCGACGATCACCGACGCGAAATTCGCTTCATGCACAATTTTAGCGCAACGCTTGGTTCAATTTTTCAAGATGTACCGAAAAGGGGAAAAGGAGAATCCCGCTTCCTGGTCAAGGACAAAACGGTGTGGTGAAACGACTCGCGCAGGAACTCAAACATATATATGTATAAGATGTGCCGCTGGAAGAGCCGCGTTCGGTACTCACATGTGAACGGCGTAAGTCCGACGGAGCATAAAGGGAGTATGTTGTGCACTAAGAAGTGACTTTCAAATCAACAGCCAAGCACACGTCTGTTCGTCGCTCGGTAGGTCGAGGAAAGCACGTGCCACACGCATGAACGCCGAAAACGGCACCGGCCGGAAGCTCTTTATTGGAGCGGTTTATAGAAGAGGGCGAGGGGGGTATGGAGAGGAGGTATACATGCGGTTGGAGAGTCTAACAAGACTCGATTAATGCCGCTAGTTGAGCGAGTTGGTGCTGAAACTTTGAAAGCATAATAGCGCTTCTTTTTCTTTTTTTTTTTTTTTTTTTTTACATGTACGAGACGGGAGAACGGGACAACACATGGCGCCAACTTCAACTGTTTATTATCCAGAAAAAAGAACAATAACAACGTGGGTAAAAATATTGGTTGAGTGACGCAACGATGGCGCAGAGTCTATATACCCACGTTTTTTTCTGCTTAATAAACGGTAGAGCTATCCTATTGCGTTGTCCTATTCTCCCCTCTCGTCCGCATCAAAAAACGCCACCGTGTTTTTTTTTTTTTTTTTTCTGCACTCTAAAAAAAAAGTTTCTACGCCTACTTTCCCCGCACAACACTCGGAGAGCCAATCACCGCACCTTACGAAGGCAGCTCAGCGAATGACGATGCCCAAACGTCTGTTTAGACCAAAAACGCAGTGTGAGTTGCGACATTAAGCATTGCTAAACGTCACGGTTGCATGGCCTAATGTCTCAACTCAGACTGCCCCCCCCCCCCCCCCAATTAAATTGAAAATCCCACCTCTAAGATCAATGTATCCTAATACAAATAATGTTTTAAGTAAATAAATAAATTTGATATTTTGTCTGCGCAAACAACCGGCGAGCCTTCGAGCAAACAGCGTAGCGGCGCGCGAACGTGCGCAGGTAACAAAAACAACGACAACAAAAAAAAAATCGTCTTTAAAAAAAGAAGAAATGTTTAAAGGGGGGGAGGCAGACGTTGCTGGTCGAAAAAGAGCGGCGACTCGGCTGGCTAAGCTCGTCCGGGCTGTGTTGCAAGCCTGGATCCGTCGAACCGATGCCGCCTCCAAGGCTGTCCTCGTTCTCCGCAATTGCACTCGTCTCTAGCTTTCTTCTTTTTCTTTTTTCAGTTCTCATCTTGCTCTCGCTCTCCATCTGCCTTTGAGCACGTCCGCTTCCTGCATTCCCCGAGCCACGGGGGGAACAGGCCGCAAAAAAATGGCGATCCAAATCGGGCTGCGCGCGACCTCGCGAGGTCTCGCTGTTTTTCTCCCGCTTTCGCAGACGGCTCTACACTTCGCTTCACCTTCACGCGGACCGCAGCAGACGCTAGGATTCATACGAGCCTATCCAAAGCCGAGAGATAGTCACGAGACTTTGCGCACTTGCTGTTATAGACGCTTTGCAGCAGCTGTGCATGGACGCCGCCATAACCTTCAGTTTTTGTTTCCTTCTATTTCGTTTATTTCGCTTCATCATTACCATAGCAGGCTAGGTTATTGCCATATTAGATTCAACTGTGTCCTTTTCTGAAGCATCGGCCTTTGTAGAGGATCGCCAAATGCCGTTTCAGTTGCTCGGCATCTCGGTAAGACAAGAGAAGGTCAGCAATGGCGGCTGTAATTTGGCGCGTGTGTAAACCGTCTATAACCCACCAACGCAAATATCGTTTTTTTTTTTTTGTTGTTGTTAAGTTTAATTTGGACCGTAGTCTGGTAGGGAGAAGACACGGAATTACTTTAAAGCGGTATATGGCGGCGAAATGTCTTGGTGGCGTCCTCCTATGGTTTCATATCATGACGTCATTACCTTGCAAACAACAAGTTTGATGGTGTCTGTGAAGAGCACGGTGGAAGCTTGAAATCACTGCGCGCTGGAAGCAATGCTGCCAACACCGTCAAAACTGAAGCTCTTACATTACTCTTACTTCCGTCGATGAGACATCTTTCGCTGACGTCATAGTCAGCATTCGGCCAATCCTGGCAGGCCAACCACAGCAACGTTTTCGATCGCTCACGTCGCCTACTGGCGGCCATCGCTGCGTGCGCGACTGCTGAGCGCGTGCTGACGGAGCGCCCTTTCCCCAGTTCTTCTGCAACGTGCCTTTCGCATCGTCAAGATTTCCGGTCTTAGCAGCTTATTAGCGTGAGCTCGTTCTGAGCATTGCGCTCTAAACACCGCCCCCTCAAATGTGGCGTCCAGTGAACACCCCTTATACGGCGAGCAAATGCTCCGAAAACGCGTCTTTTTGGCGCATCATAATAGATCCTTTTCAAAAGTCCACCGAGCAACATTGGCTGCCACCGTTGCTTGCTCACAAAGCGCGTGATTGGATTCGAGTCCTCGTCGAACGCTGACTTCAGCACTCATGTCCAATCCTACCTGAGTCGAGTTCACGCCGAACTCTCTCGCAACCCTCGTGTCCAATACATGCTCAGAGTATGTGAGCAAGCAATGGCGGGCAGGCGGACTCTTGAAAGGGCTCTATTCCCAGGGAGGTGCACGTCGATCACAGGGCAACAGAGAGAACGCGCAAGGGACGCGCGAAGTCGAGGGCGGCAGCTAAGCGTTCGCGCCGGCATAGGTTTGAAGCTGAGGGGGAACATGGGCGGATTTGGCGGATAAACGAGTGCGCGAGGTGCGCAGGAGGAAGGTGAACTTGCACACCGCGTATGCCGCCGACAGCTTAAGAATGGGCGTGGCGTGGCGAGTTCCCGAAAATCTCCTTTAGCGCTCCGCAACCAATCAGATTAAGGCATTAGCCGACAAGAATGAGCGGTGACATGATGAGCTACAGAGTGGTATAACCGACGCTTCACTAAAACTTTAATCTTTGGCGTGTTGCCGCGAAACGTTAGCGCTACGACTCGGGCGCTAACTTAGCTTTCGGCTATGCGTAATTCGTTTTCGCATCAAGACAAAAAAGAATGTTTTGCGTATAATTTACGCGCTGCAAAAAGTAGTTCTTACAAGACTTGGTTGTTGGAAGAAGCAACCATGCCTTTGGCGTTTGAAACGTGTACGTCTTGATAAAATAACGGCGAGCTAATAATAAAAAAATTACCCCCTATATCTTAATCCACAATATAAAGGAATTACACAATAACTCTCCGTAAAATGCAGGACTTTTTTTAATTATTTACTACGGTTTTTAAAGTGAATAAAGAGGCGTGCCACCCGTAATGCCCCGGAGAACATGCCGAAGAGAACTTTTATGGTTTGGATTGGAGCTGAAGTAAAGCCAGGAGTAGATACTCCGGTTCAGCATAATACTCTGACGACCCATAATGATCTGACGCTAACCCGTGAACTAATCAGAGCGAGGGAGCGATGCATTTGACAGCTTTCCGGAGGACGGGCGCACTCTGACAATATGTTGTGCGCCTGGCTCAATCGCTCTGATTGTCTGGCTGTTTCGTAGCAGTCGTATTTTGCCAAATAGACCTTTTCCGAAATTCAGTCTGGCCACTTCAATGACTATACGTAATCGGTACATGCCAATAGGGAAGGAAGACTTTGAAGGCAGGCACCAATGCGTAGCCTGAACATTCCTGGCGTTAGTAATCTGGATTGTTTTTCGACGTCACCATGACTAAAACTTCAACCGTGCCGAGACCTAGAAGCTTCTGTGCATTACGCACTTTGAGGGTGTCACGCGAACCCTTGGAATGCTCGAGTATGGCGGGCCCGAGACAGCCCATGACAATAAAATATGGTGAATTTTATCGAGAACTTTACTCAACTAAGCGGTTCGTACAGAGTGTTAGTTTCTATGATACAATCAAAACCGCAACAGACAGAAAAATAACTGTACAGCGAAGAAACCCATACCTTCCACGCGTCTGTCGCTGACCGAATGGATACTATATTTTAACCGCCATTAGCATACTAAAATATAGACTGATATTTAAGCCACTAGGTGCCACTGAATTTGTGAAGGGGATGCGGAAACGGAACTCAGCCCTCACCAGACTGAGGTAAGGAAAAGGCGCACCAGTCTGGTGCGCTTTTTTCTTACCGCAGTCTGATGAGGGTGTGGAAGCGAGCCGTGGGTTCCCGCACTAAAAAAAGGCTCCGACATAACTTTTTTTTTTCCAGTTTACACGACGTCAAGATCTCGTATGCCTTTAGTATTACGTAGTAGAATTGATAGGTGACGAGTTGAGTTGGCTATTTCTATATATTTTTCTTATGAGCAGGCACTCCGAGAAGTAAGCATATGGATATTGTAAATCTCTGCGTACTACCCGCAACTATGTGACTACCGGTTTTACAGAAGTACACCAGTAAATGTATGCCCGAATTGTCATCTTGCTAAGCAGGTAGCAAAATTAAGCGCGGATATTTCATCGATTGCTCGGCACTTACGTCTGCTGCATGCCCGGTACTTTATACGTATACCATCAAGATACATTAAGGAGTTTTCGTAGATCGTTTTCGCCATCCCGCAAGGCCCTCCGCAACCCGCTACGTTAGCGGGAACTCCACAGTCAAGGCTATCGTCGCGCAGGCGCAGTATACTTCTTCGTTCCAGAACGCTTAGCGGAGGGGGCAGCGGGGTCTACGAAAACTCCCTATTGAACCATGAAAATGAAGCGCGTAGCCTTCGGTACACGCTGTACAGCTTGGCAACGGGCCAGCGAAAGTAGAGCATGTGCAGTAAGACCAGGGGTACAAGGACTCCTGTCCTACTTTCATATGCCTTGGCCACGATGGAAAAAACATTTAGGTGATGACTCTGTCCGACGCGGCGACCACATTATGTTCGGCGTACTGAGCGCTTCCCTCGCACGGGGACAGATGGCGCCCAAGTATGGGATCCCTTAGAGTTCCTGTATATGCTACCTACGGTAGCAGAGTTGCGCATTCAGCCTCGGCGCGTGGCCGTAGCGCCGGCTTTCCCGCACGAGCTGGATGCTTTGCTTCTCACGTGACTAAATTTGGCGAATAGCGGCGCCGCGCGCGCCGCCGCGCAGGGAAAACAGGAGAGGAGGAAAAGGAGGTGGAAAGCAGGGAAACATACGCCGGGGCGCGAAAAACGTCGGCGGAGCGACCGTAAAGGTGGCTTTCTTGCACGCCACCGGATGCTTTGCTCCTCACGTGATGGATCTCGACGAATAGCGGCGTGGCGGCGCGGGGAAAACAAATGCGCAACTCTGGCTCCCGTAGGGAGCCTATACAGGAACTCTAGGATCCCTCCCAAACCGACCGCTCCGGTTGTTTCTCCCAGCGGTGGTCCCGCATTCCCTCGCTCACCGCTTCGTGTTGTACCTCACCGCCGCCGCCAAGTCGCCAGAGTCCGTAAAGCTGTGTTCTATGTACAGTAGCGCCAGTAACCTAGAGGGCGCCACGTGTTTGTTAAGTGGGTTATAAATAAAGCCGCCGGGAGCGAGCTGCTTCTTCTTCGTCACCCGCTCTCGGACCCTGCGTGTCGTGTTCCACTTTTTCTTCTTCTTTTTCTTCTTTTTCTTCTTCTTCGGGTGGTGGCACCTGTGATCGACACCGCAAAAAAGCAAAACACGAGGCCTGCCACAGGCCCCACACCACCACCACACCACCACCACACCACCATACCGCGAAAAAGGCGAGCACACTACGCCGCCGACACCGTGGCCGCCGAGGAGGGACCTCATACCTCAGCGCCCACCGCGGCGCCGCGGAACTAACTACTCCTGGTTATGATTATAATGCAATTAAATGCAAAGGTGCAAGCGAGCTGGACAATAATGTTGAAAATAATCCCCGGAGAAGGGGAACAAGAGGGACAAAGGACAAACATAAATCTCCAAACACACCTACGTGACTGGTGCGCGACCGAAAAAATCCGCCTGGTCCGGGTATCGAACCCGGGACCTCTCCATTACAGGTGGAGCGCTCTCCCAGGTTAGCTCCGAACACGATCTGGTCGCTCGCTCCCCGCGGGAAGAGCGGCCAGAGTCATCATTTGAATGTGTTTTTTTCTTCCACCGTGGCCTTGACCAACGCTCGGTGTGTCAGCGCTTTGACCTGGCGCGCAGTTGCGCTGGGAGCCCGTTCGCGCTACCGCTATCTCAGCTCATGGCTGCATACGTGCGTGAGCGGCGCTCGTACGCACGCACGTAGCCATATAGACCTTTTCCACAGGGGCGCCGCCATCTTGAAATGTAGTCACTTCTGGTATGAGCGAAAGCATTGTTTTGCCGTAGCCACCCCAATAGAATACATTTAGTTCATAAGCATGACCGTCCCCTATTCTCGTTTTGCCTCCCCCCTATTTTTGTACTATTTGCAGGATTAGATTTTTTTTTTTTTGTCGCCCATAGCAGATGTGCCTACCAGGATGGCTAGGGATGCGAGAAAAGTCTATAGAGCAACAGCGCGCCGAGTCAAAGCGCTGATACACTGAGCGATGGTCAAGGCATATCAGAGTAGGACACCAATCCTCGTACCCCTGGTCTTACTGCGTGTGCTCAACCGTGGCTGGGCTGTGCAGCATGTGCTGCAAGCCGTTGTTCGTATTTCAATGTATCTTGATAGTAGATACAACTGAGCCTTGTTTTACACACCGATCGGGGGAAACACGGAATCAGTGTGGAATTTTAATCGGAAAGGACTAAAAATCACATTTCTTGTGCTTTCAAGTTAAACGACGGAACTTTCGCTTGACAGTGTGAATCAATATTTTCTCCTTCATGTAAGTTTCCATTAATTCTATCCGTTTCTGCAACGTTCACGCGAAAAAGATTATAATTTAGACAATAATAATTGTAGCCATAGGCCGGTAACTATAAACCGAAAGAAAGTCTTGTTTTTTTTTCTTGAAAGGAGCATCCTAAGCAGAGTATCAAATTTGATATATTCATCAAACTCTCACGAAAACAAAAAATGTTTGCCAGCAAAATAAAGAAAATCTTCCTTGGAGTTTGATGTGTTGTGCCCATCTCTGAGTGTTTGTGTGTGCGTGCGTGTGTGTGTGCGCGCGCATGCGTGTGTGTATGTGTGTGTGCACATGCGTGTGTGTGTGCGTGCGTGTGTGTGCGTGCGCATGTGTGTGTGTTTGTTTATGAAATACAGAGCACACAACACAACACCAAGAACTATGATTTAGTATCGTCACCGATGCGAATAATATCTCAGGGCTGGACTGGCAAGGACTTGAACGCCAGACTTATACGCTTTTACCAACGTCACTAAAACACTCCGTTGGGAACTTCATCCTTGAATCCCGGACCGCTCGCGTCCATCGAGACCGAACGCGATTAAAACGGGATACGGTTACAGCGCCGCCTTTTAGCGGCGAGTCAAAACATAAAAGTTGCTTTTTATAGCACTGCGAAATGCCGCTGCGAGATAGCGGTACCGGCCCTTGCGCGACTCTACTGAACCAGTAAGTGAATCCTTGCAGTTACCGGAGTGGCCGCTGCGGGAAAAATTGCGGCGTTGCGATCGCGTTTAGTTCAGTTCTTTCGTACGGATCGTAGCCACATTTTCAAAGCAGGCTCCTATGGCAGTTTCCCAACAGAGTAAGTTGTTCTAGTAACGTTGGCAGACATAACGAGCATTTTATTACGGTTGGCAGGGACCACAAACTTAAGGTCTCAGAACAACCAGCGTTTTCGATGACATATTGAACGAAGGATGCATCTGATTCGGCCAGAGTAGTGCCACTAAATAAGCAACGCTTCAGAGTAACGACACTTGGCCATATTGTGTCTTAAATTCATGGTTGCCAGTTATCTGAAGCTATATTTGAAATCACAGAAAACGCTTTTCCGCCCTTCACAAATGTTTAAACAGTTCGCGACAGAGCAAGGCAATATTACACGACCTTCCTAACACCGAATCTAATGCTGAGGAAGTCGCGCAATTGAATCATGACGATCGCCAGTTTCGTCTGCTCTGCATACGAGCCAAAATGGCGGCGCCCACAAGAATGTCGGGGAACGGAGTGCCAATACTCTAAGCGCAGCTCATTAATGGCTCTAGGCCAGAGCTAGCTTGCTCCTAGCGTTGGAAGTAGGAAGAATGAATTTTTCTCAATTAGTTGTTCTAAGGAAGGACCTATTCACCTTTTACTTGTATTAGTTATTAATAAAAGGGTTAGCACACATGAACTATGGACCTCAGTAACCTATACGTCGTACCCTTGTGTATACAAGTTGAAATCTGCGAGATAGAAACGCCCTGTCTGCCTTAACTGCTTATTTCTTTTTAGTTCAACTCATAATTTTTGTAGTGCATAGACCGCAATACTTCAGCATAGGTCTAGTTTGCCTCGTATTAGAAATGGCGATATTTCTTTATTAAAACGATGAAGTTAACCGTTTTTGTAGTCTGTTTGATGCATTCTGCTGCAGCGTATCGAATGAAAGCTGATGTATAACCACAGTTTCTGCTTGACTTGTCCTTTTGTGAACCCCTCTGGTTTCTCGTAGTCCGTGATATGAGCCACGGAACGCTGAGAGTTCTGCCGTCCACAGGGTATGGTGACACCTGACCTAGCCCATATCCAACGAATTAAGCTATCGCTTGAGAGAAATGTCGTCCCACAGAGGTATTAGACCGTGCCATTCCGTGCAATAATGATAATATCAAGAAGTTAAGAAAAATATTATCGTACGAGATATCTATCTCTTTCAAAGATGTAACGAATGCGAAGCACAATTAACACAGACAAACTATCCAGAGTTGTTTTTGTCCCTTTCCTTTTTCTGTCGTAGCTAACAAGCTGCAATCAAACTTGGAGCAGTCCTTTGTTAATCCACAGTATAGGCACAGCCACGGCGATAGCTGCGACGAGTCACGGCAAAGTCGCGGGGCGTCGGCGTCGCGTTCACGCACCGTGGGGTGCGTAAACAAAGGTGTTCGAAACAAAATAGACATCTGACCACTTTTGTTACAAACGCTCTTGTTTCTGTTTTGTCCTGCAGCGCGTGAAAGTGCGTCTCCCGACACGAGTTCTTGGCAATAGAGAGTTTTAGCAGATCGTTTTTTCGCCCCGATAACGACACCCGACAACGATACGATGCATGCCCAAGGCCGCCCGAGGGGAGAGGAGGTATCGTTATCGAGGCGAGAAAACGATCTGTTAAAACTCTCTATTGACGGTGCTCCAACGGCAGTTTGTTATCGGCTATTATTTTTTTATGCCCCCAAAGAGCGCGTGCAGCGGGCATCGGATACTGTGCTTCGTTTACGTAGCCGATGCTACAAGCTTGAGCTCCGGACTTTCAGCGTCCCCGCCAAGCACGCGCGCTCGTGCGGTGCAGGCACTGTTCAGGGCCACATGCTCGCGCTTGTAGCATCGGCTGCGTCTGGACTTAGGCTGAAACGAAATATTCAGAAAACCCTAAACCATTTCCGATATTCAGTCTGTTCACCTCAATATTCAGTCATCACCTAAGTGTGTCTCATCTGTAGGTGGGAATGGCGGCCTTTTGATGGCTGGTGCATGAAGGAAGAATATGAAGACAGAAAACGCACGGGGAGTCCTAATCGAGTGGCCGTGGAACGGGCATCCAAACGTTAGTTCGTTGTATTCTTGTTCGATGTCACCGTCACGAGACTTATGAGTTTCGATGCGCCACGCATTTGAGGCTGTCCCTCAAGTCCTTGAAATGCTCGGCTTCGGCACGCCCCAGACACTTCATGACAATAAAATGTCAATTGTATCGAGAGATTTACTCAACTATAAGCACCTTGTGCAGAGTGGTAGTTTTTTGACGCCGTCGGGGGGGGGGGGGGGGGGGGGGGGGCGGCGGACTGAAGCAAATGGAGAAACAACTGTTCATAGAAAAACACCGCAACTTTCATACGTCTACCGTTGATGAATACCAGATCTTATTCGCCATGAACATGCGACAATTTGAACCGATGATTCGGCCACTATATTCACTGGACGCTATATTTGTGGGTGCTGTTTAAAGCGCATGGTCAGAACGAGCTGACATCAATAGACCCTTCCCGAAATTCAGTCTGGCCACTTTGATCACCATCATCATCATCGGAAAAATGGCATATGTGCCATACCAATGGCGGCTTTCTATTTACTGATGAAGGAACATGGTTGAAGATACTCCTAAGCTGAGGATTCGAGGCCTATACATTCTAGACGTTAGCACGTTGCGAAACCGGAATTGAATGCAAGCGCTGCGTAAGTGTTCATTTCTCTAATTCGAGCCCAGTGAACCTGTTTGTGGCACAAAATCGACTTCGAAACCCCTTGACTTATAGAACTTTATCAAGGCGTCTCTCTGGGTTGGCGCTTCGTTCTGACTGGTTGCATCGTTGTGGGAATCGAGACTGGATGAGATGATTCAGAAAAACCTGTATAGCGAAAAGTTTATTCTCGTCTGCCGTTGACATGCAAAAGTGACGGTGCCCGATAAAATACTGCAGGCTACGGGTTCATTGCCGCCATTCGTATGGCAAAAGTTAAACCGCCATTTCAGCCACCAGATGGCGCTGAATTTCGGAAAGGGTCTATAGGCTGCTAAGACGGGCGTTCTCGATGGTGCGGAATGCACGTTGCAAAAGAACTATGGAAGCTCGCCATCAGCACGCGCTCAGAATTCGCGCACACAGCTTTGGCCGCCAGCTATATGGCACTGAATTTGTTAAATGGTCTACTGCATTTATGGTGCCTCGACTGGTGCCCCACGAGTTGAAGCACCTGCCGCTTGCGCGTGCACATAGTTTTGGCAAGCTTGAAATTGCGCCGGCTTATCCGCACAAGCTGAGACACGGCGGTGGCCAGCGGCCTTGCTTCCAATCTAGCGGGTTGTTAATAGACCTATTGCTATATTACTACTGTAATATCACCCAAGCATCAAGGAGAATGCAGGGATTAGTGTTCCACGCGCCGCACGTGCTGGCCTCATCGGTAGTAACTTTTTTGAAGCAAAAACCTAAAACAAATTGTATCTTGCACGCGCGTTCGTCAACGCTTTACTTTGGTTATTTAGTTCGAATCTTTTATACGGGGAAGGCCTGCGCGTGTGGCGCGTGGAACACCAGTTGCGGCATTCTCCTTGATGCTTGGGTAATACAGCAACTGGTCTATTGACGCTGGGCCGTAGCTCAGCAATAAAGAAGAAGGAGAAAAACAGCTGTTGATTAGCTCAATTAGTAACGCCCCCGCTTCGAACCTAGAGGACCCAGGTTCGATTCCCGCGGGCGGCGGCCGATCCTTTTGAAGGATTGGCCAACATTGACGCCAGACACCCTACAACGACAGCCACAACATCAACACCGCCAATAACGGCAACAGTTACAACTACTACATTTCGTCTCACCTTAGCATCGACTAGCTGCGAAGGCTGTGCAAGCGCGAGCTGCCAGCCCTGACTGGAGCCCCTGCACGAGCGCTCGTGCAGCCGCCGAGGCTTCATCAAAGGCAACTGGCTCGCGCTTTTATTACGCGCGGCTATCAATATTCTATGCTAAGGTGAGACGAAGTACATCAACATACATCGACATACATCAACAACTACTACAACATCAGCATCAGACGTCATTTCCTGTGGTGGGAAAAGGCCATAACAGCTATCGCTGTCAAATGCTCTTTGTGGTGGTGTTCGCATTATTATCACGAAGGAATAGAGATTCAGTGATGAAACTCGGGTAGGAGTTTAGTCGGTCTCTTAATATTCGCCACCCAAAGTCGGCCACCTTTGCCAGCGATGGACAACCTGCCGGGGGCCAGTGTTAAAGATCGCAATGTTTTGAGTGTTCAGAAATCACTCCACTTCAGAAATCACTTGGTCGTTGTCCTTGAAATGCTCTCTACGCAGTGGAGTCTTCATGCGAGTGAGGAGGAAGAAGCAACTTTGTCAAAAGCTGGTGGCGGTATTCCCGAACAGCTAGGGTTACCTACTTTGCAGTGAGGGAAATCGGGGCAGGGGGGGGGGGGGGGGGGGGGCGGGGCGGGGGGCGGGGTGGGGTGGGGCGTAGCGTAGCGCGAGGAAGGATAAAGGAGACAAAGGTGTTTATGCGAACAAGTCAAAGTCAAATTGGACATTTTAGCGATTTATACAGCGTAAGGTCGGTCTGCCAGTAGGGACGACACTGGTTTACACTGTATATCAGCAATTTCGCCAGTGCACTACGACTGCTAACCTGGGGTCAACGTGCTCACGCAGTAGTGATACACGACCGCACGCCAGTACGATGCTCATCCAGATCGAAACGGGCAGGGGTGGGGCTCGAACCCAGGATTCGTGGGTTCTGCAGTGCGAGCTTTCGCTCCACGCTGTTTATACAAACGATGACAATAACAGGCGCAGACCGGCACCAATGTCGCCCCGATTTCCGGCTTGCAATGACTTGCATGCTCAAGTGCGTAAAGCCTATCGCAGCCAACGCTAGCCAGTGCAGCACTGCTTCGTGCGATTCGTGCTTCGCAGCGTGATGCGCATTGTTGGGCATGCATTGGATCACAAAATTTTTAACTGAACGGTCTGAACCAAATCTGGGGCATATGGCTGTCCCGACAGGGATGATGCGGGACTCGGGACGCTTGATGAAAAGTCGGGACAGTCCCGGGAAACCCCACGAACACCACCACCAGCTCGGAATGAATCTCCTTATCATTGCTTCCCTTCAGACGGAGAAAATGAACCGCTGCACGTGCTTTGGCTTTCCCGACGGGCGGTGCCATTTTTGTTTCGACGCCCTAGCGGCGTTCCGCGGTACTATAGCACACGATGTCTATACATAGAGGTATATAAGGTACGTTAGAGGTTCAGCTGGCTCTAGTGTGCTTTTACGAACTGAAGCAGACAGCAACCAGTCGAAAATTGGCTTCCTGTAATGCGTTTCTACGTGAAAAAGCGGGTGATTTTTTTTTTATCAGGGCTTCATTTAAAGAGCAAAAGTACGAATAACTATAACGTAGTTAATAGCTCGGAACGTTTCTCACTCACGTAAATGAAAATATTGGTCAGTTACAGTATTTTTCTTTGAAATTCATGTCATTAACCACAATGCTGAAACAGCTTCATACTTGCATTTATGTGCATTGTCGGACACTTAGCGCGAACATGGCGTTGGCGCTTTTCAGCATGGGGGATGTACGTGCCAAACGAACGAAGGAACTGGGAAAAACCAAGAGAGACGGCAAGAGCTACGCAGTAACAGTGGATCAGTAACTCCTTGCGCATACAGAGGCTCAAAAAAAATTCAAGGCCAAGTAATACAGTTCGATTTGCCGTAAATAAGTACCGCTTAAATTATTTATGTTCGTGCGTATGCGTGCAGATGCTTGTTCTGCGTTAAAAACATCACCCGCACAATCGAAATCTTTGAAAACAGAGAGAAGTCAGAGAACAGGTGCCCGATAAAAGCTGCTTGGCGTAAAAAAAAAACAATAAAAAGAAACACCTTTCATAGCCCGCATGCTTCATTCTTTACGTATAGAATGTTTTAATCGCTTGTAAAGATGCACGAGAAGGTATCTTTTTATATAGTGACAGGGCTGCCATATTAGCAATATATAAGCGCCACCGGAATCTTTGAAAACAGTCTACATTCCTGTCGATTGCCATTTTGCTTAGAATTGTCGCTCGTTTTTACACACCTGCTATGGAACAGAAATTTTGCGCCTTAAATGTCGCAAAGTTTAATACCGTTTATTGGTAAAGAAAAATACTGTAACTAAAGCAATTACACTTTTCAATTATAATAAAGTTACGTACTATTCAGTACGACACAAATCACAAAAGTGATCCATGTTATTTTCCGGCGAAGAGACAAAACGCCCGCGCGTTTTCCTATAAAAATACAAAGGAGTACCGCAAAAGTAGACTGGTTGCTGTCTGCTTCAATTTACCTCCCGGAAGTCGCATAGACAGTAGCGCCAGTTGAACATCTAGCGGACATTATAACTCTGGCGTTCATACTCTTCTGAAACTGAAACTGAAACCGTTTTGTCCCCCCCCCCCCCTTTTTTTTTTCCCCAGACGTTTTGGTGCCGACAATACGAACTGTATGAGCGCCCTTCGTATCTCTTATTGAACGACAACATCAATTGTTTCCAATAAGTTGCTCTAGTAGGTGTGCAAAAAAAATATATATAAGGTTTTGTCAATTTTTTTGAAGGAACTACAGATAAAGGGCATACACGCGCAGTGATAAGCAAATAAAAAGCAACAATTTTAACGTCGCGTTTTGCGAGTTAAGGCTACGAAACTTTCATATTTGTACTCACGATATTTCTAATGAACTTCCGTCCATAGGCGTTGCACGTCCGTTCGTTTTCGTTTTTGTTTTTATTTTCGATAAAATTGTGCGATATGGCCTCCACCTTCCAAACAAAAAAGCCACAATGCCGTATTTTTTACGTCATCTACGGGCTGCTAGCGCGGGACGGAACTGTTCTTTCGGCTGAGACTTGTGTGTTTTTACTGATTGTTTACCCAAGTTTCAGCCGAACGATGACAAAACGTTTCATCTGTGCGTTGCGCTGGCCCTCGGTAAATGACGTAGAAAACCTAGCACTTCAGCCTTGGTATCTAGGATGGGTTGATACGACTCTATTCCTTCAGTTTTTGCGCGTCAAGTTTGTTTAAAATGCTTCAATTTCAATGGCCAAGCCCCACTAAAGGGACTATTCGCTGGCGGCCATAGTTATGTGCGCGACAGCTGAGAACGTGCTTCCCCAGTTCTTTTGCAACGTGCATTCCGCACCATCAAGACTGCCGGTCTTAGCTGTCTGCTAACGTGAGGTCGTTCTGAGCATGCGCTATAAACAGCGCTCTCAAATATGGCGTCCTCCAAGTCAACCGATACCCGCAGGCCTCAAACACGTGCACCATGGACACGATGGTACTACATTTGGCAGGCTCTCGGTCTCTCGATGCTCGGGAAGTAAGGACGAGTGATTGCAAGCTTGTCAAAGATACCTCCGTGTGCGTAACGCACGTGTTTCAGGCTCGTTTTCGGTGTCGGCTCTTGTTCGGTCTAATGGGACTCGGGCATAACCAACCCAAGTTAACGCGAAAAAAAAAAAAAATGGCAAGAGCATTTTAAATATAGCCGAAGACGCTGTATAGACCTTTCCAGCGCTCAACACCCGGGGCTAAAAATGCCGAGTCACTGTGCTGCGGACACATGCGCAGCGTCTGGTATGCTGGAAAAGAGAGTAACAGCGCATGCTCAGAAGGCGTTCCACGGCCCAGCAAAGAAAGATGGCAGCGCGCAGAAGGCGATTTTTGGAGATGTTTATGCGGAGAGCAAGTCGTCTGCTTCTTGCGCAGGAGTTGCGGTGACGTCAGAACGACGCAGAGCTCTGATTGGTCCCGATCGAAGGATAGATGGTGGGTAGACCTAAAAACAGGCTGCCTCGAGGTCTACCCAGCATCCTTCAATCAGAACCAATCAGAGCTCGGTGTCCTTACGTCTCCACAACCCCTGCAAAAGAAGCAGACGAACTTCGGCTCCGCATACTCCGTTTTACTCCGAGTCCGACCGCAAACGACGCTTACGACCCGGTGAAGCCAATTAAACAGCATCTACAGTGCTTTGTCACGCTACTCGTTAACTTTGTGCGTTGTTTTGCCATCACCGGCTTAACCAATCATGCACACACACACAAAAAAAAAAAGCGCTGGATCGTGGGGCGTTTTGTTCATTGTGCGTGGTTTGGTTTCGTCGGCCGGATTTAGAGCGGTGGTGGAAGCAAGAACCTCTCAATTCTTGCTTCTACTGCCGTTTTGGGGATGCGGAGTGATTACAGAGGCGTATTCGGGTGAAGGCTGAAACACCTCGCTCGACTCTTTCTATATTTACGTTTTAATCGAAGGACGCGACCGGAGAAAGAGAACGGCGAGGAAGAGCGAATCTTGCGGAGGGAAGGGGGGAAGACACCCAGAAGCAGACAGGAAGAGGTAGCCTTGTTTTCGTGTCTCGGCGGCGGCTCACAGCGCGGCTCTGTTGGGGTCCGCTATCGTCACGGAACAAAATTCGAGCGTATATAAGTATCTCTATCCCGCGGGGAATGCGAGTCAAAATAAAAATTAAAGCACGAAAGAAAAAAAAAAAAAAAAAGAAAACAGCAAAAAAACAGAAAGGGCTGAACGAAATAAACACGGGTCACGTCTAGAGTGTGTTGGAGAAGATGAGACGGTTTTTCGTGGCCTTTTTTTTTAAATTATGTTTCGTGGGAAACTATAAGTGGGCGAAGGTCTCGTGCACAGCTCGTTTCGCGGCGGTGGAAGAGTGAGCGTGACGAGCTCTTGCCCGAGTCGCCTTCCGTATTATACGACGCGGCGTGAGCTCGTCTGTTACTGTGCTCGTGCGTGTCCAAACGTGCAGACACCTTTTCTTTTTTTAGTTGTTCTGGGAAAGAAACAAACATGACAGCAACACAGAATTCTTCGAGAAGCTCCGCTTCCGCGGTACCGCGGAAATAGAATAGGGCCTCGGTAGTCCGCGAAGATGAATCTTCCGTAAAAACGAGATCGTCTGGATTGTTAGCGAACGCGCGTCTGGACAGCGACCGAAAAAGAAACTAGTGCCACATAAATTATTGTAAGCAGTATCATGAACCGCGTAAGTCTGGTGCCTTCGCCTGAAGAATGCTACGCCTTGGGACTGAATCTCGTGGCGCCATCGCGTGATGTGCAGAAGGCGGTTCGGGATAAGCTCAGCAACAGAGCAGCGCAGCTTTTTCCGGGTGTATTACCGTAAGACGTCACTGTTGGGGTCTGCCGATATACAACCTCACGTTTTACTGACACTAAGGCCGGCCGGCAAAAATATGCATTCTGGGGAAATTCTTTTTTTATTTCTTTTTCTTAGGGGTTCGTCTGGTATTGCGGAGAGTTCGGAGTTGTGACGTCTCCGAGCGCTCTCGCCATCCTCCTCCCTCTCACTTTCTCCGCGCATTAACATATTCCACAGTGCACATTGTTTTTGGGGAGGACGAGTCATCGGAACTCGCATCGTATGCAGAGAGCAAGTCGTCTGCTTTTTGCGCAGGAGTGGCGGTGACGTCAGAGGGACGCCGAGCTCTGATTGGCTTGGATTGAAAGGATACTGAGTTGACCTCATTCTGTTTGCCTCGAGGTCTACCCACTATTTTTTTTTTTCAATCAGCCAATAAGAGCTCGTCGTTCTTTCATCATTGCTAACCCTGTGAAAGAAGCAGACGACACTTGCGCCCCGCATAGCCACTCGGAACTTAACAACTAAGGGCGGGGCTTATTACCCTTCCTTCGTGTTTTTGTCGTTTTTTTTTTAGTCGCTTTTCGGGGTTCCTATTGGTTAACGTAGAAATCCCATTGGCCGGGAATTGCTATAAAGATAATCGGTACTGGCTATGCTCAGCGTTTCTTAAATGGTCAATGATTATAGCGAGCGACAAGATAATGACCATTGCGATTAGTTTCTATGTGCCTGTGAGACGTCCGCAAAAATTTTCGCCCTAGGATTCGAGTACGTCGAAGTCTCGGGTCACGCAAGCAGTTGAACGACATTCGTTGGAAATCAGACACATATTTTACCAACATGTTCGCCCGCTCGGAACTCGTAACAACACAGTACGGTTGATAGTGGCAAACGAATTGTGGATGTGCATCGAGCAAACTCTGGGCCGGCTTGCTAGAACAGCGTCTCAGCCGAGACTGGGCGAAGGAGAGCACTGCAAAGGCTGGCTTTGGCAGTGCGTTCTTTCCTCCAGTCTTAGCTCAGGCGCTGTTTATAGCAAGCCGGCCCTGGTACCCGCTCATTCACGCTGTTACAACATGGCGTAGCGGGAAGAATGGTTGAAAACCAAACTTAATGTCATAGTCGTCATTCCGTTGTCTCTTCATCACTATCTGCCACTGTTATTTCGTATCAATGTTGACAATTTTTTTAACAATACGCTGCCGAACTTTGAGTTTCAACCCCATCTCTCCCGGCTTAGGAGAAGTGGCCGTTACACCGGTGCTTTTTACCCCAAGTTAGTAAACATACATCACTGTCTTTTTTCTTGTAGCTTTTTTTTTTTTCTTACTGCGATTAGTTATTTGTAGATTATGTTTGTTTTTTTTTTTTTTTACATTCACACTTTTGTTTTTTAAAAGAGGAAAAAAAAATAAAATACTGAATCCCCTGAAGACGATCTGAATAGAAGCTGTCGTTTAGATAATGGCTTTATCTCACCGAATGGACAGGCAAAAAGCGCTGCTCCCCAACATGCCACTACTTATCTTTCAGCGTCACCAGCTCGAACCAAAACGACGTGGTTGTGATAAATAGGTAGTGGACAGCACTGCTACTGTCACAAAAGGGCCTATTTTGTTTTGGTAATAAACATAGTTTTCTTTTTTTGCCATTTTAATGAAACCAGGCCATAAAGCACATCTTGTTCGGTGTACTCGCTCCACGTTCAACGCACGTGAATCGTTGTAATATGCATTTCTATTTAACTGTGCCATTGTTTTCTTTTATTTGATTTATTTTAAACTATATTCTAACTCATTCATGAAATTTTTAGTTGATGCCTTGTCAGCTCTTTTTTTGCCAGTATTATACGCGACTCGTGTAGGTGATAGTGCGGCAAGAAGCTCAAAATTACTTTTTTTGTTTTTTCTTTTTGTGTTGTTAATTTGTGTTCTACTGAAAACAGAAATGTTATTGTTGTCAAGTCGTGTTTTTGTTCTTGCCTTCTTTTGTATTTGAAATATTTATTTTTTCTTTATCGGAGACGTGCTTGAGAGGTATGCCCTCCATTCCATAGCCAAGACGGTTACTGATTCCGCGCTGGTGCCCCGAGGCGTTGTGGTCATGCTTTCCCACATAAAGTGCCACTATGCGGGAAAACCAGCTTTACGAAATCATGCTAAACGCAGCTACACTGCCGCGCAATGTTGACAAGACTGCGGGAGGCCGGACGGAGATTGGTCACGTGTTCCCGCTCCGACAACGAGTCACGTGCGAACAGATGGAGGCCGTTGGACCGCCGGCGTACAATCGTACAATGAAATCTTACGTCGCAAGGCCACGTAATCACGGGAGACGTTGTCTGACGGCGAGAAAGAAAAAAGAAAATTGCGTCATTGCGTCATCAGACCTACCTGAACGACATTATCCAGCAGGGGGCCGCCAGGGAGGGGACGTTCACAAACCGAAACTGAACCAATCCGTTAGGATGATGTCGACTGCGATTTGGCTGCTGCAGATTGAGCGAGTTTCTCTTCCCGGCTGTTGCGTTTGAGGCCGTTTCACGACGACGACTCCTTCAAATGAAAGTTTCACTTCACCGAGGCTTGTCACTCACTCGATCACGAATCACTCCACACAAAGAAAAAGGGGAAAAAAGAAAAAAAATTCGGCAGTCACAACAAGCGGTCGTCTGCAAACATTGCTCCAGCCCACTGTTTTGTCTTTGAAACGGAGGTGCCCGCTGTTGCGCGTGAGGCGACGAAGATGTTGTCCGACAGTCCGGCCGGTTTGGACGACGACGCGCTCGTGGAGCGAGGAGCGAGTGTTCGCTTCGAAGTCCGCTGTCCCTTTGGCGGACAGCACCGCTCTCGTTCTGCGAGGCAACCCCTGCAAATGAGAGAGACGCCCGTAGAAACCGGCTTGCGTTTTATACGGCACCGGGAAAGGGAACTGGTCTTTCGGGATTTGCAGCAGTGGCGTTTTTCTTCTTCTCGCCGCGCTGACCTCGTTTTGGAAGTAGCCGAGGAAAGCGACGACTTGCCTTCTCGCGACTGCTGCCACTTGGCTGCCGGCTCTCCTGTCAAGTCCCTCTCGCTTTTAGTTTTTTTTTTCCTTAATCGAGATGCTCTATCTCTCTCTCTCTCCCAGTCTCTCTCTCTTTACCTCTTCAGGTTCCCCTTTTTTCTCTCTCAATAATGTTTTTTAATAATATATATATTTACTACTATTTTCGAAGCCAAAGGGTTTCTACAGGGCGTGAGGGGTCTCGTTATGGTATGATTATGGTAGCATCATTATGATAACATCTTATTATGATAAAAGCTTGTTAAAATAGCATATCATTATGGGGACCGTCATACAAGTAGAAACACAACTAAAACGGTGATCGCAAATCTTTGTTTTTATGATGTATTGGCAATGTGACAACGGCCTTAGCCGATAGGAACAGCGAAGAAAAAACCACGAAGATTGAAGCTTGAACATAATGAGTGCCTACTTTCTCACAAAACACGAAGAAGATCCAATCGCTGAAATTTGCGGAGGGAGGTAGTGAAGAAACTAAAATCATGTTTAAACCTTTAAAAAAAAAAAAAATATATATATATATATATATATATATATATATATATATATATATATATATATATATATATCAGTACGCACCGCGCAACTGAGCATGGCGACAGATCATGGTCGAAGTCACGGTGCAGCCAGTTATTTTCTTCTGTCTGTGTCTACTAACCATATTTTCAGCCTAGTCATATTCGCTGAGCTAGATTTCAGCGATTGGCTCTTCCAGTAGACCCTTTCTAAAAGTCGGTCGAGCAACATTGGCAGAGTCGCCATTGCTCGGACGCGAAGCGCCTGATTGGATCCGAGTCGGCGCCGAACGCTGACGTCAGCCCTCGTGTCCAATTCGAGCTCAGGGTATGTGAGCGAGCTATGGCGGACAGGAGTTGGCACGGAGTTTGAAAAGGGTCTCATTGCCTTGCGGGAAACTAGACCCGTCGGGCTTTTTCGAGTGTACAACGGATCGCGGAGGACGCTACAAATCGTCTGAGCCAATCCAATGCCGCGTGAGTGTCACGTGACCCTTGAGAGGGGGCGCGGGGCGCTCAGTGACGTGATACATCCAGAGCGTTGGATTGGCTGGGATCGGTCGTAGCGTCTGCTGCGGTCCAGCGTTACGTGAAACGAGGTATAAGGCGTCGTTATACCTGTTCTTTAGAAAAACTGAAAATGATTAATAAACGCAAAATTTATAGACGGGGATGAGGAGAGAGGGGGATAGGGGGAGAGTGTAGAAGAGTCAGTTGCATGCAAAACAGGTTGCACTGGTCTTTTTTTCTTTATTTATTTATTTTTTCTTTTCTTTAAGATCTCCTGCTTATGAAGAGGTGCCTTCACTGGTCCAGGAGGGGGTTTGTTACGGCTCGAATACGCAATGAATTCGGAATGACGGTTCAGACGAGTTTGTCGTACTTTGGCGTGACAAACCCGTTTGACCGTCGGGGTTTCTCGTGCGCTGGTAGTGATTGTAGTATTTCTTTTTTTTCGTGAACCACGCGGGTTTTTAGGGTTTTTTTTTTTTTTAAGCATAGCGTTTGCGGTTTTAGGTGGGGTTATTCTGTCCCATGCACAAGAGCCACCCGCTTGTGTATGTGTGTGTGTCAATAGGCCTATATCTAAATTACTCAAGTAACAAGAAGTATGCAGGGAACGTAGCCACACGCGCTGCGCTCGCTTGCCTTGTTAGTATTAAAGATCAGAACAAAAAGGCGTTTGCAGACGCACGAGCGAAGTGCCACTTGTTTTAGAGTTTTGCTTTAAAAAATGCCACTGCCAACGCCAGCACGCGCAGGGCGTCTAACTACGTTCCCTGCAAGCTTCTTGATGCTTGGGCAATGTGGTATTCACTGGACGCCATATTTGTGGGTGCTGTTTAGAGCGCATGCTCAGAATGAGCTCCCATTAATAGCCTCCTAAGACCGGCAACCTGGATGGTGCTAAATGCACGCTCCAAAAGGACTGCGGAAGCTCGCCGTCAGCACGCGCTCAGCAACCGCGCACACGCATATGGCCACTAGCGAATACTCCCTATAGGTCTGTTGCCCTGCACGATTTACCCAAATACTTTCTAAACACCTTTTAGCTTTTTTTTTTTTTTTACAATTAGTGAGTTTTATTGGTTGGATTAAGCCCTTTAAAGAAATAATGCTGTTGCTAATATTAAAAAAAAAAAAAACCGTTCTCAAGAGTAATTAATGCGTTTCGTACGTGTACCAACTCGTTCGAGGTAGGGAACAATAATTTAAGAGGAAATAAAGAAAAAATGTTGGACCTCATTAGTGCCATTTCGTGCTCAAGGATAGTCCGTGTAAACAAGAAAACATCTTGTTCTGAACTTTAAAAGCTTGTTCTGAACACTAATTAGGCCAAGTTAAGAAACTGTTTTATCGTTCTTGTAAATGGCCTCTTATAAGACATTTCTGCGTAACTCAATATTTAAAGAAAAAACAAACACAAACTCTACAATTAGGCAAACATATCTGCTACTCAAACTGTGTGGTCACTCGTTGCTTCCACAACACAGAATGATTGTTTTAGAAGTAATGAGCCACGCGAGGCACGTATACTCACTGCTAAAAAATGATATATAATCTTTTAAACGTATTTTTATAACCACCGAAATGCCAACAATACGCTGGCGTCTTTTTCTTTTTTTTTTTTTTTTAGTTTTTAACGCAGAGTTACTAAATCAACTCAATTCCTGCATACTTACCTTCACGTTTCTCCGAACTACAATGGCGCTGTTGTTCTGCTTGGACATTGGTTTATCCCAACACAGACGCGATTCTCTAGAGAAAAATATTCATTTGGATTGTTTGTCAGATTATATCTCAGTAGTGCCGCTGACCACGAGCCTCTGAAATAAATAGATACATACATTTTCTGCGCAATTTTAAAGTTTTAATTGTTCTCTTTGTCATTTCCACTACTCAGGTTGTTTAGCAACAGCCGTTTTATATATATATATTTATTTTTTTTTTGGAAGGGGGGGGGGTTTCTCTATATTTCTCTTTTTCTTTCTTTATCTATGGTACTTTTTGTACTATCTAATTAGGATTTTCCCTTCCGTTCATTTCACAGTGTATCGAACCAGCTATAGTCGTCGGTGGACCCCATTGTTTCATAAACGCCGGTGTCTTTCCCAACTGCCGTTCCAGAACCTCGTCGCCGCTTACGCTTCCAATTTGTCGCGGAAGTGTGCAGTTCTTCTTAACACCAGCTCACTGAAATGAAAGCTCCCGGACGTATAGTTGTTGACAGATGCTTTTGGTTTTTGATACTTAGCGATCTGATTGCAGGATCGATGATCGAGTATGTTGACGCGCCTCAGATCGGAGGAGGGCCCTGGAGTTTAAAGCTCGCGCCGCAGAATCAATAGGAATCGTGTTCAGTGTCGTTACCCTGCTGCCCGTTTTTATGGTGACGAGCATCGTATATAGACCAACTCATGTTTACAAACAAACCGGAGCGCCCCTAGCGGGCGCAACGGCGCCGCACATGCGTGGTGGAGTGTGGGCAGAAAGCTCGCCGTCGCCCGTGAACTTACCATTGGAATGGGATGTAGTCGGCGTCGGTGTGAGTCCCCGTGCTCTTTTTCGGGTTTGAATTGATGATTCTATGTTTTCCTGGCAATGTCTGACTACCCAAGCGGCCTCAGCGAAATTACCGAGGCTCGTCACACCGCAAAACTTCGCGTGAATAATGTGACATGCGGCGATTCATTCCACGTAGACGCCGCAGAATGGACGCTAGAACCTAATTCGCATGATGAGATTCCGCCCGGAATTTTCAGTCGCAACGTCGCTTGGGTTGCAAAAGTGTGAACCGCAGCTGAGATTGTCGACGTCGACACTGAAAATCGCCAGCAGAATTGGACTAAGTTATTCAGGCATTACAAGTCGGTGATGGCCACTGGCAACGATAATCAACACCTCCTTCTATCTACTGTTTACACAGAGCCTGCTTACATTAACCAACCTTCAAACTTGGAAGTCTTTTGAAGCCTGCACTTACTTCTTATCGCAATTACCGCGCCAACGTTTGGTCTACGGGCCGGTGCTACCTGAAAGAGCAGACAAGCAGAAACGTACAACTTGACGGTTTTCCCATGTTCATGTTGGAACAAACCAAATAAATCTGATGACCACAAGCATCTGTGAATTCAACCCAAAGTGCTTCCCGCCCAAGCAGTCGTTGTCGCGGCGGCGTCTGCTTTTTCCTTTTCACGGCGCATATCCACGTTTTCGGACGAACCGAGCACGTGAAAACTGACCTTCAAACCTTTCTCGACTTTTTTGTTACGGCCCCAGTCGCGGCGTTTTGACGAGAAGGCAGGTTTTTGTCTGGTTCCTTTCAAAACAACGCAAGAATGCATGTCTCGCACGGTGACTTCCGCCCACAGCCCAGACCGGAAGTGCACACGGAACGCCACCATCGCGGCGTGACGTAACACTCTAATTAAGTTCCTGTATGCAGTTCTTTTTTCTTTTCTTTTTTGTAATCTTTACAAATTAAAAAATATATATATATCTGTTTTTTTTTTCGTTTCTTTTAAAAAAAATTAGTTTTAAAAAGAGTTAGTGGTTTTCGATGACGCTCAGTAAGTTTATAATTGAAACCATCTCTATTTTCACTCATAAAAAGTCAATTAACGAATTATAATTAATTAGCCGACTTATCACAAAGATTAGCCACCCTCATAATGTCCTCTTGGCTGTATAACTCACCTGCACAAACCGCATAAGTGTAGCTTTCACGCCTTTTTTTTAACAAACCTGTAAAGCTTAAAAAAATATAAAAAAAGCACCCTGTATACCGGCGTGTGCTCGTGTGTATCACTCTATACCAGTGTTGTACGGAACGGCGTTCCTTGAACGCGCTCCTTTTAGGAGGAACAAAGGAACGCCGCCGTTCCCTTTTGCATCTGTGGAACGGGAACGGGAGCTCGTTACATTTTTACGGGAACGGAAAAAGGAACGGCGTTCCTTTTTCTCGTTCAGTGGGGTAATTTTTATTTTCTTTCTAAGAGGGAAATTGTAAATGTATAAAAACAATATCTTTACGAAGAGTTGGATCTCGTTAACTTTTTGGTTACTCATCTTGGGGTTTATTTTGTCTGGTATTCGTTTCATAACAGTCGGGTGCAGGAGAGCTAGTGGACATCGATTCTTTTTTACAATGCCCGAGAATGCACTACAAAAAGCAAAACTTTTAGTCGAAGGAAAAAACACGGAAAGAAAGACGTTTCAAACTCGGCTACTTTTTTTTTTTTTTTTTTTTTTTGCTTCCACGAGTTTTTATACACCCAGAATTCTAAGGCCGACTACAGTCATCACTGAACTTACACAAAGATACCTACAGATACAACAAAAGAACAGGTTACCAGACATCGAACTCACCCTTGTATCTTGAACATTGGACACTTAAACGATACACAAAAATTAGCCTTTATTCATTCTCTGCTTGTCCCTCACCTTCAAACTGAACAACGAATCCAGCCTTCACGAAGAAGCACTTGTTTTCAAGACTGACCTTCCAAAAGCCCGATCCTCTCCTTCACTTGCTCGTCTTGCGGACAGCAACATCGAGAAGCAACTCTTGTTAAGTTCGAACATGGGACTTCGTTAGACTGAAACGTAGAAGGTTGTTGTTCAACGCTCGTGCAATGTTGGGTAACGGTGAATTTGGCTCATCTGAATCGTCCACTACAAACGTGAATGTGGTTAAAAGCTGAGGTTTTAAAACTAGAATATTTTAACAAATGAAACCCTACTTCCGCTTGTTTTCTACTCCTGGTGCCCTTCCATCACGGCATTCAGATTCGTATGTTGCCATTTGATAGGATAGAAAAAAAAAACTTTGCTCGATTTAGTTAATTTTGGTAATCAGCAAAATATAAATGTAACGTATATGTAACGATGCATTCTTTTTTTAAACTCTAACGGGAACGAGCTCCCTTTTCACATACGGAACGTGTAACGGGAATGCGTTCCGAAAATCAGAAGGAACGAAGAATGATCTTTCGTTCCTTTTTTGGGGGAACATGTACAGCACTGCTCTACACTACGTGACGCGCGTTAAAGACCCCCCAGAGCAGCAGTGGTACGGGACTGGCTAGGTTTTTCATCTACAGTCTGAGACATCAAACGCCTATTGGGACCGGCTCAGTTCCTCGCCGTCTACACAGACACATAACACAATTCCTTCGGTGGTCCTTTTCGTACTGGCGCGGTGCATCATACTCCATTTCACTCAGTCCGACTGCAGCCCACGTTGCGATCCCACGAAGCCAATCAAGCAAAGCCGAAACCGCATCGTCACTGCAGTCGTCGTCTTCGTGGCTTTGCCGCCGCCGGCTTAACCAATTGCGCACAAAAAAGAAAAGAAATAAAGAATCGACAGCGACCTTTGCCTTTAAAGTTCTATACACCAACACAGTGTTTACAAACAAACCTGCATTGCCCACGCCAGGTGTGGGCAGTGCGCGTGCGTAGAAACCGAATTCGAGAAGTATTGAAGCGTCTGCGCATGCGCAGTATTGACAGCAGCGCCACCGCAGTGGCGTGATGTCAGTGAGTTGAGTTGCTCTATAAAGCGCACATTAGGGAATCGGTGAGGGAATCGTGACGGTGGAGGTCACGATTCCCTCGCCGACGTGACGGGTAAGCTTAGCGGGGAAACTGAATACTCGTATAGGTCACGTGACGTCGGGACACGTATACACGAACTCAACTCTGTGACGTCACGGCGCGGTGGTGGCCTGTCGGGCGCACTTCCGGTCTGGGGCTGTGGGCGGAAGCCGCCATGCGAGACGTGTATTCCTGCGTTGTTTTGAAAGGAACCAGACAAAAACCTGCCTTCTCGTCGAAACGCCGCGACTGGGGTTGCACCAAAAGATTCGAGAAAGGTTTGAAGGTCAGTATTCACGTGCTCGGTTCGTCCGAGAACGTCGATATGTGCCGTGAAAAGGGAAAACCAGACGCCGTCGAACCACGATTGCTTGGGCGGGAAGCACTTTGGGTTGAATTCAAAGATACTTGTGGTCATCAGATTTATTTGTTTTGTTCCATCATGAACGCCGGAGAACCGTCAAGTTGTACGGACCACCTGTTGACTACGTTCAGTCCGTCTTCAAGTTCGAACGCCACCTGATCATTCGAACTGTCATCTGCTCTTTCAAACGTTTCCGCTTGTCGTCTGCTCTTTTAGACGATACAGGCCCGTAGACCAAATGTTGGCCCGGTACTTCCGACAAGAAGGAAGTGCAGGCCTCAAAAGACTAAAGTTTGAAAGTTGGTAAGCAGGCTCGACGTAAACATTAGATACAAGGAGATGTGGATCATTGTAACCAGCGACCATCACCGACTTGTTATGCCTAAATCACTTGGCCCGAATCTGCTTGCGATTTTTAGTATCGACGTCGATCATCTCAGCTACGGTTCATGCTTTTGCAGCCCGAGTGACGTCGCGACTGAAAATTGCGAGCGAAATCTCATAATGCGAATCAGGCTTTAGCGTACATTCTGCGGCGTCCACGCGGAATGAATCGCCGCATATGTCGCATTATTCACGCAAAGTTTTGCGGTGTAACGAGCCTCGGTAATTTCGCTGAGGCCGCTCAAGTAGTCAGACATTGCCACGAAGACGTAGAATCAACAATTCGAACACGAAAAAGGGCAGGGGGACTCACACCGACGCCGACAACATCGCGTTTCAATGGTTTGTTTATGGGCGACGGTGAGCTTCTTGCCCACACCCCCATCGCGCATGCGCGGCGCCGGTGGCGTCCGCGAGGGGCGCTCCGGTTTGTTTGCAAACATGAGTTGGTTCCCCTCCCCAACCACCCCCGGGCCGCGAAATTTAGAGGGGGAAACGGGATCGATATCTGGGTCACAAGACGTCAATTTTTGCCCGCTACAGTTTTAACCCGTTAAAAATTCTGAATTGGTGTATAAGTCACGTGACGTCGCTTTCTCCTACTGAATTTGCCGAGAAAACTGAATTGATTTTTTTTTTTTTTAAGGGGGGGAGGGGAACCAAAAGGACACGAATTTTTCCTTTAAATTCAGCGGGGAAACTGAGTTGACGTGCCGTGAAATTCCCCAACGAGGTGTATAGGTCACATGACGCCACTTTCCCGCCAAATTTAGCGGGGAAACTGAAGTGCTGTATATGCCACGTGACATCAAATTTCTTTTGTTGCTATATTTAGTTGAGGAACTGAATTTGTCTATAGGTCCCACGTGATATCGATTTCCCCTCTAAATTTAGCGTGAAATACACGGACGGACAGACGGGCGGACGAACAAAACTTTGGGATTGCAAGGTGCGTTAAAAAAAAAACATTTCATGTTACAAAACAAAAGAAAAAAAAGCAGGATTACGACGTATTTATTTGCGGGTTCGGCGTAGCCGGTGATACCGAACGGACAAAGACGACCAGCGCCATGACGACGCACTTTTGGCGCTACTTCATTAGCTCCATTGGATCTTAGGGTCGGCTGCGCTAAAACGGAACATATATGTATAATAGCTCAAGCGCAATGGAAGCCGTGCTTGCTCTGTATAGCATTATCGACGAGGTAGAGTGGCTTAGAGCGATCCACTGGTATCCCGTTCACCAGACAAAAGTGACCCCCTCTTGGCTGCCGCCATGTGCAATTTTGACCACTGGACACACGTGACCGTACCAAATCCTGAGGCTATTACGGAAAACTGAGCCAAAATTTGTATTGCGATCGCTGTAAAAAACACGATAAACTATTTTTTTTTTTTTTCAATACTGTTAGCCTTACAGATCAATGTCTAGCTCCGATAAAACCCCGAAATACAGCACCGCTGCTGACAGCATCTAGCGGAGGTATTGCGAAGCTGCCCGAGTTTTTGTCGTAAAAGCACAATTTGGCCTTAGAACAAACGAAACATAACTTATCTCGTCGGTACTGTTATTAAAGATCAATGAGCAATTATTTGTGCGTGGTATTGGTTGAAGTCTAGACGTAAAATTATAAGTTCAAGTGTCTAGTGGTTAAAAAATTTCCAACATGGCGGCGGCCAATTAGGGGTTATACTTTCAGCCGCCAGTTTATCGCTCTAAGGCCCCCTACCTCGTTGAGTATTGTAGATATGGCGCCTGGTTTTGTGTCGTTCCTATCATACGCTCTTTGACATGGCCTCCGGTAAGACCGAGGTATAACGCTCGCAGCCAGAACAGGCGCGCGAGGCCAGCCGTTGACGAGGACGCCACGTCAGAAAAAGAACCGATGCAAAATAACGAGCGGGGATAATTCGCCGTTGTTGTTTCGGAGCATTTTGATTAGTACTCCCCAAAAACACAACTAAAAAAAAAAAACTTAAGAAAAAACCGTGTACGCATAAAAAAGAAAAACGTTTCTCCGGAAGCTTGTCTACCTAATTAATGATATGTCATTATCGACGCCCCGCTGTCATTAGTTGCGTTGCTTTACAATGTATATTCATGTTTGTTTTCTTTTTTTCTGTTTCGAATTTCCGGTGGACGATGAATGAGGCGATTTCTTTCGTTTTTAAGGGATTTTAATGGCAATAAAGGATCGTCAATCCATACCCCTCTTAATATGCGGTGTGTTTGAGACACTTGTTTCTATATTTGGGGATCTCGAAGATACATTTGAACGAGAACACCTTGTGCTCTATCTTACACTTAAGCCGCTGTTGTGCTTCTCGTCCATCATATAAAAGACACGGCATCCACTGCAAGCGTGATGACATAATTATCAGCGGAACACGCCTCATGTTCCGATCATGTTTGCTTTGTGCATGTGTATACTTTGAACATTTCTACGGGCAGTCTTTGTACGAAACATGTAAACAGTACTGTCGTAAAAGGGAAAGACACACCTTATACGGTATCTGAAGACTGTTGTTTTTAATGATGTGTTAGCATTTTAATTACGGCTTAACGTTTCTCAAAATGTATCACTCATTGTCTCAAATATTTTTTTCTAAACTCTCTGGGGGCTTCTGTCACCGGTATTTTATATCCGTGCGTCAGACTTGTGAACGCAAATACGAATCTGAATCGGATACGCAAGCTCGCGACAGCAAATGAAAAACAGTCGTCGTCCTCTCCACACTTTCACACCACTACTTTTAGCATCTGTCATTTTTATCTTCGGCAACGCGCCCCTGCGTGCGTGCAACCTTGCTGGCGAACAGGCGAAAAGAAAAAAAAACGAAACACAAAATACATTTTTTTTTTTAAACCCTGTAAGCAACAAAGCGTTCGCTTTGTTTCTCCTCCGATTCTAGCGCGGGTATAATGGTATACTCTTCTACAAAGTAAACAGGGATCGCCAGAAGACAAACGAAGAAACATGAGTGTAACATTGCAGTATCGATTTTTTTAACGAAAGAGATTGCAACAGCAACGGAGAAAACGAGCCAAAACAAAGCAAACGAAACGTTGGCTACTCAGGCAACGTTGTGACTGCTGTACTGCTCTTGTATGCATACGCATGTATGTCCACGGCTGTAGACGAAAAACGTAACCGGCGCAGTACGACTGCTAACCTGCGATTCTTTGAAGCCGCTCTCACACTGCTAAAGTACACGGATGTTCGAAGCACTTCATACATATGTATGCTCCAAACGTTTCTGCAGGCAATTTTTTAATGATGACTAATGCGGCAGGATACAAGACCGAAACAGGTCTCGGACATTGTCCGCACATTGTACGACGTATTAGCAGCCTCGCCGTAATTTCAAAGGGCGTGCCACAATAGAAATAACACCAACATCCACAGGTATGGTGATACGTGTTACACGAAAAAAGCTATCGACTACAATTACAATTCCTCTCGGTTAAAAAGTATTAAATCAGATTACTCGATTACTCGATTACTTGCGAAGAATAAAAGTAATTTGGCCGCTATTTGAGAAAGCAACCGCTTTTCTTTTCCGATTACTTAAAATTTTCAAGACGACGTGATTTTTTTTTTTTTTTAGCGGTTTGAAAATTGGTGGTTTTTTTTTTTCTTTTTTTTTTTTGTTGTTGTTTTTGTGCGGTTCAATATTGGACTACAGGATCGCCTAACTGCGTAAGCCACTTAGTTCTTCACTCGCCAATTTTCGTGAAGCCTTCTCCTGTCAGAGACTCGGGTTCTGGAATATCTCGGTAGAGATAGAGGGCGTCATTAGAAGGGGGAAGAGAAAATAGCAACGGTAACGAGTAATTTTAGGATTTCCGCAGGAAACCAAAATACTATTGTGATTACTTTTCTTTTTTTTTTAAATAAATGTATTCAAATCATTGCGAAATGACTCCAGAAAGTATTCAATTCAAGTAATTTGATTACTTGTAACGGGTGCCGCACAGCCTACAGGTCTGTACAGATCGTCCAGAACAAAAAAAAAAAAAAGCAAAAAAGCTAAAATAAAATAAAAATAAAAAAATAGCACGCCGAGCAGAAGTGTTTACATTTGAGCCGCGTTCACGGCGCTAATACCAAGCGCAAGTTCGTCTGCTTCTTTCGCAGGGGTTGTGGTGACGTCAGAACGCCTAGCTTTGAGGTCTACCCACTATCCTATCAGAGCTCGGCGTCTTTCTGACGTCACCACAACCCCTGCAGAAGAAGCAGACCAACTTGCGGACAAGTTCGTCTGCTTCGGACAAGGCGTGTTCCTTGCTCGCATGAAGGCGGCCAGCTGTCACGCTAATCGTACAAACACCGTCTGCAGTCAGGTGTTCCAACCATACGTATAGGTAAGAAGGAAATATGCTTCGTCTAGTCGCTCGAAGGGTGTGCGCAGACAATTCTACCATCGTGTCTGCAGAGAAAACTCCGCGTCGTTTTTGTACGATGCGTGAACAGTGGGACCGCGGCTTTTCGCCGCAGCACGCGTGGCGGTAGCATCTCCCGACCAATGGGGAGAGCAAGTCGTCTGCTTCTTGCTCAGGAGTGGCGGTAACGTCAGAACGACGCCGAGCTCTTATTGGCTGATTGAAAAAAAAATAGTGGGTAGACCTCAAGGGATCTAACATTGAGGTCTACCCACTATATCTTTTTTCTTTTCAACCAGCCAATAAGAGTTCGGCGTTGTTTTGACGTCACCGCCACTCCTGAGCAAGAAGCAGACGACTTGCTCTCCGACTGTAGCGCTAATGCGTCCATGTTTGCACGCCACAGTCCGTGGCCCCACAACGCCACCCAAAACGACGTTCCTCGAGTCTTTTTTTTTTTTACTTCTTTATTTGTATTTTTTATCTTTTTTTGCGACGGCACTCCATTTTTGCTGAAGCGGAACATATACGTTATCATTCTAAATGGGAGCTTCGAAGCAGAACCGAGCCTTTTAGACGGCGAGGGAGGCTATTGCTCCGATTCGGCACAAAGAATATAGACTTTTCGCCCTATACAAAGTTGCTGGGAAAATTTTGTTTCTTATCGCGGTTTTTTTTTTTTTCGTTTCTTTACGAGCTGAAATGTTGGGTAACAAACAATGTGGCTTTTCTATAGCGAAAGTAGGGCCCTGACCGCGAATGTGGCGTGAAGGAAAGAGGCCGATCAAATTTCCACCGCGTCGCGTGCGGGGTGGGAAGGGAGTTTGGACCGAGAGAAAATTCGATATGTCGCCAACTTCTATGCGCGCCTGCCGCTCGAGAGGAGCTAATTAAAAGTTCGGAGATCGAAATTGTCCTCCCGCCCGTGTACTTTGGCTTAGACGCGAGGTTTCCTAATTACTAGGCGGGTTTAAATTGAGGGTTGGCGGACGGGTGTCACGTGACAGGAATGGTGCCGGAAGGACTTCTATCGGCAATCGCGCCGCAAATACACCGTACGAAATACACTCTGCCGGCAAGTTCGAAACATGAACATGTGTGTAAAGCAAACATGCTTGGAACATGATTGAGCCATGTCCGCAGTGCACACAATATGAGCTGCAATTGCCCTTTGTTCTTCTTTGGCGTGCATAACGATTTCTGAAAAAAAAAAAAAAAAAAAAAATCTTTGGTCCAGAAAGGTAACGTTGCAAAAATTAGATACCATTTTTTTTTTTTAGACCAGTCGAAAGATAATGCAGCTTACCGAGACGCAAACGCAGAAAAGGGTCTAATCGGGTGTTGCGACTCCTACTGTCCGCAGTAGTACATCGTTCGTGAGAAATAAAAACTTAATCCTTCTTCTTAGACCACCATTGACAGTCTGACGTCACTCTTATTTCCGCCGATTTAAGCGGAATTAATCTCACTAAAGACCTCACAGAGTGCGTTTGACCGGACGTGGACGGCCGACCACGGCGACGCCTTTTAGGTGCTCACGGCTCCAACACACCTTTTTCGCTGGGTTAAGATTGCGCTTATATCGTGAAGGCCTTCTATTCAGGGCGACAGCAAAACGATTTTGTTTTCGCCCATACTGGAAGTGACGACATTCGAGATAGGAACTGGACAAGAGGCTCCACTTTGTAAAACACATCGCTCCTCTCAATGCCTAATGCGGCGAAGCGCATTTGGCATAGACGGAGTTTTGTTCGTGTGTAGACCAGTTTGAATGAAAGGGTGTCGACTGATGCTTCTCCCTTTGCGTGACGTCTTAAAAATGGTGCGTTCGTACCGGCTGGCGGGGTGACCCAAATTTCTCCGGGGGGATTGGGGGGGGCGCCGCCTCTGACGCTCTTTTTATGCAGTATTATTTCATTAACGCGTTTGATTATTGGGTTGATTTGGAGCCATCAAATGAGCTACGCTTAAAGTATCGGGCCGGCACGTCGTTCCTCGATCTGCAATGGGCGCCGCCATCTTGGTGATTAGTGCAGAGCAGACGCAACTGTCAATCGTCACAATTTAAAAATGATACTTTCTCAGGTTTAGATGCGTTGCTAGAAAGCTCAGGTGATATTGTTTTGCTTTGTCCCGAACTGTTTTAACATTTCTGGAGGACGGAATAGTGTTTTGTGCAATATCAGATAACTGGCAACAAGGACCTAAAGCGCCAAAATGGCTCAGTGTCGTCGCTCTGAAGCGTAGCTTATATTTAATGGCACTAGATTAACCGTTGATTCTAAGACTCAAAATAATATAGAAAATTCTCAAATATTCTGTTTGAAGTTATTTTTCTTTTTTGTGTGCGTGTGCAATTTGAACGGCACAGAATTTGCAGCGAAAACGAAATACTATCATTTTACTCATTTTTATCTCGGCATCAAGAAGAATGTCCCTGTGACATCAGCGAGGGTTGTCGAACGATCATTGCGAACCAATTTCCCGTAGAAAACCTGCGCTAAACAACCCTTGCGCTATGTCTTGAGGCAGGGTGTCTAACACTGCAAGTTGGCGGCCTTCGTGAGCTTATGGAAAGTAGTCTGTGGCGTAACGAATCGAAAACCAGTATTATCTAGTTAGATCACCCGCAGCCTAATCAGACCTCGTTTTCTAATTACCATCGAGACTTGGAAAGAGAAAGTGTACGGGTAGTGTTTGCATTCCTTACAATTGTTTCTTTGTGAAGTAAGAAAAAAAAAACGCATACCGCCTGCCAAGTTTCTAATCAGCGACAATTAGTTCAAATCTACCTATACACAGAAGCCAACTTTGTACCAGAGTACGGTCGTGTAATCAGTCTTGCTTGACGCACGTTAGACGCGCGCCCATGGTATCAGCCGTACTACACTGGCAAAATGACCTCGACACCAGACACCCGTTTAATGACGTGTCTAACGCAAATGCAAAAGGCCTTCGAACCGAAAGCCTTTGACCGCGGTCAGACTGCTAATACATTATAGAAAATATAGTCTCCAGACACTGCCTGCGTGTTTCTTCCTTACATATGACGGTCCTGACAGATTGGTCGTATGAAAAGGTCGCAGACATGTTGTGGGCATACAATTGTGGAGAACCTTTGGCTTTGCCTCCACGTGCCCGGTGCCGAAGCCCACATTCCCCACCGACGTGAACGCTCGTTGACTGCTCCAGTGTCTCCGGTGCCAAAGCCCACATTCCCCGCCAGTCTAGGACCTTTTGAACCCCTTGACGTCAACAGCGCCGAGGGTGGCATTCCCCGCTTGCCGACCGGCGGACATCCGTTCAACAAGTGTTCAACAACAAGTGGTCTGGACAGTCTTCAACAAGTGTTCAACAACAAGTGGTCTGGACAGTCTTCAACAAATGTTGAGAAGCGCGCACAGATTTGGAGTCGTGAGCTCACTCGCCATTCACCCTTCAGTATAAATGTCTTTTGCGATGCCCCTAGGGTAATAAAAGTCGGGACACATTTGAGACTGCTATATGTTCGTGGGCGGTGTTCTAGAGAACGACAGAAAGCAATCATCCTGAATATCCAGGCACACCAATTAGCTCCCCTCAAATCGTTCAAGGAGAGGCCATCTGCCCGCCTTTGCGCATCTCCGACGTCGACGTTGGCACCTCCTACGCCCCGCTATTTGTATCATCTTACGCTCTTCTCTAGTGTTACAGCCCGCATAGCCGGAAAGGTTAAGCAGGCAGTCGATCGTGAGACCTTCCTGACTCCCACGCGACATGCATATGCAAGTGGACGCCTTCGAGAAGGCAAGGTTACGGCCCGACGCCCGCTACGCGTCGTTCGTCCTAACGGTACACCCTGGCGTCGTCCCATAAAGAGACCCAACGGACGATTCCGTCCAAGGGCGACAGCGTGCACGTGGGACGGCAACTGCGGCGGGAAGACAACGTCGCGCCCCACGCAGAGTTGCGTCTTCTCGGCTGCTTCCTCGAAGTTTGCCACTCCGGGCCAGAGGCATCGCGCCTCTGCTTGGCAACGACGTGGACCGACCGGAAACCGTTACTCTGCCAGAAAAGTAAATGTACTACTCGACTCAGCTCTAATCTTGTCCGACAACAAGAAACGGATTCAATAAAGATTCAGACAGCGTATAGGTCGGTCCGTCTTTGAGGTGCCGGCGCTGGCTTACGCTGTATGGATGAGAAATTTATCCGGTACAGCACCACTTCTAGCCCCGAGTCTTCAACGGGCATCATGCTGTAATGATACGCGACCGCACGCTGGTGCGATGCTCATCCAGATCGAATAGGGCAGGGGTGGAGATTGAAGCGCCGGGTTTTGCAGCGCGAGTTTTCGGATATCCGAGTTGTATCTCGCGACAACTCGGCGCTCGCAACTCGCAGCTACAAATATTATACTGCCGCGTGCGTGGCGGAGTTGGCAACGCACGCGCGTCTTCTACGCGGAGGAACGGGGTTCGAACTCCGCTCGGCCTGGTTCTTTTATTTTGTTCTCAGCTCGGAGCGTAAAACGAAAAAGTTGCGCTGAGAACGTCCTGGGTTCGATCCCCACTTCCTGCCCATTTCGATCTGAATGAGTTTTGTACCGGCAAGCGTTCGTGTCATTACTACTGCGTGCTGCACGTTAAAAACCCTAGGTTAGCGGTTGTACTGCGCTAGCTAAATTTGTCAGATACAGCTAAGCGACCGGTCACCCGTTGAGGCGTACCAACATCAAGGCTGTATAAACATACAAAAGAAGAATTTTTTTTTTTCTTTTGTCAGTCAATGTCTTGGAAAGTTCCATTCTGCTCTCGGGTGTCATCTTGCGTACCGGTTCGGAACTCTATTGAACGTATACCGCGCGAATAAGAGCAGCGGGATCACGCTAATTCGAGGCATTATAATAGATGACAAGATCCTTTTACCTTTCTCTTTAAGTTTGTACGCACAAGTTTACTTAAGTAATTTTCTTTCTATTTTCAATTTCACATTCGTTTACCTTTTTTTCCATTGGTGACACTATAATGGGTTACAGTATAGTGCGAAATTACTCGATTCCGAGCTGTGTAATCTAAGCGAAGTGACCGGGTTGCGTCGGAGAACTTGCTTCTCTCTCGCGCACCGAGACCGCAGTTTCTGTCTCTGGCGCCATTCCTGCTCGCTGCTTCCGCGGAGGTCGGCGCGCCCACGCCCGTCACCGAACGAAGCGGGGTCGAGCTCACACGCGCAAGAGACGACGGTGGGCGTCCGACTCTGGCGTCTTTCTGGGCGCCAGGAGCACGCCCCGACCTTTGTGACTCGTCGGAGCTGCTTTCTGAGCAGCCGTTGGAACACATTAAAGGGAACGGTTCTTGCTCCGTTTTCCTTACCTCGTTTCGCGTGCCCATGAAGGAAAAAGGATCGCGTGAAACGTCACGGGTTTGTTTTTGCCGCCCCGAATGGTGCTGTGCCTCGTCAAGAAGGTGCCACGAATTCGTTGTGATGCTTCTCTCGTAAACGGGTATGCACATCATCGCGAGAGAGCTCGTGGATTTAAATGCTGCCTCCACTTTAAGTTTCTTGTTGTTGTTGTTGTTGTTTGCGTTCTTATGGCGGATGCTTCAGTCAGACTTTGAAGCACCCGCGTGCTCATATCCCTCGATCCGCCTACACTTTGTTTTTGGGGTGAAACGAACTCCGCTACTATAATACACCATTCCAATAATCACCTTTTGCGGTGTGCTATCTTTCTTGATTGGGTTGTAGAACCCCAGCCCATAAAATATATTCACCTTATTCAAACCATAGTATAGTTACCAGTTACCTAAGGCTATAATTATCTTTATGGTCGGCCGCAAATGGGTTAGCGGTCCTCCACACGTGGCATGTCAGCTGGTGTCCAGTAGACCGCGGGCTCATTCGCCGATTGCAAAGGAACCTTCAAGCGATAGACACACTGCTCGTACAAAATTCAACAGGCAGCCAGCGGACACTGCCCGAGTTGTGTTTCCTCCTTCTATGGCAATCTTGTCACATGGGTTATGCAAGAGCTGTCTGCACACATGTTCAAAGCATGCACATGTGTGAAGCTAGACATGCTTGAGTCGCACACGTTCACAGATAATTCTGTCATCATGTCATCATGTCGTGTCAGGTAGGTTGAATTAAACCTGAGGTCCTCTGCGTGTGCCGAAAATATCGACCCGCTCCGCCTGCGTGAGCTCGCTATAGCTACCAGACGCACGCCAACGAAAAGGCCGTCATCACTCTCGTGGCCAACTTTCGCGAACACAAAGAAGGTCATAGAGGCAGAACAGGACCTCCCTCCTTGTTTACAATCGTTCCCCGCATACCTCAGCCGGGATCAACAAACACACACCCTTTAAGACCCTTCTGTGTGCCACTTCTGAAGCGGAGCTTTGCCTCTCTCTCTCTTCTCGTTTCTTGTTTACATTTCCTTTTATTTTCTATTTGTTAGCTCCCGCAAGTTCGTCGTATTACGACATGGCGTGCACTCCACTCTTTGAAATTTTCTTTTGCGTACCGTAATTCGCTGCCGGGACGTCACGCAGCTAAAGTTCCACGAGCGAGGCGTTGGCTGCGGTGGAGGATTTTGCATAATTGGGTCTGGTTCACTTCCAAGGACTCGTATGTCTGAGAACGGGGAAAAGGCCACGGTTTTTGTTGATAGCTTTTTTTTCTTCATTTATGCTTAGCGCGGAAACTTACCTCACCGAAGCACTCCCCGCTGCGGTTGGTGGTTTGTTTTAGACCAAGGCCTGGATTCGGCCCAGATTAGAACGAGGTCTAAACATTTTTATTTTTCACAGTTTATTTGACTGCAAGGGTAAAGCACCAGAGCGAAATCGTATATCCGTATACCTAACTAAAGACTCAAAGGCGACGATAGAGCTAGTCTCAAAATGCTTTTCGATCCTCTCTTCTTCCATTTCCTTTCTAAATTACGAAGTTTATTTTTTTCTCACATGTGTTTTAGTTTAGTTACAACTCGCCCACGTTTCATCGCACATTTATGGTATGCGTCGTCATACATTGAACAGCGCCAGACATTGAACAGCGTGACTTATTCTTACAAATTTTCGGACGACGAAGAACTTGGGGGCGCTCGAGCTTTGCTCGAAGTTCCTCGGTAGTTCAGTAGAACGTACAACCTATCGCTCTGGCGGAAGAACGATGCGTAACACATAAAACCAGGGTCAGACTTTTCTTTGCACGAGCGAAGCCGGTGGACACGTACCACTCAATCATCCCGCTGACATTACGTTATTTATACAGCATACGAAGAGTATACTGTGAGGGGGGTCGAAAATAACTGAGAGTTTTAGAGAACCGTTTTCGAACACCCGATACGGTACGATAGGCCCTCCTCTGGGAACTGCGCATGTGCGAGTTTTTTTTCGGTAGCGCATGCGCACTTAGTACTGGAGGACTCATCGTACCGTATTGGATGCGCAAAAACGGTTCCCTGAAACTCTGTCCACTGACTTGAGCACGGAAATCTTTGTTCTATTCGTCTAGAGTCAACAAACTTTGAAGTAGATCCGCCGTAAATAATCTTTTATTATCGCTGACAGCTTACGAATCTCGAGGCGAGGCGAGACCCGAACATCGAATTATCGCTCTACAGCCAATCAGATTGCTGCATTCGCTGATGAGAAGGCCGAAGAACCGATCAGGGATCAAGGAGCCCAAAGCTGCCCCCGAAAATGGCGTCAACTTGTCTAGCTTGTGCTGCGCTTCAAAAACAACGTTAACGACGAACTTTGACACCACAGCCGTGCACATTGTGCGAAATGGCATGTTAAAAGGGAACAGACACCGGATTCCTTAACACTGCTTTCTCCGGAGGGTCAGAAACAATTTGTTCCAATACTTTCGTCACCAAACTGGAGATAACCACCTGTCTGTAACCCGCCTCCCAAAGGCGCTCCAGCGGCAAGGCTATTGCCCTCTCCATCCAATTATACGGGATCTTTTGCATGCGTTTCTTATGGCAGAAGCAACCGCACCTCTTTTCACCGTTTTCGAATGGCAACTGTCGGCGGCCAGTAAAACATTTGCCGCAATTCTATACCCGTATCTCCAGCGGAGACCACTGCTGGTATACAACCTTAAATCCAAATACTGAATTTCGCCATGGACAGGCTGCTCCTTCGTGAAGGTAACTCGGGGCATTTATCCAGCACACACTGCTTGATCGCCTGCACCAAATTTCCCTCGAAGACACAAATCAAAGTATCATCTATGAATCTTAGGACTACACACATTATTCATATCCGCCCGCCATCTGTCGGAGGTGGCACCAACCTTCCTTCCGACGCCATCCTTGAGGTGACTGGCAAAGCGCTGTGGCCGTTTGCGGCGTGTGCCAAGCGGCGCGCAGCGACCGCGCGACTGCTCTGTTCCGCTGCGTATTCAACGAGGAAATAACATTAAAAACAACCGATGTAAATATTCGGATCATATTATTTTTCTTTTCAAGTTAAGGATATTATAGGCAACGTTTAAATAACCTTAGCGCTTTCCTGTACTGTTCATGCTCCTAAAAAAAAGCACCCGCGTGCTAGTGTTGTGTGCTTTACAGGGTTCCTATTTTTTTCTTTATGACACTTTCCACAATGCCATGAAGGGTTCGTGATATTTGTATATAACATCAACGAGCAGCTATTATTTTATATGATTTTTTGGGAGCTTGATGTTGTCTATAGCATCGTAGCTTCGCTCCCACAGAGCAACGGTGAGGATTAGTCAACACCACTCAGTTGCGCTGTTGTGCGCTTTTTTCTTTTCTTTTTTAACCGATTGAAGGCTGATGCAAAGTGCACAAGAGCTAGGCAACGTAACAACTTCGTTTCGCACATGAATGATAAAAACAACGGTGCTAAAAAGCAAAGCTGAACGCTCGCTTACTTTACGCTGTATTATTATTATCACGTGACACTCACATTACGAGAAACATTTTCGAGGTGTAGACGAAAGCGTAAAAGCGGGCTATTGATTGTTGGCGAGTTTAACAGTCGCGCTTGCTCTCTTCCCATCAGATCGGGTTCGCGCTGCGTGAGGAGCTCTTTTATTTGTAGCCATTACTGCAAGGAAGCACTTTTAGGAGCACTGGTCATATTCTATTGCGGGTAAGCATGAAATTCAAAAGCGCGCTGAGCAATGTGACCGCGCTCCCAGGAGGAGCACATTAAAATGTCGCCGACATTTATTCATCCATTTTTTTCCAAAGAGGCCGAAGAGTATATATGCTCAAGTACTGAATTTATTTGTTAGTATTATTATTATGTTTATAAAAGGAAACTGTTCCGGTTTTCCGTAGAATATATATATATATATATATTTTTTTTTTTACGTTATAATTTGCGCACTTGCGCCGCGGCGACACGCCGGTCATTTCCTTTTACGCTTGTCTGCCTCGCATACGCTTGTGTGAGTATGCTATTATAGATCTTCAGCGTAGTTTTTATTGTTTACCTGCAAGATTAAAAAAAAACTACTATCGTAAATTCGTGCTGTATCACACGTACTCCTCTTGACGTTTTGAGCTACCATTCGGTGATCTCCCCGATGGACGGAATAAAAATGTATTTAATAAATTTAATTTCATGTTTTTTCTGTGTGTGTATGTGTGTGGAATCATATCTGCAATATTCCTAAGGTTAAGACAACGGGGACCCAATATTAAAGGTTCAATGCTCCCATCATAGAACTCTGCAATTTGGGTCTATACAGGCGCTGGGTCAAGGCGCACTGGGTGAAGAACTACTCCCATCCTTTAGACCTTCAGCCGCGAATTCCAAATAAAAACAAACTGTCCCACAGGGGCTGACGGCCCTGCTAAATATATCGTACAAATCGTCCTTGTGCGAACCGGCATAATCAGCTGGTCAGGCAGGTTAACGCACGATTATAGAACAAGTGCGTGAGTCGGCTGGCTCTGGTGCTGGAATGAAGCTCATTTATATAGAAAAGAGATTCTTAGTGAAACCGCTGAAAACAAACTTTCGCTTAATATTCTTAACTTATTCTCGAGCGGCTGACACCATCAATATACAAAAAAAAAGAAAAAATAGAAAAAAAAAAAAAAGACACAAGAACTTGCACGAACGCTAAGCGGGGAGGGGGTTTTTTTACTGCGGGGTGTGGTGGAGACGGTGGAGAAGCCTCATAGATGGCGCCGAGCCTCTGATAGTGCCCGTGGCCGCCGAGAGGTGGCGCTAATAATGAATGAGGCTTAAATGGTAAAACGAAATGGCTAGGTGGCGTATGCTACCGCCGGATCCAAAGGGCTCAGCATGATTCATCCATTCATCCATCCGTCTATTGCATTGGCGTTTGACAAGGATGCTACAAAATCACTGACGTGATGATGCAAAGGGTTCCAAAAAATTTCCGACAAAATTGGTGCGATCAAAGGGCCAATACACACGCCCTTTTTCTGGACCAGTTCTCCCTTGTACTTAACAACCGTCGAAGTCAAGTAGTACTCCAGGATATTCATGAAGCTGTCAATATCGATTCCAAGCGCGGAGTGAAATCTTACCAGTCTTTTTTTTTTTTTTTTAACATTAGCATTTTTTTCTCATCAGCAGCTCAGTCTGTTCCATGGAATTGTAGAGATCCTGAATATCTAAAGTTAACACACTGCAAGGCTTGCCATGATGAGGCGTTAACAACTGAATCAACTGCTCATAGTTTCTTAAAGACAATGGACTATCAACCTCCACCCCTCCGAGACATTTCTGCACAAAAACAGACAAGACCCGCCAGGTGCCGTTTTCATTCACAACGACTCTTAGAGGACACTCGCGCTTATGGCTTATTTTTTCTGCTGGTTTCAAAAGGGTTCGTTCGTACCGTCATTTCTTTTTTAAATTATAATCGCCGAATTATAAACTCTTCATCATAGAGCAGGCACGTAGCCAAGTGGGGAGGGGAGGGGGGCGGCTCGTGCGGCCCGGCCCCCCCCCCCCCTCCCCCCGAAATCTTTGATCTTGCTGGGACCTCCTTTCCCCTCTCCCCCTCATACAGCATTTTGTCATGGGCGCCCCCCCCCCCCCCCCCCCCCCAACAAGCTTCTGGCTACGTGCCTGTCATAGGGTTAATATCAAAAGCTGATGACGTCGGTTCGTTTAATGGGACAGTTAATGCTTTCGCATTAATAATCTAGAAAGAAAGGCTCCATCCATTGTGGCCGCTTGGGAACGACTGGACATATAGACGCGCACCTCAGCGGTCCCAGTTGGCGGTCCCGATGGGCCCGAATCGCTGGCGACGCCTTACAGTATGCACAAATAAGCAGCAGAACATCACATGCAAGGTCTGTACCTTTTCCTTTCCTAGCTTACTTTGCTGAAGAATACCGGAATCGCGCGTTGTAGGAAGCTAAATGAAGTTAACACGCGCGCGAGCAACTTCAGCTCGTCGCGGCAAAACGGATACGCCTGTAGATGGTTGAGCGTGTTGGTTTCTAATTTACGATAAGGAAAGAGGGACATTGATGACCATGCTCGTTGTCCCACTCGTCACTCGGTGGCTTCAATGCGCACTCCGATTTCGTGTGCTGAAATAGACTCTCGTTAACCCTTCGCTGTGGACTTCGAAAATAAATTTGCTGGAGAGACTTTTCCTCCGTATTCTCTGCGCCAACGGCCTCTGCTGATTATTCGTGCTTTCTTCGTTCTTCGTAACGGTAGTACTTGAGTCGCGTGCCTAAGGTGTCATCTCACGGTCTTTGTCACCTCGGTGCTAGCTTTACCTTAAATTTCCTAATGAACGCTCACCCGTAATAACAAAATAAAAGAGGAAAGCTAAGAGGTAGACAATCTCTAGAGGGTGAACGTTAATTATTTCAAAAAAATATTTTTTTTCGATAACTGAAAACTTGTTTAGCGTACAAATATATATAGAGATAAATAGAAAGAATGGCAACTTTATTTTAAAAAAAATGGTGGTGATTACTCAGCCGGCTCGGTCCAGGCAGCCGCTGAGGGCCTTGTTGATGTGGGCCGCCAGTTCCCGTTGGTTTTGGAGGCTGACCGAAAAGCCAGTCACTCCCGGGTGTAATGGTGGTAATGGTGTGGTTTTGTCGGATTTTAGGGGCAGTCCCACAGAAGGTGGTCCTGGTCGGATGGGGTGAGGCAGTAGGAGCAAAGAGGAAGGGGGGTATCTAAGGTGCGGTGGAATAAGTGGAGTCGAGTGTGTGTGTGAAGCGTGCATGTTTGGGCCTGTCGATTAAGTGTTTACTCGCAACGAGTAAGCGTGGGGTGGGGAGGAGGGAAGTCACAACGGGAGGCGAGTCGGTCGGCTAGAGTGGGGAGAGGAGGAGGAGGCTCGGGGGTTGCGTCACAGGCGCCAGCAAAGGCCCGCAGGAGCGTTTCGAGGGCAAGCTTATGAGCGTGTTCATTTCCACTGATGCCAACGTCACCGGGTATCCGGTGTACGTGAATAGGTCCTTTGACATTCTTGAGGAGGGCTAGTGCTGAGGGGAATGTGACGCCCTGATCGAGGTGAGAGCATGCCGACTTTGAGTCCTTGTTGATGTGTGTGGTGCAGCTGGGGGAAGAGTTGTGAGCGGCATCAAGTGCGACGGCGAGAAGTTCTGCTTCGACCGGGGGGCGCGGGGCTGCGTAATGGAATATTCAGTGCCGTGTGAAGTTGTGAAAGCGAGTGCACCAAGGTTATCTTGAAAGGCTGCATCGGTGAAAACGTGATAGTCGGCGCTTTCTCGAGCAATCTTCTTGGTGGTATATGCAGCGCGTAGGAGACGGCGGGTATACGGTTCCGCTCCCTGTCCATGTGGCGGAGAATTGCGGCTACGGTGACATGCTGGAGAATCCCGTTGTCAAGGGGGGTAGGTTGAGGCCGGTGTTAATAGGGTGTGCACCCTAGCTCGTGCAAGATAAAGCGACCAGTCGGAGTTAGTGAGAGGCGGTGACTTTGATGGACGCAATGAATATCAATGATGTCGGAGACTGTGGGTAAAACGCCTAGTTGGACCAGTCGGCTGGTGTTGGTGGTGATGGGGAGACCCAGGGCGATTTTAGTCGCCTTATGAAGAATGTTTTTTTGCTTACCGAAGTGCGTGTGAGGGATACGTATGGGGCTTGATAGCAAATGCGGGAGATGATGAGGGCGTCGCGAAGTTTGAGCAGGTCTCGTTCTTTCAGGCCCCTAGCTACGCGCCGCATCATGTTAAGTGCAGACTGGCGGAGAATGTGCTGTACGGCAATGGTGCCTCCTCCATCGGGTTGTATATGAAGGCCCAGGACTTTGAGGGTCTTTTGTGGGCGAGTGGTATGGGTGTGATGCTGAAGGGTGACTTGAGGAGGGTGCCAGTGGCGGTGGTAGATGTGGAGCAGGGAGGGTTTCTCGACCGAGCAAGCGAACCCGTAATGCGGGCTGCTTGATCGACAGCTTCGAGGCTGGCCTGAATAGTCTTGAATGTGTCCGGTACTGCCTTGACTGATCCAGACAGTGACATCATCAGCATAAAGGGAATACCGGGTGTCCGGGAGGGCGTGGAGGGCCCGATGGAAACTGCCCATGGCGAGATTGAATAATGTTGGAGAAATTTAACCGCCCCCTGAGGGATGCCCCTCTGTGGGTGAGAAACTGCGTCGAGCTTGTGCTCTTTGATTTGTACCGTAAGGGTGCGAGATCTAAGAAAATACCTGCCGTAATTATACATATACAAGCTACACTGTGAGTGAGCGAACTTTGAGAGCATAGCGTCATGGTCCACGTAGTCGAAATCCTTCGTGAGGATTGTAGCCATGATAGCTCTTAATTCGGCTGTGCTAGCTGAGACTGCAAAACATCTTCGTGTATGCGAAGCAGTGTGTTTCGGGTGGAGAGATGTGGGCGGTAACCAGTCATAGTGTGAACAAGTGCTTAAGTATTTTCAATATATTGTTGGAGTCGATGAGGTGTCGTGCGTTCCATAACTTTACAGACGTAGGGGGTTAGCGTGATGGGCCGAAGACTGGGAAGTTCTACCGGTTTGCCGGGCTTTCGACTGAAGATCATGTGGCCCTTATTCCAGAAATCACAGAGGGGTAGTTGACCTGTTCAGATAAGGTTGATGGCGTGTAGGAGATGGTTTTGGTCAGCATTTGAAAGATTTCGAAGGAGAGCTGTGGTGCCCAAGTCGGGTCCCGGGGCTTTGGAGCCTTTGCATTGACAGAGCGCTGCTCGGAGCTCAGCGTGGGGGAACTCCTCGTCAATTGTCGGGTGAGGAGAACCTGACAGTCAGAATAGCGGGGTTGGTATGCAGGGGCAACATGGAGTCGCTTGGTGGAGGTCAGTAGAGTATCTTGGTCTGTGTTTTGTTTGATGAGGCGGTTGATCTTCTGTGTGGTCATGAACTTGGTAGAATCCGCAGTCATGATGGCTCGGAGGATACGCCACGTACGTCTTGGCAGATTACGCGTGTTCCGGAGTTCATCACAGTCGGCATTCCTATGTCCCCTGCTGAGTAGGTTCGAGTATTGTTTGGATGTGCTCATTTAGTCGATCGATGCGAGCACAAAGTTTGCGATTCGTTTTGCGACGAGTCCACCGTCTCAGGAGAGAGGCGCGTGCCTCCCAAAATTGGGTTGTGTGTGTGTTTATACAGCCTAGAACTTGGTCTGCCTCACAGGGGCGACGAGTCTCCCAGCTGTAGATGAGAAATTTAGCCAGTGCGGTACAATTTAGCCTGGGGTCTTTAACGTGCATCACGCAGTAGTGGTACACGACCGCACGCCGGTACGATGCTCATCCAGATCGAAACGGGCAGGGGTGGGGCTCGAACCCAGGATCCCTGGGTTCTGCAGCGCGAGCTTTCGCTCCACATGCTCCGAGCTGGTGTGCGCTAGACCACTCGGCCACCGATCCCCGCGTGCCTCCCAACTATGCACAAGGTGTGCGTCGGTGTGAGGATTAACTTCGTCAGTGGCAAGAATCGTGGCGTGTTGATCAAGTGTTTCTGCAAGTTGTCGAGTCCAGGTAGGTATATTTGTAAAGGGAGGGTCATTGCGGTCCTGTCGATATTTGTGCCAATCGGTGATGCGAATAGGTTTCCGTCAGATGCGTTTTGGGGTTACGAAAACCGCGAGGTGTAGGATGGCGGGGTCACTGCCCACATATTCTTGCGTGCGTACAAATAAAACTAACGTTTTATTCAAGTTTGTGCTGCTCCTAATCTTATAGTATGATAACCTGCAAGCCCGTCACACTTTCGTACACGCGCATGCGCCACATGCTTGCTCGCATATCTGCCATTAGCCGGAACGGCACGCCTTAATACTTTAAATCAGGAGTCTCCAAACCCCAGCCCGAGGGGAGGGATCTGGACCGCCTAAGCCTTTTGACCGGCCCGCAGATGGCCGCGGTCATTGTAGTAACGCCCGCAGCCTCCGGCCCGCTGCTGCCAACGCAGGAAGAACCGCGCGTAAAAAGAAATGGTGCTGAGAGGCACACCAAAAGCGCAGACGAAGATATAAAAAAGAACGAGCGAAAACTGCTTTAAAATACGGGCATAATAGTTATTGTTCATTGTGCACCAGCATTACTATTCATAGTCCCCTGTTTTATGTATGTGTAACTGTGTTATAATTTATTTGCGTTCTCTCGCATATCGGCCTTGGAGTCTTGTTTCATAACTATTGCATAGTGTCATCATCGGGTTCACCGTTCTCGTTATAGTTTTCTACCCCGTCTGAATACTCCTAAGTTTTTATGCACTTCGATTTATGCCTGGTGAGTTTTCTATTTCACAATTATTTTGCAATGTCCTATTAGCAACATATTGAATTTCTAAATAAAGTATTATAATCATTCATCTTCCTTACTTTTTTTTTTTACTCTGGTATGCGTTCTTGTATTTATATGCCTATTCGTGTTTTTATATATTTATCATTTTCTTATTTATATTTACTTGTTTATTTTCCGGCCCTCGATACTGCGACATATCCCCAATCCGGCCCCTTAGATGAAACCGTTTCGAGGCTCCTGTATTAAACTATATCTTCATTTGCATAACGTAAGTCTAATGGACGAACTAAATGGCATCCTAAGAATGTGACAGCGAGAGCCATAATAATCCAAAACTGTTCAAGTTGTTGATGTTAACTGTCTGGTAACCTTGAAAAGGGCAGGGAGAGAGGATGAAGTTGCATCTGCAATAATATGGAATCAGCTCGCCACATCTTCGTGGGGCGAATCGGAGAGGAGTGCTTGCTCTTGCGGGCTGCAATGAAAACCAGTTCGCTGCCAGAACTAAAATACCAGACGACTCTAAAATCCTCAGATGCCGCAAAGGAAGCAAAAATAGACCAACGAGAAGTAAAAGAAAGAAGGAGACAAAAAGCGGGTTCCGGCAGGAATGAGCCTTTGCATACTAAGCTCGACAGTAATCCCGGACTTTTTTCAGGAGTGAAAACACGGCTGCTGCGAAAGACCTTTTGGCGTTCGCTCGCTTACGCGGGCTGTACCGGCAGTTCCGAGATCTCTAGTCGGATACAAGTTGAGAATGCGCCAAATAAACACCACCTCGTACCAGCCTCGGCATCGAATCGCTCCGCAGAGCAACCGAGAAAGGCAGTAACCATGGTGAGTTATGTGCCGTCAGCGGACTATTTGCGCGTGGCGGAGGAACATGTGGCTGGCGGCAATGAGGGTGTAGGGGGAGCTTCTGGTGTATTCTTTAACTTGTTCATGACTACAGCCGTGTCTAATGCAGTGCCGGTGTCTCTGACAAAATAAAAATAAAAATGAAGGAATGTTGTTATAGAGGTATTTGTCGATCTAGGTATACGTCTGTCTTTGAATATGGAGAGCTTGCATGTACCTTGCGGTAGTACAGTTAGGGTCATTGCGAAGACGGGTAGTTTTTTTTTCTGTGTGTGTTGTTAGGATGTTGTGTTTCCACGAAGTTAATCATTCCGACCGTTTGTTCTCCCGGGAAGAGCCAAACAAACTTGAGAAGTAAAAATATATACTTAAAATTTGCTTCAAACGAGTCAAACAGCAGACGAAGCTGTCTTCAGTGGTATTTGCTGTCGCTTATGTTACCTTTCAGATGCTTCAAGAGTCATAATACGAGCTCGTTATGTCAGTTGACGACCTGATACTACATATTTTTATTGCCTGCCCTGGGAAAGAGATATTAAAGGACGTGACCCACTTTACCATAGATAGGCGAAGAACCAGTGACATAGATTATCACGTGATGATCAAAGAACACATAAAAAAATCTCTCGATATGCAAAGTTTTAACGCATATCTTGACTTTAAGCTCATTAGTTCCCCTGACTGAGATTAGAGCGCTCGGTGCACTCAGCAAAAAACAAGCCTAAAGTTCGTTTCTTCGCGTGCTAGGTCCTTTTTTACTTTTTCGGAAAGCGCGAATTCACTGTTTTCTGTTTGATCGCTGATGGGAACTCGGTATCATCACGTCCACGTCTTCGATTTCTCCGAATTTCTGTTCCTCTTTTCGGCAAACTACTGCCAATACTTTGACTTTCGCCATCCTTCTGCCACCTCCGAGACGCTTTTTGCTCATCGCCTCTCTCACACAGCGTCTCCGCCGACCAATGTTGAAATTCGCCGCAGGCGCGAAGTTTCGTCTACTTCTCTTCGAAAAGGTTATCAATCGTAAGGAAAATTGTCACGTCGGATGTTTATATGAGGACGTCATATAACCTGTGTCAAACATCTAATTAAAAATTATATTCTGTTTCACCACATTGTATTTCAGTCTTCATAGAAATATAGTACACCCTTGTACTACATGTGTTCCTAATAAAAATTATGTAACCCACTCCCCGCAATAATGCCTCATGGCGATGCAGGTTTTTCTGTCCAGAAAAAAAACACGCACGCACGTGCACGCGCACACACAGAAACACTCAAACGCGCGCGCACACACACACGCACGCACGCACGCCAGGAGAGCAAGGTCACAGCAGACTCTTTGAGTTAGGATATGTTATCTAGCGTTAAACCACACACGCACGCACAAAGACTACGGACGTCATGATGCGATGCACTTCTGGCACTGCTTGAGGGGCCCCACGTGCCGTCTCGTAACATCGGCTGTGCCCTGACCTGGTCAAACCTGATTTGACGCCGCTATCGACGCCAGACTTCCAAAGGGAATTTTCGTAAACACCGGTAAGAGGCGTCGTGCGTAAGCGGATCCCCGAAAGAGGGAGCGAGGGAAGCCAACATCTCAGGAGGAGGACTTTCCTGGAAGTCGCGAATCTCATTTTTGCTGTACCCGGGATAACCGCCTCCGATAATCTAGCTCAAACCACTTTTTGGCAACTAAGGAAAAAGTGTACGAGTCTGTATGCAAATGAGGAACGACGACGACGTAGTTTGTGTGATAAGCATTCCTTGGAGAGCGTGGCCGTGTGGCGCTGATCACTCTTGATAACAAATAATGAAGGAACAATAAAAAAAGGGGGAAAAAAATCTTTCAGCCTTTTAACTCTGGTGAAGAAGAAAGAGCAGCGGAGCTGTAGCTTCGGTTCTCGGTGGTGGCTTTCCAGGCGAGCGATCTGCTCTTCTTTCGCAAGGGAATCTGAAGCGCTCGACGCACTGGAACTTTAGGCGATAGCGGCCTCGCGGCGGTTGCGGAACCATTCGAGCTGTTGCACGCATCGCCGCTCGTTCCGCTCCCGCTCTTCTTCCTCCGAAGAAAGGTTGCCGTCATCTATAAGCAACGGCGGCAACCAGTTGTCTGGTTGCCGCCGTCGCTCATAGATGGCGGTAGCTGTCCAGAGTTTGGTGTCATCATTTCTTTGCTGATGGACACTTTGCTGATGGACATTTTTTATAAAGCTTAGGTGAGCAGGATAAGAAGTGGAACACTTGCTACGATTTCCGCTAAATTCAGCGGGGAAAAACTAATGAGTTGTCTTGTATGTCTGTTTAGACAGGGGCAACGTTACTAGAACAACTAGTTTGGGAAACTGCCATAGAGACTGCTTTCAAAAAGTGGCTACGATCCGTACTCGAGAACTGAACTATAGGCGATAGCAACGCCGCCGTTTCTCCCCCAGCGGCCACTCCGGGAACTGCACGGCTGTACGTATTGGCACAGGTCGAGTCGCGCAAGTGCCGGTGGCGCCATCTAAGATTGTCATTTCGCAGGAGCTATATAAATTAACTTTCCTGTTTTGACTCGTCGCTAAAGCGTGACGCTGTTATCGTACTCAGTTAGGTTTCGGTGGACGCGCGTGGTCCGGATTTTGAGGATGAGTTTCCCAAATGAGTGTTTTAGTAGCGTTGAACAGGGAGAAGTGTGTGCATCCGGTGTCGCTGCAGTAAACGAGAAATTTAGCCAGCGCAGTGCGATACGCTGCCTGGGACGGGTTCTCTACAGCTGTGTCCTCTTACCCGAAATGAAGCATAATTATACACCAATATAATTTCCCCGCTATATTTGGCGGGAAGCCTATCCGAAACCTGAATCGATGTAATAAACCGCTTAAGTTTTCCCAGCACATTTTAATGGGAAAAGCGTGAATTGGTTAGTATACGCGCCGATGCAATTTCTCCTCTAAATTTTGCGAGAGGAATTACGTGTTGCTCTTTTGAGTTAGTCTTTCTTTATACTTCTTTTTATATATAGTATATGAAATGCTAGCTCTAACGCCTGCGAGATCAGCGCCGGAACCGACCGCCCAATCGGAGAGAAAGAGAGAGAAAGAACGAGGCAGGCAAGGCACTCAGGGCCGGGCGGTGGCGGTTTCGAGAGAAGGCCCTGCATTTTTTCCACGAGGGCGCCGCCATCTTGAGTGCCGTTCCTTCTGGTATGCGTTAAAACACGTTTTGATCTCTCCACGCCGCTGAAAGGTGTTCGCAAAAAAGGCGGGATTGTCACGCAATCTTGTTTTGCCTAAACTATATTTCACACAACCTTGTTTTCCCTCACCTATATTTTCTCGCATATTCCAGGTTGAAATGTCTTCATGTGTTTTCGTCCCGCACACCAGATCTGGAACCCACGTGACTGAGAACGAAAGGAAACAAAAAACATCTATAGCATAGCCTAGAGCCACTTAATGAGCTGCGCTTAGAGTATCGGCACTCTGTTCCCCGACAATGTTGTGGGCGCCGCCATTTTGGTGCTTGTGCAGAGCAGACGCAACTGCCGATCGTCATGATTCAAAAATGCTAGTTCCTGGGCGTTAGATTACGTGTTAGGTACGAGGCTCATATAATATTGCTTCGCTCTGTCGTGAACTGTTGAAACACTTGTAGAGGACGGAAGAGCGTTTCCTCTGATTTCTGATAAAGTTGCAGATAACTGGCAACTATGATTTTAAGCCACTGTATGGCCAAGTATCGTTACTCTGAAGCGTAGCTTATTTAGTGGCCCTATACCCTGCCTTGGTGCAGCCCGTGATCGTGACCATGATGTCGCGTGTCATCGCGACCATTCAACCACACATGACTTCTTTTACTGCCGCCAAGCGAGGTGTATTGTTCCTCCCTGACCCGCTGTGTTTTTTTTTTTTGTTTTTTTTTTTATGATTTCCGTTAATTATTAGGAACATCAAGGCGACGTTCGAGCAATCGGTTCGCCCGCGTCACGAATGGCTCCGACGTCTACACGTCGGCACAATCTCGGCAGGAAAGCTTCGTATACCAACTTGGGGTTTCTGGACTGCGCTTCGTGTCACATGAGGAACATATTTGCGATTGACTGGGAGAAGCAAAGCAGACGAAATTACTTGCGCGGCAGTTCCAGTCTTCATCTGTGTAACCAGTCAAAAAGTTGGAGGACCGGCTATACAGTGTTGACAAGTTTTGCACAATATCCCCCAATGATTTCACGTTCAGTCACCGCAAATAATTAGCAAACAACGCTTTTTTTCCGTTTGACGGCGCCTTTGCAAGGCGTTCAAGTGCCGAGCGACGGCACTCCACGCGCGTATTCAAGTGCCGCCCGAGGATGTTGAAACGCAAGTCACGCTTATTTCGACCTGTGTCCCATTGGCCTCTCGCCACCATTCGTTGTATCGTCAAACGCGAACGAGACGAACGCCAGGGCTCTACGGTACTACTGCTGCCGCAATAAGACGCCGAATGCCTCCAACATGGCGCCACTAATGGCAGTGCGCATGCGCAGGTGCTCCACGCGGTTCCTGCGCAGGCGCAGGGGCCACCCCTCGCGTGAGTTAGTTTGTCAACAGCGTGTTGGCTTTTACTTCAACGCAGGAAAGGGGCAAATTAGTCACATTCCGTGAGGAGCTGGACATTTCTTTATTACGATTCTTGGGGGTGAATACGAGGATGGACGGCATTGGCTAAACTCGTAAGTTTTCTTTAACATGTGTAGCAAAAAACGAAAAACAACAACAACAACAATTGGCAACGACTTTTACCTTTAAAGTTCTATAATGCATGAAATACGTTATAGGGAATTTGTGAGAGAATTGGTGATGCAGTTGGCGTGTCACGTAGCGTATATTTTCCCGCTAAATTTAGCGGGGAAACTGGATTCGTGTCTGGATCACAAGATGGGAATTTTTTTAGCGGGTAACTCAATAGATGTACAGGCCACGTGACGCCAATTTTCCGCTAAATTTAGCGGGGAAACAGAATCGATGTTTTGGCCACAAGGCGTGACTTTTCCCGCTAAATTAGCGGGGAAACTGTGTTGGCGTATAGGGCACTGTCACGTGACGCCCCTTTTCTGCTAAATTCAGCGGGAAATGCACGGACGGAAGGACGGACGGACATCATTTTGGGACTTGGGGGGGGGGGGGGGGGGCGGTAGCGTTAAAAAGCATTACATGGTTTAAAACGGAATTGACCCGTGTTGCCAACCTCCTGCCGCTTACGCGGCCATCTTCTTGCCAACATTTTTATTGTTGTTGTTGTTGTTTTTTTTTGTCGCAGCGGCACAGACCTGCTTTCGATCTCAGGCGCTCGTCCCATCGACTGGCCGCGTTCCTGGTTGCGTCACGGCCGATTGTGCGATTGTCGGTGAGGTCCCGTGCGACCTTTGAGCTGGGAACGGCATCGCGTCGAAGGATGAGAAAGTAGCGGCTCTTGGAGGCCGCCTCGGGAGGATCCCAGCGAAGGTACCCCACGCGCATGCGGCGCTTCTGTCGTCCTTCGCGGGTCTAGGTATATACGCGCGAACAGAAATACAGACGCCTGGAACGACCTCTGCTGGGACAAATGCGTGGAATGCGCGGTCGTGGTTGAGTGACGGAGGTCGACAACGACGAGCCTGCGCGTGCGTTGTCTTTATTTCGGTGTATGGTATCGGCAAAGTGCGCGGCCAAAAAGCGTGGCGGTGGTCGCGGCTTTCCGCAACCGGCGAAACGCTGCCTGACTTCTTTAGTGGGATTCAATCGGCTTTCGTAGACGGAAATAAGAGTATGTGCCAGTGCAATGGCTCCATGCTTCCATCGTGCTTCTTACGCGCACCATCGAATGCAGCTTATAAGAAATGTAGCCAGAATGACGACTCGTGACGTCACGGCGACGCAAATTCCAATAGTGGCTTCACGGGCGGAAGTCATAAGAGCTAGGGCGCCACTGAAATATCCCCGTCGTTTTCGGTTAAAACCCGATATTTCCCGATATTTATACCCGGAACATGTTTCTTGAAAATCGGGTTAAACTCGATTTTTCTCCCGAATTCGGAAGTTGAATTCCAGCATTTTCCCAAATACTCTGCTCCAATTTTTTTTTTTTTTTTTAGGGATCAAAGAGTTGGTAGGAGTGCGTGCGCTAGCGCTAAATACCTCTGAAATCAACCTAGATTTTGTTGGCTTCATGAACTTCAGTGACGTAAACTAAGTACCAAAATGTCGCTTTCGTGCCGCTTGCCTTTTTTCTTTCTATTTTTAAATTCTACCAGCGAAAAAAAAAGAAGAAAAGAACGAATAGAGAAGGATTAGAACCTACCGTATTTTCCGGTCTATAGTCGGTGAACTATACATGTTTAAAAGTTGAAATTTCAGGCTGTGCGGACTATCTAATCGTGCTGACTATACAAGTATTTCGTTTTTTCTTGAACGTTCATTACGACGAGACGTGACAGATTTCCTGAATTAAATATGCATGTTAATAATGATCTACTGGGTGAAACAAGGAGACGGCAGGCTCTTTAAATCGACCGGAAAATTCGGTTTCTTAACCTATCGCGCTACGACTTTGTGCAGCGTTGCCCACAGATGGTGCGTTTTTTTTTTTTTTTTTTTTTGTAAAATTTGCAAGGAACGAACTTACCTGAGGAAAAAGTAAAGAACTAAAAAGTCTTAGCTCTTATGGAAACAGCGAAGCCGCCGGTCTGCAAACAACACGGCGCCGTTTCGCACGGGAGGCAAGAGATGGCGCAAGCGGTCGCGACGCCAACTGCCGTCAACGAACGAGCAGACGACGCCGAGAGCCGGCGTAATTAGCAGACAAGAAACTGCAGTTCCTTGTTGTTACCGCGCCTGCTTTTGTTTCTGCGACTGTCGCCGCCTGCGGAGCGCGCGCCGCTTTTGAGTCGAAATATATTGTCTGCTAAAGACGCTGGCTCGTGGCGCCGTATGCTCGTTCGTTGGCGGCGTTCGTTGCGCCATCTCTTGTTTCCCGTGCGAAACGGCTCAGTGTTGTTTGAAGACCGGTGGCGTCGCTGCGTTTCCATAGGAGCTAAGCCTTTTTCTTTCTTTACTTTTTCCTCGGGTAAGTTCGCTCTTTGCAAATTTTACAAAAACAGCGCACCATCTGCGGGCAACGCTGCACAAAGTCGTAGCGCGATAGGTTAAGAAACCGAATTTTCCGGTCGATTTAGAGAGCCTGCCGTCTCCTTGTTTCACCCTGTATGTTTAATACGAGCCTCTTTGTGAGCTAAGAAAGCAGACATTTGTCAAGGTGTGCCGTGTACGAGAAGATTGTCGTGTCGGCTAAGCACCAGGGGTGGACTATGCACGGCGTGCGAACTATACTCCGAATAAGGACCATCGAAGCAAAAACTCTTTTTGGGCCTAAATTGGCCCTTGCGGGCTATACACCGGGTGTGGACTATAGCCCGGGAACTACTGTACTCTCGAAAATTTGTTTCGAAAAAAAAAATAGCGAATGATTTGTTCCTGTCGAACTGGATTGGTATTGCTGTGCATTGCAAATGAACGCGTAAGCTGTGACGTGGAGAGAACGTTCTTTCAGTTCAGATATCTCCAAAAGTCAGACAGAACTAGGATGGATGCAGGGATGCTGTGCATGTAGAAAATTATGCAAGCAAGAAAGATTATGAAAAAAACTACGAAAATAAAGCCCACGTAAATTTGTATACAATGTTTTCATGCTATATTGTGTACGTCAATAACTTTATTGTGGAAAAAAAATCTTTATATTGAAAAAGGTCGATGCTCTTTAATTGTATAATTATACTTACATATTTCTAAATGATAACCTAAGAAACACAAATTTAAATATATATATATATATATATATATATATATATATATATATATATATATATATATATATATATATATATAGTTTAAGCTTAATTGTTTTCAGGTGACCAACTTTGAAAAAAACGCCAAATTTTTGCCTCCGGATATTTTTTTTTTTTTTAAATGACAGAAGCTGAAAACGATAGCACCCTACTTATAGACGGCTCAACATGAGCACCTTGAGGTCACGGTACTCATGGTGCCGTGGCGGGCCATGCTAGAAATTTCGCGTCCTCCGTCCCAGCTTGGGAACTAGAATTGCAAAGCTCAAAGTCGTCGTTATCTCGCTCCTTAGCTCTCGTGTCTGATCTATAAAAGTTTCGGTGATCATTTTGTTTATGTGAAATCTTCCAGAGTTTGAATTCTGAATCGCATTTCTTGCCGCCGAGGCGCTCACGAACACTAATATGTTCTCTCACTAAAGTGGCGATGCTGACGAGTTGTGTCATGACTTGATGATATAAAAACAGCGCACAAAAGAGACAGACTGGTGAAAGAGGTAAACAGAACGAGCGTTTTCTTTCGACTGAACATTTATTGAGAAAACAAAAACAGCTCAAACAAAAAAGTGCCGCAGATATGGGCAATTAACAGGTGACGCAGACGGTCGCCACGTGTCACTACAAGTCTCGCGTGTGAAAAAAAAAATTTAGCTGGTTCAGCCTAGCTGACTTGAGCTCAAGAAGTTTCGAGACGTTCAACTCCGTGCCTCACAGCCTAAATCAAAAGATATGTTGCTAATGAAAAAGTGCAACGTTGTCGAAAATCCACTGACACCCGATGACCCGCTATTAACGCTACAAAAAAAAAAAAAAATGCATGCATGACTACTACAAAAAAAATGCTGGTTTTAAATTTTTTTTTTTATTTTAGAAAAAAAAAACAATGAATGCATTAATAAGTACAGTTACATTATATAATAAAAACAACAATAAATGCATCAGTTACTAATTAATACATTAATTCACCGAAAGCTTTTGTTAATATCCCATGTTCTAGGGGTCTTTCGAGTTACAACAGGACTGGGAGTGTCGCGTGCTTCCGCACATATTTACTAACAACCCTCCGAGGCAAAAAGGACACGCGCACGAATGATGCAGAAAAGTAAACAATCAGCCCCAATCAATCTATAGCCCGAGTGTTTACAACTGCTCTTTCGTGGTACGTAGGCAACGCTCGAGACAGCCTTCTGTCCGAGACGGGCAATTTTGTGCCTTTCGTTTTCCGTGTTTCCCGAGAAGCGGCCAGCGATCTGCAGCCGTCCTCGAGTGCGCACGCCAAGCTCGACGTGGGCGTGACGGTGTACCGTCTGGGCTCCGCTTCCCTGGTGTCCCAATTGCGGAGGAGCAACAAGAGCGATATGGTGCTCGCGAGCGTACCCTCGTTCACCGCCCACTCTAAGCGATGAGCGTCAATTAAAGATGGCCGCCCCCTTCGGAGGCGTCTGCCGAGGCGATTCGCGATAGCCGCGCCGCCGCGAAGTTTATCGGGGTACAACGGGAAAAAACAAGGCCTCCGAAGCTCCCATATATATGTCGTTCTTCTTTCCTGTTTACGATTGTGCTTGGGACGAAGGGTGGGGGCAGCGAACGAGCCAACTTTGAGAATATCAAAACATAAACAAAGAAACTGCAAGGTATACGTATACATGGTAGCGAAGCTTCCATAGAAGCCCATAGGCGCAAAGATGGCGTCTCATGGGGCGCAGCGCCATCTGTGAGATGCGCGGCATCGTCATTAGTCATGCTCGCCTGTGACGTGCAGGAAGTGACGCTTTATTAAAAAGAAACACGAAATGACGCAATTTCCTCATGACTGTGACGTCACGATTGTTTTTGGCGCGAAATTAAAATGATTTTCGCCGGTAGCGCGAAACTGATTTTTCTTTTCAGATGTTCTACATGCCTGCGCAAGTACCGTCCTTCATACCTTGCTTCAGGCGTCATAGCCTTGTTCGTATCATTACTTCGCTTTCACTCCCATGTAATCTCTCTTGCAAACGAACCAGTTTTTTTTTTTTAATGAGTTCTGGGAACCGCCAATAAGTCACTATCCTTTTCAACTAAGCAGGGTGTTACAGCACGCCTATGAAGGCATACTTATTATTGTAACTATGGCTTGTTTGCCCAGAAAGACAAAACGGCACAAGCTTGGTTTACAGCTTGTGCCGTTTTGTCGTTCATGGGAAACAAGCCATAGCCATAGAAAACAAGCAAACACCACCACAGGACACTTAAATACGGAGATATGGCGTTGAAAACATAGTGAAAGGAGGTTTGGACAACTATATGCACGCACTTAGTAACCTTGCTTAATACTCTCAACAGGAGGCACGTTAACGCATTTGTCTTGCACTGTTCACGTAAAGAGCTCGTAACTAGATTTAACCATATCAATCACAGGTGGAAGTGCGGGGCCATGCATGTCTTTTGCATCTGAATGTGCACATGGATTAATGCTTCAAGAGATTGAAATTCGAGACCTTTCGTTATAGTGCATGCGCTTGCCACAAACATATTGTGCTCCACAGCCTGACTGACTATGTGAGCACTAGTACGCAAGAAACTGCCACAAATTGACAGGAAAAAAAGCACTGGAAAAAGGTTATCAATCTGCCGTGTTGCAAATTGTTAGCACCATACTTACCTTTCATCGCAATTTGATCTGCTTTTGAATACCTCAGACAGCCAAACATTAATCCAGGTTTATATTTCAAGTCGACACACTGCACAAGCACACATCGAAACCAACGCTTGTTCTCACACACTCTTCATCATGCACAGCTTACCTTTCATCGCAATTTGATCTGCTTTTGAATACCTCAGACAACCAAACATTAATCCAGGTTTATATTTCAAGTCGACACACTGCACAAGCACACATCGAAACCAACGCTTGTTCTCACACACTCTTCATCATACACAGGGTTGCACAGTCTGTTTATGGTGTCTACCAACCTGGGAAACCTAAAATTTTCAAGTAATTAGGATTATTTTGAAAGGACGCGTAGTATCAAGAAAACCATAAAAAAAGTTCCAAGTCAATAAGAATGATAAGTGAAAGTGCAACGGCAGCGTGCAACGAAGCCCGATGATTGCACGTTGGTGCCGCTGCACTGAATAACGTTGCCCGAAAAGTCACTAGGCAGTGCAGGCCGCTAAGTAACGGTCTACATTTTATCGAAATAGCCAGGAAAACCTTGGGAAAATTAAGGAATTTGGAATAAGTGATTTGGTAGACCCCCTGTCCACTCATTCCATTGGGCGACGTCATCTAGCACTATACAGCGAGGGTCAAATAAATCAAAACTATTTTAAATAAAATTAAAAATCAGTTTTGCATGCTGCGACACTAAAATTTTTATATTGATCCATGAAAAACTCAAGTTCATCTGGCTGAACCTATACGTCAATTGCAGTGTCTGAGCACGCGAAACGGACTTTTACACTTCATTTAATGTATGCTATATTCATTTGGTCATCGCCGTAGACAGTTTCGGCAGGGCATGTGACAGTTTAGATGAATGTACTCGCACAATTCGGTATGCTAACGCGGGCATTGAATGCAACATATAAGATAAACTAAAGGCAATTCCTGTGGGCATAACGCAAGTGTTGTCTCATCTGCACAGCCTCTGGACTTGTTGCTTAGTTTTGCATTTCACAGCTGCATCAAGGAGCTCACTATTCTTTTTTACGCGCAAACCAATGAAGTCGCACCCTTGCAAACAAAGCAAATAAATCATTATAGACATACTTACTGCAGACAGTCAGCAGCTTTTCGACCTTCTCATGAAGACTGATGCACAACGCCTTCCCAACACCTTCTTTTAAAAGCAGATTGTCAACTGACGCCACAAAAACCTTCTCACAAGCTTGAACGAAGGAATCAAAGCAAGGTGAAGGGACTGAGAGGCTTCCAAAGTCTCCTTCAGCCGTTCCTTTCACACTCAAATGCAACAACACTTGGATGTCATCAGAAAAAGTGGCATTCTTGATTTACAATTCACATTGCTGAGTCACGTTTTGATATGTATGGAACTTGACAAACCTTGTTAACAGCCATACAGCAAAGTAAACCAACTTGTTAAGTGATAATAAATAGGGATAACTGGGTGATTTCAGATAAGATCGACCAAAGGATGGCTAGTCGACATTTTCAAATCAACTGATGTTTTTATATGTTATTGTCTAGTGTCTGGTATGAACGAATCCAAACTTAGTTTTGACTAGAAAAAATACTTGGGGACAGGAAAAATCGTAGGGCATGAGGTGGTGGACAGTTGCATTAACGCGCACTGATGGAGGGGGCCCGTTTGAGAGTGAATAACTAAAGCGATAACATTAGGAGAACTCTAATACGTTTTAGGCGCAAACTATGGGTATAGCTTGCTTGTAATATAAAGTAATCATATTTATTTAAAATTTATTTATTTTTCTAAAAATTGACAAACATGCCTGCTCGAACGACAAATGGCAAACTTTGGAGGTCTGTATCTCATGAAATAATTTAATCATTATGATATAATTTGCAGATATTATTCTACTAATATATAGCTAATATTTAAAAAAATAACTAAGGTATCTGTGTGATACAACAGTTAGGATATATTTAGTCAAACATGGAAAAAAAATCAAACAAAGAAAAATTCCGATGCGAATAAAAAAAAACACCACCCTCTATTTTTTAAAAATTTAGGTAACCTGTTATACTCTATTTCGGCATTCATTTACATTAAAAACATGTTGCATCATTTTATTGAGAAAGAAGATACAACTCCCCAAAGTAGGGTCCTTTTTCAAAGCCTACACTTAGCAGTGTTTTATACAAGAACTGACTCTGAGTTCCAGTTTCATGAAACCAACACACATCTTTTATATATTTTTATTCAGATGAGGCCAATGATAACTAAAGAAATCGTTCACACACTTAAATTAAGGAGAAACTACTGTGTACAAAGAGGTATCATATTACGGACTAGTGATCCGAGAAAAGATCAGGCAGCCATCGGCCACTAGGAACTTTGTTTACTTTATTCTCCTGCGACACTATATGCTATTCCCTCTTCCGCTCTACCTTCATCTCTCTCTCTCTCTCTCTCTCATATATATCCCTGATATATATCCAGAACAAAAACATGTTCAAGCATTCCCTTTCTGCGTGGTAGTGTTCTGTGGCTAGCAAAAATCATTTCCTCGCTAAGCTCACGATTATGGCAAAATAGTTGCCGGAAACCGCAGACGACACTCGTCGCTAGTTCTGGCAAAACGGCCGATACGATCTTTTTTTCGCATTTCCCTGCTCGCTGTCAAGGACAAGGGGGTTCGCTTCAACCAGCAAAACATGGCCGCCGACGCCTGTTTACTGAGCAGTCATGCCTGTCGCCATCTCACTCGCTGGCGTCACGGGCGATAATATCAGGCACAAAGGGGCACACTAACCGGCAGCATTATCCCCAAATACTCGAGCCTCGCGTAAATACATAGAGTGCAAACGCTGTCGCCATGTTATCGTAGTAAGACCGCCCCCCCCCCCCCCCCCCCCTCCCCCAACGGGGGACTGCAGTACGCGACGGCGCACTAACACAACGGCGACGATATCGACATCGCGGGCTCCGAATTTTCCCATAGTTCTACTCCACGGGCATTTCTCGAAACGCTTGATATTGTGTACGCCCGCCTGGAAGGATTTCAGGCGCGTAGTTAAGATAAGGCGGTTCTCCGCGGCAAAAGAAAGCAATTTCACAAAAGCTTAAAAGCGGCGGCGACGCGTGTGCGGTGAACGCTTGTAGTTTTGGTGTAGACACGGTGTGTGTGTTCTCGTTGTTGACACCAGCCGGCGATAAGGCACTGCAGGCGGTAGCTCAGTACAGCAAGGGCTAATCCGAGTGACCATCAACGTAACCCCACCGCCAACCCCTCGCGAACCGGTCGTCGACATGGCTCAGGCTGTGTCATGAACCACGTGGTAGAAGCTCGGGTGCTTTCATATCAGCGCGTGGAGGGACGACAGTGCGATTCCGGAAAGTCTTTTTCGAAGGCCGCTGACCACAATTTTTTGTCTGGAGACTTTCCCTCTTTCTTCCTTTGACGTGGATCAAGCTTTGCCGACAGCCTCAGTTGTGACCTCTCTTTTCAAATGTACGTTTGCAGTGAGTGAGCTCCTCAGCCTCGGACTTGTCACTTGTGCACCCAGTAGTTCTTTCACTTGGCAATTACATGCCATCAGTTGGGGTTTAATTTCTATTATTTATGTATACATTATGAAGACGTCCTGGAGCTCCGAACGAGTGTTTTGTGCAGATTACTTTTGCAAACACAAAAAGACTATACCAAAGCAGCGGAATTTTCGAAGTGTTGGCGAGTTGGACCTAAACTCGTTGAAGCAAATTCTTCCGCCTGACTGTTCCACCAAAGTGAGTGCGACGGACTACCTGTGCTACCATTGCTTCATGCACATCACTAAGGAGATCTCGATGCGAAGCTCAGAGCAGTGCCCTGACATATTTGTGCCAGCTGAAGAAGCAATTGAAGATCTAAATCGCAGCATACTACCTACAGATGTGTCGCCGCTGAGACAACCAAGCGTCGTAAGAAGTCGGGACAGGCCTGCCTATGTCAAGAGAAAGCAGACAGAACTGGAGCAGGTTGCTGTCAAGAATATACGCTCAAGGCTACGTATTGCGTACGACAGGGACGCACCATCGGGGTCGTCCGAACCAACATGCTCCACATGCACTGAGTGGGTGGACAACTTTCGGCAGGCCTTTGAAACCGCCACCTCTCTCCGGGAACGTTGTCAACTGCTTACACTCCTGCCGTCAACACTGACGAAGAATGAGGTTCAAAAGATGATTCCACAGGCCTCAATGTACCTCATCAGTAAATCCCGAAAACTCAAGGAAAAGCATGGCGTGTGGTATGAGACGGATCCTTACACGAGGTGCAAGGTGAGCCCTGAGAACCTGTCTGCTGCCCAAGAGTACTTCACGAAAGACGAGCTACAATGTTCGCGCCAAAGTCCCAACCAGAAGGACGTCATCTCTGTCATGCTCAACGGAGAGAAAACGTTCGTGCCAAAGCGCTTCATGACACGCTTAATATGAGAGGCCTTCCGTATATACAAAGACAAGCATCCCGATTCCGGCGTTGGGCTAACGAAATTTTATTCGTTGCGCCCTAGATGGGTCCAATGTATTCCACACCAGGAAGTGTGCGTTTGTGTGCGCTGCGCCAATTATTATCTTTGTATTGCCGCTCTAGAGAACGTTACAGGCTCAACATTCAACACTGGTGAAATGAACTCGGCATTTCTGTGCGACCCAGCAACAGAACTGTGCCTTCAAGGAGACTGTGATCACTGCCCAAAAGGCCAGTTTCTTAAGTCCAGGAACTTGATATCCCGGAGGGTGAAGAGATTGTGCTTGCAACATGGGAGTCCGGCGACCTTGTGAAAAAAACTTTGGAACCTGAGACTTTCCTAAAAGTCATCCAAGTGACGGTTGGAAGTTGGGTACTTCACAACCATATCCGGCAAACGCAAGGTAAAGCGATCTACGATGAAAAACAGTGCATGCAACGCGGGAGCATTGTCTTTCATTTTGACTTTGCTGAAAACTGGACCATCGTGCTTCCTGACGAAGTGCAAGCATATCAATGGAAAAAAAAAACAAGTTTCTATATTTACATGTGTAGTGACGACAAGAAAATCTACAAACTGCTTTCCCATCATCAGTGAGGACCTGTGTCACGACGCCGCTCACGCTTGCTTGGCTCTAGAAAAAGTGAAGGAGTGGGTTGAAGACAACGTTGCGGTATACTCGTACGTGACGTACGTAAGTGACGGCGCCGCCAGTCATTTCAAGAATCGCTACCAGCTTCACCAATTTGCAAAGGACGATTGCCCACAAGCCCAGTGGTTATTTTCTGCATCTGGACATGGGAAAAATGCATGTGACGGAGTTGGTGGACTCGTGAAGCACCAGGCCACGCTGAACAACCTGAGAGAACGTTCAGTAAGCGCAATTCAGACGGCCAGGACAATGGTGAGCGTTCTATCAAAGAAACTGAAAGGCGTGCATCTTGTATATCTGGACGAAAATGAGGTTGTTCGGTATCGTGAACAAAAAAAAGAAGAGTGGCTGACGGTGCGCGCCTTCCCTGGCATTCAGTCTTGGCACGCGTGGCGGCTCAGCAAGTCATCAACAGAAGGGACCTGTGACGTATATGTAGCACGGACAGTCGGATCTGCTTGAAAGCAACTTTATTAAATGGGTACAGCGAGGAAAACCTTAGCGTAAAGTGCCGAATTTGATTTCCCAAGGACTGCTCATTTTGAATGCAGGGTCATCTTATTTATCACATTTTTCTTCACGGGGTATTTAACCTACTGTTTTTGTTGGTGGTTACTAATAATTTTTATCTCATCACTATAAAAAAAAAAATCCCAAAATGTTATCCTCGAGCAGGATAAAATATATCGGCTTGCCACGATTCATTCATACACCGAGAGCATCGAAGCTGCTCCAGTTAGGCACTATGGCATCCGTCACCTGAAATTGTTTGTAATCGTAAATACACAGCCAACCTAAATATCTTACTATTATATCTTTGTTTTTGTGTGTGGAAGTAAAGTTATTTATTTTACTCTAGATGTAAAATATACCGGGAGGTACAACTTCACACTGCATCATCTTTTCTCAAATCATTAGTCTCTAATATGATACCACTTTGTACGCTTATGTAAAATGCTGTATATAGTTTCTCCTCCCTTTTACTGTGTGACCGATCGCTCTTTTTATCAATGACCTCATCTGAATAAATGTATATAAAAGATTTGTGCAAGTTTCATGAAACTGGAACTCAGAGTCACTTCTTGTATAGGACACTGCTAAGTGTAGGCTTCGAAAAAGGACCCTACTTTGGGGAGTTGTTTCTTCTTTCACAGTGCAATGATGCAACATGTTTTTAATAGAAATGAATGCCGAAATAGAGTATAACAGGGTACCCAAATTTTAAAAAAATCGAAGATGGTGCTTTTTTTTTTATTCGCATTGGAATTTTTCTTTGTTCGATTTTTTTCCCATGTTTGCCTAAATATATTGTAACTATTGTGTCACTCAGATACCTTATTTATTTTTCAATAATAGCCATATATTAGTAAAATAATGTCTGCAAGTTATGTAATAAGGATTAAATTATTTCATGAGATACAGATTTCCAAAGTTTGCCATTTGTCGTTCGAGCAGGCATGTTTGGCAATTTTTAGAAAACTAAATAAATTTTTAATAAATATTATTACTTTATATTACAAGCAAGTTGTACCCATAGTTTGTTTGTAAAAAGTTTTAAAATTCTCCTAATTTGATTGTTTTAATAATTTACTTTCAAACTTGCCACCTCCATCAGTGCGCGTTATTGCAACTGTCCACCTCTCCCTGCCTTACAATTTTTCTTGTCTCCAAATTTTCTTTCTGGTCAAAACTAAGTGTGGATTCCTTTATACCAGACACTAGACAATGTCATATAAAAACATCAGTTGATTTAAAAATGTCGACCAGCCACCCTTTGGTCGATCTTATCTGAAATCACCCAACTACAAGATGCGAGGTCAGCTGCATATTGTGGAAGGGAGCTTCCTGGACTAAGTGAAGGTAAGGGAACTGAGAGACCAACAGGAAGAGCCGCTAAAAGAGTTGCCATGTCCTCTTCGCGGTTACTCTTGTCGGACAGTTTAAACAAGTTGCTAATTAGGAGATGCCTAAAGGCTGCCTCAAACTGTCGGCAAGAGGAAGTGGTGTTCGCACCAGACTTCGACCTTATTACGGAGAATGTGTTTTCAAGTGCATCTTGATTGAGATGGCAAGTCAGAAGGTATCTGAAACCATACTTAGATGTCAGGTGCTCACAAATCAGCATGACAGACCGAATGGTCAAGCAGAAACCGCGAACGCAAGCAGGCTGCCGTGGGCGCCCAAGAACGTTAAGGCTTTCGAACATGAGAAGGCATTCCGTCAGAAACTCTTTGTGAACAGAGCCCTCGTGCATTGCAGACAGATGTGCACTCTTCCCGCGTTTATGTGAGCTATTCAAGCTATCAAAAAGGCGATCCATTTCACAAGCAAATTGTGGAGCTGGAAAAAGAGGTCTCACAAAATGTCGGCAGGTGTTCCTCCATGAGCAGAAAAATAGCCAAGTGGCTGCTTCCGTGGCGTGCAAATGCCTTTAGCCATAAACATAAGAGCTTTGTTAGCGAGGTTATGACCTCTTCGAGTGCTACTTTCTTTCAGCCCTTCAAGCCTGTCCACAGAGGGGTTGTACGAGAGCTCTTTCGTGACGTGCATCTCGTCAAGGATAATGATACATGGCTTATCTTGTGGTGAAAAAGAAGCTGCACGTCTTTTGACAAGTTCGAAAACATTTGGGTAAAAACCAACCCTCAGGGGAACACGCTGAAGCCAAAGCTGTAAAGACCTAACGGATGGGAGCCTCAACAATTGCCTACAGTAACGATAACCCTTAGGGCTGTGAAAGTACAAGCCCAAGGCAAAGTATTTGTTCTGGCTGCACCACCGCCTGCCGAACCTGCTTGCATTGCTCATCTTCAGCTGAGCTTCCACAAGGGCAGCAACGGCTGGAGACACAATGCTACGTACAGTTTCAACTATCTCAGTGATCGACAGTCAGCATATGACGCCGTCGCTGCAGTCGTTGCTGGAGTCTCTTGTTGTGCTTCCGAATATGTCGAAGTTTGGCCCTCAACACGTCCACCTTCCCCTTGCCCTTGGTACGTATGGCACAGCACCCTGCAAGGGGAAAGCCAAAGCAATTATGAAACGCTTCGAGAAACAATGAAAGGAGCGATGCACCTTGTAGGGATGGCCGAAGGGGCTTTGCTGAAAGAGCTCGGTGAATTGGCGGCGCGGTCACCCGAAGCGTCCTTCGGAGGCGCCCGATGTCTTGTCTTTCCCTTTGGCGGCAAGCGGAGGCCAGCTCCCGAAAGTGGAAGCAGATTTCCCCGCGTGGGAAGTAAACAAACCTCTGTTCGCGGGTGGTCGCCCTTGCCGCCGAGGTAATTGGGGAGGCGACCTTGTCAGGGCCATGTCGGCGACTTCGGGGGAGAGAGAGGGAGGTCCGGCCTCCCTTCGGAATGTCGGTGCGCCTGTTTGGAGAAGGTGAGTTTGAACAAGCCCGTGCGCGGAGCAAGTTATCTCCCGCGGTCCGCCGGTCCGTGTAGCTTTGTCGCGAGCGACGAGCAGTTTCCTTGAGCCTCACCGTGCGCGGTGGGCACTTTGCGCCGAGGCGCGTTTTTTTCGCCTTTCTACTGCCGTGAGCGGACAGTAGAGTCCTGTAACCAAGTTTGCTGTTGACGTTTTAATATATTTGTTTTTATCAATCGTTGCTCTCGATTTTGAGCGTCTTTCTTCGAGGCTCCGCCACCACCAACAAGCACCGAAGCGACCATCCTTCGCGGCTGTCCACGATCGCCCGGCCCTGACCTACGACTTCTAGGAAGGACCGGGACAAAACAACCTGGTGACCCTCAGGGAGGGCCACATTCTTTACTCACCTCCACTGTAGAAAATGTGGAAGTACAAGTAAGCTTTGCGCATCATGACAGATACCTACGTTGGTGAGAAACTGCAGAAGTCGAAGTCACCGAAGCATCATAATCGGTAGGGGAAAGTTCGGGCGCCCACACATCGTTTTCTCCAGAAGGAAGACCATTTCCATCCATCGCGTATGTGTGATCCACTACAAAAGCACAAAGGAAACGAAGTGACAGACTGGTTGCAAAAGGCTGAACCAGCTATAGCCGGCCAAGAACTACGCAAGAAATTAATCTTCAAAGACTCTCCTAAAAAATGCACACTATCAAAACTTTCCATGAACTCTGGTTGGAGGGCTAGTCTTCGCGCTACAGGTCAGAGCCGTGAGACTGCTCCCTACATCTGTAAAGCAATCACGAGGCAAATAAAAAAATCAGTCAAAAATATCAGTCATTGCATTGTTTCAGGATGTTCCTGCGGCATGTGACAAGCTTGATTAAATACATGGTCATACATGTTTTGCATGTTTCCCAAGAAAGCACAAGTACTGGGAACACACCCTATCATAGAAAGGATGGCTACTACGCGAGAGTCCGAAATATATAAGAAACATGGCCTGCAGCACTCCTCCGCCAATATGCAATTGCTTTTACCTTGTTCCGTTGTGCGGTGCTTGTGACACCGTGATGATGTGGGCGCACCGATGCTACTGCTGCTGGCCGGTGTGGGCTCGCTCTCGCTGATCAATTGGACAGGGCTGCTGCTCTGGACGACATCACCGGCACCTATGCAAAGTTAAGGACACACGTTATGCACACTAAAACAGTTCATTGTATCTGCGTGTGAAATACCTTCTGAAGAAGATTATGTTCTCAGTAATAATGAAAGCAAGATTTCTTGCTCACCTTCAGTGGTCAAATATGCTGGTAATGCATCACGACGCAGCCTTCCTCAATAAAGAAACGCAGAGGGCTTGAAGTGCCTGGTGCATACCGCCCGTTCCCGAAGCTGGTGTGGTGTCTTGTTCTGTAGGCTTGTGTTCCGGCAGAACTGAACCCAGACCCTCGGCCTGAATGTGAAGCAGTGTATTACTTTACATCCCCCGGGCTAAACTCAGCAGGCCGAAATGCCTTCAGTGGACATTTAAGAAAGGAACAAGATTTAACAATAATGTTAGCGAAAAACTGGCGACATCATTGTACCTGGTCTCTGGTCTGGGTCCAGCGAACGCCATGAGCGCGGAGCACACCTCTGTGAACCTGAGGTTAGATAGGTTCACAACGCAGACGATTACATCAGGAGATTCCAGAGCACATCCACAGCAAGTAGACTTAATAGTCGCCAGCATGTTAGAAGGACGACATCAACTACGTTTCAAGCAGAAAGGATGTTTTAGTATTATTCATACCAGAATATGAAAGTTGGTTAAAGCTGAAATGCTGAGTCATTGTTTCTTATTAGGTTTTTGTGGCCACGCAGCTGTTCAGCAGCAGCCACGCAAATCTGCCACTAATATCTGAGATTAGTTTCGTCTCGCGCAGCTTGGAACAAGACTGGGCCCAAAAACGCTCGACCAACGGGTGCCTATTACTAAATGAGCACGCATGAGGGCCCATACAAGAGGTCAAGAGCTTACCAGACATCACCGGACAACGGACATCAGGGCATCACACATAGTTGCAGCGGACACAACCGCTACAAGTTTCACCTTGCTGAGTCCACAGGAAAACGATGAAGTGTGATGCCAGCGGTGCAGTCATCACTTGGGCATCGCGCTACCGAGCGCCGTCTTTTTACATGCGGTAGGCTCATCGTCCCGACGAACGGAGCCTTGAACGCGCTCGGCGGGCCCTTGACGACAAAACCCGCAGAACGGCGCAATAAGCTTAAACCAGTACAAACCGCTCTGCACTCGGATACGTGGGAAAACTTCAGACCACGAATCGTTATACGATTGCAAAGTGAAAGTTTGACGGAAGCTACAGAAATGCAGGCACACTTTCAAATGCAAACAATGCAAACACGAGGCGTATCAGGACTGCAAACTTCGGCCGACGGCGTAAACACCCGTAATAGCGACGTGCTACAGGTCGCAACGAGCGTGCACGACATAATACATATTAAGCACTAACTAAAAAATTTCCCTAATTGAACATGCTTAAACTAAATTATTATGAATAAATAATATTTTGATTTAAAGTAAACTATATTAAACACCGAAAATGTGTCTTTAATATTTTATCAGCTTAGTGTTTCGCCGCGCAAAACACAGTCCCGCTGCGGTAGCGCGGCCTCCAGGGTGATGGCGCTGACGATTGGTTTAGGGCCGCTTTTTTGCTCCACCTTCGCGACCCATATGAATTGACCTTGGAAACTGTATGTTCCCAACGGCTAACGCACACTCAGCCACGCCGCCCTGACGTTAACGGAATTAATCGGCAATAGAGAGTTGTATTGGACATTTCCGATAACTCCGTTAACGGTACCCGATAACGATACGATGCATCCGCGAAGGCGTCAGCGGAACATCGGCTGTCCTGATCGGAAGTGTCACAACGATCTACTCAAGCTCTCTAATAATAATAGACCATTTTCCAATACCAAACGCCGTCTGCAGAGTTTTTTTTTTTTTTTTTTTCGAACTCTAAAATGAAGAGCAGCTGAACTTACTTCCTCCCGTCAGAAAACATTGGCATCGAGCTTTTGTATTTATCTGTTGCCTTTTAGGCCCCGTACTAACGTATCCTTTAACAATAATGAAAAATAAAAGACAAAATACGCCCAAAGATAGTGCAGAATCTGTTTATCGATCTGAACTTTGCCATACAAAAATGGTGACAGCGGGAAGCAAGGCCAGAAGAGGGCATGTACGCATGCGCAGAACCTTATTGGGGAAAAAAAGAATCCATTGCTGTTCGAAGCTTATATAACTGTACTCGGATTTTTTTTTTTTTTCGTTTAGAATTTGCGCGTAGGACAATGAATGAGGGCAGCGAACAAATAAACTTCTTTTGACGAGAAAACGAGGCTCCCAGCGGTGAGTATACGAAGCGTTCTTTGTCTGTTTGTCCTTTTCCACGTCACCTACCGGAGGTCAGCGCCACTCACGGATTGGGTACGAGTAGGACGTCAGCGTTCGGCAGGAACTCGGCTCCAATAAGTGAGGACACGAGTGCCAGCCGAATGCTGACGCGGCACTCGTGTGCAATTAGTGCCTTGCGCTGAACTCCGGTAGGTGACGTGGAGGCTTCAGCAGTACGTCCTTCGTTATCGAGGAAATGCTGAGCCTTCCCAGAAACGGTTTCCTGGATCGCGTGGCGAGAACAAATGTTTCAGGATGACTTTGCACTTTGCGATTCATATAGAAAGCGTGGCAAAGGTGCCCGTAAATGTGCCCGCCCTCCAACTTCCATAAAACAAAAAAGGTGTTAGTCGCTTGGTGACAGACTGCGCGGGCACACAAAGACTTCTTACGCTTCATGTTTTGTGTGTTGGAAAAATGCTGGCTGTTAAAGGGACTTTCAAAGGAATTTTCCACTTCTTTCTCCTGACGTTTCATCCTCAACTTAAAAGCGAAATGGGAAATCACGTGGTCGGGACGTGCTCGGGCACCGGATGCGACGACTCGAAGCTACCGCCGTGCTTTTCAAGTACACCGGGGAATTTGCCATTCTCAAGTGATGATAAGTTCCGTCACTGGTCACTCATTGGCCACGAACGCGAATCCAAATATTCGTCGACGGATGGATCGTTGACGAGCGCAAACTCTTGGGTGACGCAGTGCTCGTGTCCCATGCGTGAGCTGGGTTAGGCTGACGCGCTTGGGCACCGCGGATGCATCACAGGAAAAAGACAGAGATATTGAAAGAAAGGAGGTACGAAATAGTCTGCCATGTTTTCCTATTTTCGTACCGTATAGCAAGCTTTTAGATTTGTACCCTCGTAAACTACCTTTTTTTTTTTTGCTTGCTGAACGATATGGGATCAGTCAAATCTCAGTTTATCCCAACCCAAAATTAATTCCATGGTTCCTTTAATTAAAAATACTGGTTAGGTGGCGCAAGCCACCTCCCGATTCAGAGGGTTCAGGCGCATTCACCCATCCATTCATCCATTTCAACCCCTTGGATGCGCAAGTAAATTTACAGCCAGGAGGTACAGTCGCGGACAATATGAAAAAGCCCAGGTGGGCGTGTGGCTCCGAAGACCTTTAGCGCTCTTTAACGGAAGACAACTGAGTTATCATCCAGGCTGTTGTGTGAAATGGTGGCATTACCGAAATGTGTCTCGTTCACACCCTAGAGGGTATTCACTGGTGGCCCATAGCTGAGTTTCTAGCTTCTCAGCGCGTGTTGACGGCAAGCTTCCACAAGGCGTTTGCAACGTACACTCAAATATGGTGCCCAGTCGATACCCTTCATAGCCTCGATGATAACTCAGCTGTCTTCCTTTAACTAGCACTTGAGGTCTTCAGAGCCACACGCTCGCCTGGTATTTTTAATATCGTCCGTAACTGTACAATAATTATAGACGCTTTGCACACGCGCCAAATTACAGCCGCCATTGCTGACCTTCTCTTGTCTTACCGAGATGCCGAGCAACTGAAACGGTAGTTGACGATCCTCTACAAAGGCCGATGCTTTAGAAAAGGACCCAGCTTTCAATATAATGTGGCAATAACCTGGCCTGCTATGGTAATGATGAGGTGAAATAAACGAAATAAGAGGAAACAAAAACTGAAGGTCAGTTATGACGGCTCCCATGCACAGCTGCTGCAAAGCGTCTATAAAGCGAGAAAATCGTAGAACTTCGCACAGGCAGACGCTTGTGCGTTTTTAGACTGCATGCATGACAAGCGTATTGGCGCCAAAGCCAGCCGTGTATGGTACCTTTTTTTCACTAGCAGAATTGTGTTTGTGTGTATGTTTATACAGCTTGAAGTTAGTCTGCCACAACTGGCGACTCACCTCTCGGGTGTAAAGGAACAATTTAGCCAGGGGAGTATAACCGCTAGCTTGGTGTCTTTAACGTGCACCACGCGTGATACACGAACGCATGCCGGTACGACGCTGATACACATCGAAACGGGCAGGGGTGGGGATTAAACCTGCAGGACCTCTGGGTTCTGCAGCCCGAACTTTCGCCCCACGTGCTCCGAGCTGGTGGGCGCTAAAGTCACTGGAACCTGGATAAGTAGCGCCATTAGCTTCCCTGTCTACTAGCCGAACTTAAACAAATACTAACATACAGACGACGAAAACCTCGCAAGGCGATTGGCTAATCGGTTTTCGTTGCTATGGAAATCACCATTTCGGCCCCTTCAAATCTTTAAAGCTTCGAGAGGGTCTTTTTAATCCAGTCGCACCAAGATCATCAAGGAGTATCATCATACTGAAGGTGTTTCTCGCCAATATAAGCGCATTCGGCGCTGTGTATGCAATCAAATTATCAATCATGCCATCTCCACGGATCTCTTGCAATCATGTTGTTTTTCTTGCGTATTTCAAAACAGTAAAATTGTTTTTCAATGCCTTCAAGCACCGACACAGCACTTGGTGGTGGTAGGAAGGTGTACACTTTTTTCGCCGGTGCGTCGATAGCAAAATCTCTGTATACAAGAAACGTCTCCATAAAGCTACCTGTCACTAACGAATTTATATCGGCTCACCAGGAATGGCGACTATATACGGGGAGCTTGGCGCTACTTTCCCAGGATTCATTTAGTTTAGTGTGCGCTAGCCCACTCGGCCACCGATCCTACCTTGCACTAGCAGAGTGACAGTGCGGAGAGCGCAAAGAGGGAGTATTCATTGACCGCCATAACAGTACGTGTTGCAGTCGATTGCGTGCCAGTAGCGAGATTCCATCAGGTCCAGTGCATTATGAGAATTGTAGTCATTCGCTGTCGATAAACGTACGTTGCCCACAGCTGGCTCCAAATGACCACAGATGATATGTCTGACGTCGTGCTTTGATCTTCGGTGAACTCTGATCGTCAGTGTCGCTGCGCATTGGGACTCCTCATTGTGATTAATTCCTCGACACATTAAAAAGAAGCATAGGCTAAAAAAAAATCCAATTGCGCGACTGACGAAGCGTCACACTAGGAAGCACCGTTGATGCCGACGAGAGAAGACGGACACGTCGCGCAAAGTGCCTCGGCGATGTCAGCCCCGTCTCGGCTCAGTCGAGGTCGTCCCGTATAGACCCTGATATGCATTTTTTCTTTCTATATTTCTATATATTTTTTTTTCTGCGCTAACCATCGACGCGTGTTCCACTCAGAGATCCGGCTTTCGGGCCTGTAGTCCTCCGCGCGTGGCCCGCTCGGAGTCCCACTGACCTTGGCGGGGACCTCTCCGCCCATCGTTGCTTGTTCGGCACGCCGCTGGCCACTGACCCCATCTGGCCCAGGGCGAGCGATGCTGCACGGCCGCTGCATGCGGTATATGGTGCCGGCCAAAATCGCCGCCTTGCTTCTTTCGGGGTCGCCGGGAACGGTCGATACCCAGCCACGGCGACCCCTCTCAACAACGAGGGGACGCCGGCGCTTTGCCCTTGTTCGGGGCTTCGGCCTCACGCCTTCCCTTCGAAGGCTTTATGGCCCGCCAAACAATTGACTTCTTTTGCTGGTTTCTCTCCTTGGCGTCGAGGCACGCGTCGTTCGTGGCACTCGGACCGATTCGTCGACCCACGTTATTGGGGGAATGGGCTTCGGAAAGGAAAGTACAAAACTTTACGCGCTTACGCAACGCCTCCAAGATGATAAGGCCGTTAGAGTCGGGTCGCCTACGTCACCGGCTGGAGGCCACCCGGTACCGCCTCGCATAATGAGTGCCTCCGAACAACCTCCACTACCTCCATGAAACGTTATCAGTCTAAGAGGCCAACTCATCGATTGATAACTACTTCCAAGACCCTTGCACCCAACACTGCGCGCATTGCCTTATGAGACCTTCTCGGCCATGGGGATAAGCTGTCTGGCACTGCACCAAAGTAAGGTCAGCGCTGACTTGCACCGCACCCATTCATCTTCGTTAGAGCCCCCGTGTAAACATGGTCCTCCAGTGGCTCTAAAGAACTGCCTAGACTTAGTGAGGAGTAGGAGCCCTGCCGGGCCGCGTCCCATACCTTTTTGGCGGGCTGACTACTACCACTCCAGAGTACAGTGTGACCCTTCCGGCTCACGGATCATTTAAGATGCTGAGGACATTGAGGAGACAGTGTAACAGAATGATCGGTCCAGTATACTTCTTCGTTCACTCTGCTATTGTACTTTTGTGTTTACCTGCGCACAAGCTCTGGCATGTCGGGAGCCCAAAAAACGTGCCCTGTCCGTATTGGTAGGCAACACCAACACTATTATAAATTTAAAGAAAGTGACATAATTAAAAAATGCGAGCACAGTATTCGGTCGTGACGGGATCTCCTGAAGTTAGATTGGTTGATCAAAATCGAAACTGTTTGCTTATGAGATGATCCCAAATGCTTTGCGCAGCACTACGCTGCTAGGATCGCTTCCATATGGCGCCGAGAAAATGAGGGAGAGGAGGACACGAGAGAGCGCGGGGACGACAAGCCGTCTACAGACCGTGCCACCGCCAGGATCGCTGTGATCTGCAGCACTACGCGGCTGTGACGTCACCAAGCGGGTCACAGCTGTAAGACGCGCACACACGTCAGTCGGAGGGGACGCGTGCACCCCAAGTGTGTGCACGCGTGCGCCCCAAGCACAGAAACACAGATACGTATACACGCGCGCATATGCGTGCAAAGACAGTAGAAAGCAGACGAACACATATACGTAACAGGAGATGTTTTTGAGAGAATGAGTTAATCCTAACTGGAGACCAACATCGTTACTGGACGGAATAAGGACGACTGAATGGAGGTCTTTTGATTGCTTCCGCCTCCAGCTTTTATTTACGAATAGCGCTTCGGCGTTTCGTGAGCTTGCGCGCAAGTGCAGCCGAAGCAGGACGGAAGGCAACAAGTGCGTTCTGGAGGCTGGTCATTCAAAAGACACTCCCCGCGCTTCTGATCTTCTCAGTGACTATTATACGTACTCAGAGAACTACAGTATATCACATATATGTATATACAAGGTGCTTCTGAACGCCATTCGAACGTGTATTGAAACTTTTCACTAAGATGTCTTTAGGTGGTGCATTTACTATAAGAAAAACTGTGAACACGGTTTGGATGACGTTGCTGCTCACAGACGGCGCCACACACGCTCAGATCTGTAGACTGCTTTCGAGTTTTCATCTCATAGCAGCTTTCATGTATTGTATTGTATTTATCTGGCGCTTGCTCTTTGCAATGAGCGTCTGCAAAACAGACACGCCCCCCCCCCCCCCCCCCCCCAAAAAAAAAAAAAGGAAAAAAGAAATTGGAGTATTGTTGCTGCTGGAGTCGCCGCGCTGGCGCTCTTCGTAGCTAATGGGCTGAAACAGCTCGTCAGATCTCCCGAGACTTCTGCTTTATGTTGCGTCACCTATGAGGGACAGCGTCAACTAGACGGTTTATATCGATTTCTCTTTGCATAGGTAAAAATTGTTTGTTAATGCGAAAGCATTAACTGTCCCATGAAGCGAAGCCGGCGTTGTCTGTAACCGTCTGTAGCAGAAAAACGGCACCCACAAGCGGAATTACCATTGGCTGCGACGCGTCATGACTAAATTGCTCATCTACAGCGAGTGACTCGTCGCAACTTTAAAATGGCTGACCAACTACACGCTGTATAAATATGCACAAAACCCCGATTGTTATATCAGATGCTTCGTCGCGCGGAAGCCAGCCGGGTGCTCAAGATCAAAGCGGACGCGCCTCAAAAATGAAGCGCAAAGAAAAGCACAACTCATACGCACCGTCACGGAAGCCGTGGAGCCGGAGGAGTTGCCGCGCGTGCGCAGTGGGGGAGCGTGATATTGATCACCGCCGGCACGCCATGTAAAAAAGGGAGACATGGCGCGCAGCTTCTGGGATTGCGCTGAGTGTAGGAATGCTTTCGCATCCCTACACGTAAGCAGTCTTACGTGTAGGGATGCGCAATTCGCAAAAAAAAGATGTTGAGACTTTTTTAGGCTAAGTTGTTTTTTTCCGTGAAATTGAAATTTCAAAGTTTTAACTATGGTAAATCCACCATTAATGACACCTTTGTGAAGCGTTACATTGCACTCGGTTGATCAGTTTATTTATAAGAGTCTTTATTTACGTCCAAACAGCGCGTGCTCAGAGACACTCTGTACAGCAAATATACTACCCGTTCACGCATGCGTGACTAAAGTTACTTATGCCCTTAATTTACATCGGGTCCAAATACCAACTCGACCGACGTTGGGACCCCAAAAATAGCCACGCTTACTTTATTGTTTAGTTTTCTCTCTCGATCGAGTTACAGAGACGGTTTTCTCTTCCTCGTAAACGAGGCTGCGCGGGGATTAATCCGAAACGAAAAGTCCGGTGCCCGAGGGACGGTTATGCCGGCCTAGAGGAGAGATAACATCCATCCGGACATATTTTTAACTTCGAATCGTGTCTGGAGAAAAAAAAAAAACTGTTGCCCGCTGCAAGGCGCACGCTCCGTAATCTGCAGATGGCTTTCCGCTGTAGCTAAATGCGGGCAATCGATGCGTTTGGCGATTGTCCGCCGTATTACTCAATTTCCATTATTGCCGATTATTGACTCGATCTGTACGGCGTGCGCGCGCATGCGAGCCGCTGCTCCACAAGTGGTACAGTATCGGCGACGAGATGTTTCTTTGGCTCCCTGAATAGCTAGCGGCCACTTAGGTTAAACCAATCACAGCGTCAACGTTGGTACTACAGTGGAATCTCGTTAATTCAAATCCTCTTAAATCAAACTCTCGCATAATTCGAACGAACATGCATGTCCCGTCCAATGTGTTACTAGGAAGGATAATCCCGGTAATTCGCACTTTGCATTATGCAAACAAAATGCTGATCCCCCTCGGATTCAAATTAACGAGATTCCACTACGTAACGTTTCTCTCATTCCCGGGTTAATAATGTTAGAGTTCATCGTACTCCGGACGTCGTATATAGAGTGAGCGTTTGGCCAGTCGTTTGAGGCCGATCCAGTGACGCTTTTGGTCGCGCTCGTCGCCAACAGTCGGAGCAGCACGTAATTATACGCCGCAATAAATATTTAGTGACGGAAGGCACCGAGCTTGATCATCGATGTTTGTTTTGTCCAATCGGCACAAGAATAAGCATTAAAGAAAAAGTCACATTGAAGGCATAGTACAGTTTAAAAGGCGTAGGGTGTTGCTTACCATGTTCCCTTTTTTTTGCTTCGTTGATTGGTGTGTGTGTGTGTCTGTGTGTAGGCGTTGTAAAAAGAGGGGGGGGGGAGATTGAGAGGGCCAATCGTTGATTCGTCCATCGGTGTGCGTATCGGCTAATGCCGCGCTGTAATTGGTTGCGGAGCTATAATGAGACGCGGGGGACTCGCCACGCGTTGCATTTGCAAAGTGTGTGGGTGATTATGCGGAGCGCAAGTTAGAACTTGGCGGTATAGACCCGTAGCCAGGGTGTAAGATAGACAGGTGGGGAAAGGACAGCCAAATGAGCGACCGGATTGTGTCCCCCACGGTTTTCTCTTTTTCTGTGGCGCCCTCTATGTGGAGCACCGCGAACTCTCACTCCGGGTGGGCGACCGATGGCGACCGGCTAAACTGACGGAGATAATTTCTCGTGGATTTTCAATAAAGGAATGTCGTCCTCTCGGTTTATTTTGCGCACTCTCCCATAAAGTTCCATGCAAATTCGATTCCAATTTTTTTTCCTCTCGCCGCAGCGCCATCTGTCGCCAATCTGGGGTACCCGCAAGCAGACGAGTACACAATCCGGTCACGGCGCTGCGGTAGGCTTCTATGGGCCGTTTCCCCATCTGTCTATCTTACACCCTGCCCGTAGCTCTCAAGTTTTGAACAGCGTCCCAGGCGAGCAAAATCGGACATTTCTAGGTCGCGTTTCCGCTGTGCATAGCGTTGCATCCTTTCAAGCGCTCTGTCAGTGCGCATGAACCATGAGCAGACGCTGAGGAACGACGCTCACAGACGCTAGTTTACTCCTGTGGAAGTTGCAAGTTCGGACGCTGGGACGCCGCTTCAAGTCAACATTAAATGGTCGCGTTTCGCGTACGCTAGCGGAGCAGCCTCTTTTGTGGTCGCGTCTCGTGAACGCTACAGCGCCCCCTGGCCGAAAGCAACAGGCCTATATACGCTCGCGCCGTGCCTGCCTGGACGTCAGGACGCCACGCTCGAATTGGCTCCGATTGGGTGGATAGTGGGCAGACCTCGACGTTAGCTGCCTCAAGGTCAACCCGCAGTCCTTCCATTCGGGGCCAATCAGAGCTCGCCATTTTGACGCCACCGCGACCACTGCCCAAGAAGCGGACGAAACTTGCGCTCCGCGTAGTGTTTGGCATTTCGTATATACTCCCACTGCTCGCTCGTCGTACAAAAGACGCGGTGTCGCTGCAGACAGGATGACGTCATGATCTGCGGACACGCCTCATCCATGTTTGAATCATATTTGCTTCAGTCATGTACAATGGTAGAAGGTGTCTTCAGAGAGTGTTTGTCTGTGCAATGTGACCTGACCGTCAACAAGGAGGAAACACGCATCAGAATGTGTCTGCAAGCTGTCTTTCGTTATGATGTATTTGCGCTGTTACCGTGTCTCGAGGCTCATCCGATGTAATTGCATTTAGTGCCGCGTTTAAAACCTTCTCTGCACCGATCGTCAAATACAATAAAACAAACCTCGCGCAAAAAAAAAAAAAAAAAAAAAAAAAAAAAAAAAAAAAAAAATTCGGAGCGTTTGCGCGCGCGAGCCGTCCCGACGACGAGTGACGTCGTGAGCGTGCACGTGCTTGATCTCGGTTTCCGACTCAATGGCGGGAAAGTTCGGGGTCCCAGGCCGGGGAGGGCAGCGTCGGCGGCATTGAAATGTCACCCCCGAAGAAGCGCTGGAAAGGGCCACTTCCTCCCCCTTTCCAGCGAGGGAAAGGGGGAGGAAGTGGCCCAGCAACTGGCTTCGAAACTGGGTCACAGGCTGGTCGGCCGTCGCCAGCTTCTGACGCCCAAGCAGCTTCCGTCATTTGGTATCGACGCCGAACACCCATGTGCTACGATAATACGATTATGGCGGTGGAAGGAAAGGAGGAGTCATTAAATACTGATTTCATTCATGGAATCGCATATGAAACTTTCTGGTACAAAATAATTCTTACGGGCTGTGTTTCCGGCACGTTCCTGTTCTTTTAAAATGAAAATAAACGATCTGAAAACAAAAACAAAAATATCCCCAAAAGACAGCGCGCGGAGCGCGAAATGAACTGTGGGAACCTACTGTCCCTTCCTCTTCGCTTCCGCTGCATCTACCCAGATCTAAGTGGTGTTCGTCCACTTTATCTTCCGCGTGACACTGGAGAGAGTGACAGAGTGGCGCCAATTACCGGAGGTGGAAGGCGCTGCACATTTTACGAAAAGTCTAGTTGTTACGAGTTTCCTGGGTCTTCGTTTTTCCGTTCTCTTTCCATTCAGCTGGTCCCCGACAGCCGCGAAGCTCACCTGTAAATCGGTCTAGGTGGGCGTGCAGCGACAGGGTACATGCAAGGAAGGATATCTTACATCAAATTTTTTTAAGAGATTTATTCGATCAAAGTTTTCGGTGTGATCGAAATCAGGCTTGTACATGTCCTATCGTGCCTGATTTCGCAGATGTCCGCGTCAAAATTTTTGAGCGAAGGTTCAGACAGCCTGAAGTTAAGTTTGCCTTCAAATGGCGTCCACATGCCAATTCAAAGCCCAACATATTTTTTTTTTGTTTTATTTTGTTTTGCTCCTCCCGATGAATATTTTCGGATGTCCGCAATTTCAACGCTTCTGCATCGTTTTGTTTTACGTTGGTGTTTCGTTGTATCTTGCACTGGAAGTGCCGCGTAATATACTATCTTATTTTTATTTTTCTACAAAGGCGTATAACAAAGTGTTCTTTATTTTATTCATGATGTACAGAGCGCGACACTGTTAGCGCGAACAAGCGATCGCCGGTTTTTCCAGTTTTTCTTTTTGAAACCAAGGAATGTCATCCAAGTCATATTTGCTACGGAAAGAGCTCATTTAGTTCTATAATGCAAGCGATGAAATTTCGTGTTTGCTAATACTATTTAGAAGTGAAATGCAAAAATGCGCCGATGTCGTGTTCGCGCTAACAGTGTCGCGATTTGTACCTCTTATGTTTGGACCCCTCTCCTCCCGGGGGGTCTCCTGTATTGTCGCATATATTTAAAAACAAATAAATAATGACTGCAAAGGCCGGAATTGAGTGCCGCTTGCTTGTCTCTCCGCATGACCAACACTAGCTCGTTTTCCATTCGTTTAAATCCACCTCGCTATACAGGAAAGTCGTCGACTGACCTCTTCGGAGGAACAGTCAACGAACGTCGAAGGTAGATGAAACCGAGGCAGTAAAAACGAAGGGTACGTGTGAGGGAACGGGAGAGGAAAGTGCGGATGAAACTGCGTACGTAAAACGGGGCCTGATTGGGATTCGGCCAGTGTGTAGAGTACGCGTGTAGATGACCTCGCCACGGGTCAGTCGTCGCATTTCACCCCGTAGTGGACAGAGCCGCGTTCGATATCCTCGAGGAAGTTCACAAAGCCGGCGAGAGGGTATCACGCTCAGGTATAAAACCGTCGTTTCCTCGTGGGCTTGTGGAAACGAAGAAGTGCCGCGCTTTTCCGTATATTGTAAGGAGGGAGCACGGTCGAAGACAGTTCGAAACTTTCGGCGGACCTGTATCTGGCAGTGCGGTATGCGCGACTGTGTGTCACACTTTTCGGAGACAGCAGTACCATAGTCGCTGCTTAAACAAACGTAGGGCGTGACTTCTTACCACGCGCGATTCGTCCTCCGGCGTTCTTATTGGACAATGCGCCGCAATCGCATGCCTACGCATCGATTATAGACACTCTGTGTTTTTCTAAGCTGTCAGGGACCATGCCAGTCATCGCCCTTCTGCACGCTGCCATCTTTGTCTGCTGGGCTGTGGAACGGGTTCTGATCATGCGCCGTAGCTCTCGTCTGCGAGGTATCCAGACACCGCGCACGCGTCCGCAACCCAGTGACTCCGCATTTTTCGCATGGGCGGTAAGCCCTGGAAGATGATAACCTCAAGTTTACCACGTTTTTGCGCTGGCCACGTAGAGAGGGCCTAAACATAGTCATATGTGCTATTTATTTCATTAAAAGACGCCCCAATATTCGCTAAATCAATTATGGACATCTATGCGAAACTTCAAGCCAAATATCGCAGGTATATGCCTGGCTGGTCGTGTCGCGACGTCACATCAGACACGATATGACGTTAGAGTCGGGGGCGTTGACGTGTTGCCGGTTTTGATCAACAGGGTCGATGGTGCGCACAAAGATTATCGTCGAAGAATCGTGCTTCCCTGAATACCGTAAATCTTGTCTTTCCGAGAACGAAGTTATTTTACTGAGGCAGCAGTCAAGAGCTGAGGTGGCTCTCTTCGCCCGCTGTTGCGTCAGAGCTTCCGCTGTTGCATCTGAGCAGTCGGGCTCCGTTTGAAATGGACTTTCTAGCGCGGCGGAGGATTAAAAATTCGGATATTGTGCGGATGATATTCTTAAAAGCAATGACAATATAATTTAACTCTTTCCTGAAAAACTAAAATTTACCGGAGAATCCACTGAAATAAGAAATCTGCCATACTGGCGGCAGATAAGACGGTACGTTTTCTGGATAGTTTCAGCCTTGTAGATTATTTCTGGGGATTCCAAATGACAGCTTTATTCAAAGAGTGATAGGACTAAAAGTAATAGATTAGGATTTAAAAAAAACGCCCGACGATTACACGCCGTGATGCGTTTAGACAGCGACAGCTGCGCTCCATATTCGACGCTATAACAGTGACGATCGATTAACATGACGTTGATCGTACGTCACAGAGTGATCTGAAAATGAAATGACGTTGCGTTCATTAAACTTCGGTACGTTGTTGATGATTGGGTGATTTTAAGGTCGTGTTGTGTTTTGCCGCCAAATTTAGCGGGGAAACTGAATTGTTGCGTATAGGTCACGTGACGTCCATTTTTTCGCTATATTTAGAGGGAAACCTGAATTTGTCTGGGTCCTGTGACGTCAGGTTACGTGACATCGATTCTCCCGCCAAATTTAGCAGGGAAACTGAATTGGTGCATAGGTCACGTGACGTCAATCTTTACGCTAAATTTAGCGGGAAAACTGATCGCTTGTCATACGTCATCAACAAAAATGGGCCGAACTTGCTGCTGCCGCCACGCTGATTGTCGAAGTAAGCTGTATTTCGTGCAGCGGTTGTATACACCAACTCATGTTTACAAACAAACCGGAGCGCCCCTAGCGGACGTCACCGGCGCCGCGCATGCGCCGTGGATGGTGGGCAAGAAGCCCGCCGTCGCCCATAAACAAACCATTGAATTGCGTTGTTGTCGGCGTCGGTAGGAGTCCCCGTGCTCTTTTTCGCGTTGGAATTGTTGATTCTACGTCCTCCTAACAATGTCTGACTACTTGAGCGGCTTCAGCAAAACTATCGAGGCAAAACTTTGCGTGAATAATGTGACTTGCGGCGATTCATTTCACGTGGACGCCGCAGAATGGGCGCTAAAGCCCGACTCCCACGTCGAGATTCTGCTCGCTATTTTCAGTCGCGACGTCGCTCGGACTGCAAAAGCGTGGACCGTAGCTGAGATGGTGGACATCGATACTGAAAACCTCAAGTAGAATCGGGCATTACAAGTCGGTGATGGCCACTGGTAACAATGATCAACAACTTCTTGTATCTGTTTACACTTAGCCGACTTACCCCAACCAACCTTCAAAAGTGTTTTGAGGCCTGCACTTAGTTCTTATCGCAATTACCGGGTCAATGTTTGGTTTACGAGCCGCTGTCGTTTGAACGAACTGACGACAAAGAGCAGCCAAGTTTGAAAGAGCAGACGACAGTTGGAACGCACGCGCAATTGAGTACGGGCAAGAAGCACCGCGTCCCGCGTCAACAAACCATTCGAATGTCACGTTGTCGGCGTCTGTGTGAGTCTGCATACTCTTTTTCGCGTTGGAGTTGTCGATTCTACGTCCTCATTGCAATGTCTTACCACTTTAATCGCCTGAGCGAAATCATCAAGGCTCGTTACGCTGCCAAACATTGCATAAATAATTTGACGTGCGGCGATGTATTTGCGTGACCGCCGCAGAATGGACGTACAAAACCATGATGAGACTCTTCTAGCTATTTTCGGTCGCGACGACCCTCGTGCTGCAAAAGTGTAGAAGGTAGCGGCGATGATCGACGTCGATACTGAAAATCGGAAGCGGGAATAGACAAAGCGTAACAAGTAGGTGATGGCCACCGGTACCAATGATCAACATCTTGTATCTACTGCTTACACCGAGCCTACTTAAGTCTTTTGAGGCCTGCAATCACTTCTTATTGCAATCACCGGGTCAAAGTTTGGTCTACGGGCCGCTTTTGTTTCAACGAGCAGACGACAAAAAGCAGACAACTTTGAAAGAGCAGACGAAAGTTCGAACGATCAGCCGGCCGTGTGAATTTGAAGACGCACTGAATCCGTGGGTGGTCCGGACAACTTGGGGGTTTTCTCTCGGTCATGTTGGAACAAAGCAAATACATCTGGCGACTACAAATTGTGGCCCGCACACGCAATCGTAGTTCGACAGCGTCAGGTTTGCCCTTTTCACGGCTGCTATCGACGTTCTCGGACGAACGGAGGGTGCAAAAACACATGAAAACTGATCTTCAAACCTTCCCAGACTCTCATTGTAAAGCCCCCATCGCAGCATTTTGACGAGAAGGCAGGTTTTTTGTCTCGTTTCTTCCAAAGGAACACAGGAATGCATGTCTGGCACGCCGACTTCTGCCCACCGCCCCAGACCGGAAGTGCGTCCGGCGCGCCACCACCGCGGCGTGACGTAGGAGAGTTGAGTTGGTGTATATAACAAAGCATGGTGAATGCAGCCTCTCGGCAATTTTCCGCGCGGTTATCAGGATCGAAACACCTCTCCTCCCTGGTGAAACAGGTCAGGTGTGTGTATGCTGGCGATGTAGTAGAGAAAATAGAGGTCACTCGTGGGTGCAGGCTCATAGACCTGTCTGTCACTTAGTGTGTGCATGAAGGACGGCGGCCGCAGAGGATTGGCTGGTTATAGAGACGTAGCACCTAGCAACCGAGGTGCAGTGGAAGACAGCGGGGCAAGGGCGTACTTGGGCCGCTGGCGGAGCGCCGTGAACGTGCGGCCCAAGGTGGGTTAGGGGGGAGTTTTAGCGAGTCGTTTTGGGAGCACACTGTTACGAAATCATAAACGGTGCAGCTGGTCCGTTCCGCAAAACTGTACGTGAAAGTTAAGATATTTCAGCGAATCGTAAAACTGGTCAAACCGTGTAAACGATGATGATGATTGCGTTTGACCGACAGCGCCATCTTCTAGCAAACTTGTGAAACATTCCGCAGCGTGCAAATCCGTGGCGGCTAGTGTTTCCGGCGTACGACTTATGTAAACAAGACGGCCGACGTAGCATTTACCGGTCGGAATTCCAAGACCTGCGAAGCTAGATAGAGTAAAAAGTGTCTGAACGACTGCAAATTAGTGGCGTGTCTCCGTTTTCTTGAACTTGAACGATCGTTCACGTTGTGTGCCGTCGAACCGAATAATTTCGTCTGCTCGCGATCGCCACGACAGCTAGTAGCCCGCAGATCGCAAACATTTACTAGCATGCGTACGTTACGGCATTCACGATCGCTTACCATTGTAAGCACTTCTCGAAATCATTTGGTTCAATCTCTCAAATGAAGCAGAGTAGTAAGATTGGCAAATCGCCTCCCACTGTCCTAAGCCTAACGCTGGCTGGGGCGGGGGACAAACCGACTGCCATCTTTTTTTTTTTTTTACCCAAGTCGTGAACAGTGCTGACTGCGTTCCGGTGACAGCGGCCGGAGGGAGAAACGAACGAGAAGAGTCTCCCGAAGACCCCAACGACTAGCGCGCGCATTTGCATTGGCGGCGGCGATGCGTTCGAGGACGAACCGTTCGTGTGGAAACGACTCGCTGAAACTCTCGGGTATTTTATATTGAACCATCCGCAGACTGTCGCCGCGAAGCGGCGTGAACGGGCTTTTTCCAGAAACGAGCGTCGTCTACGAAGTTGTCTTCGCACTACAAATGAAAGGCAGCCCAACTTCCCTCCGAGGCTCCGCCCGTCAAAATACATTGGCATCGTGCCGTTGTATCGATATTCGTTACCTTTTATGTCCCATACCAGCGTATACTCTAACACGAATCACCAAAAAGGACGAAATGCAGAGATAGATGCTGAATATGTTGGTCGACCGAAACTTTGCCCTGCGAAAATGGCAACAGCGGGGAGCAAGACCGGCGGAGGGGGTGTACGCATGCGCAGAAACTTTCTGGAAAAATGTACATTGGTGAAGGGGGCGTAGCCGGCAATCTTCGGCTGTTAGGTGTTGCGCAGGCATGTACATAACGCATTACTATAGTACGTTGCAATTCAAGAAGGTAGGCCGTGTTGCAACGGACCGTAGTAACGAGTTATAGATTTTCTGGTAACGATTAACGTATTTAGTTACTTTTGTAGAAAAAGAACGAATTACTTAGTTACTTAGTTACTTTTAAGGCCAAGTAAAGCGTAACGGTATTTCGTTACTTTTGAAGAGTAACGTGTACAACACCGTTTAAACGGCTGCGTTTAAACAATTAGACAGTATACAGTATAACAACGTTTCTCGCCGAACACGTCAGCCAAACTCTAGAGCCATGGGAAGGCCCTTCAGTCAGCGAACACAATAAGGGTCGTTGGTTGAACCGTCTAGAATCGCGTACAAACCGAATGTAAACCGGAGGGTTGCCAACACAGGAAGGCACCAGAACCCATCGTCAACTTGGAACTTTAGAAGCAGAGAGAACAAAAAAGAGATGGGAATCCCAGATTCCCCAGCTCTTCTTGAAGCACGAGACATGCCCTTTCTTTGAGCGCGTCAGTAGAGCGACTCTTCAGCGTCGCCGGATATGTATTCCCAAGGAAGCAGTGAAACATAACTGTTGAAATGTTTGAAAGGCAGTTACTATGTGCAACGACTAGTGAAATGAAAACAATAAACCATGAAACAAAAGCAGTTGCGTATTTGGCCGTCAAAGTAACGTGAAAGGTTACTCGTTACTTTTGAGGGACCGCCGGCGTTTCTTTAGAGAATCGGAACGAGTCACGTATTTAGTTGCTTTTTGAGCTAGTAACGAGTAACGTGGATTAGTTACTTTTGGGGGTAACGTGTACATGCCTGGTGTTACGTCACAGCGTCGCTCCCTATAACCAGCCGATCCAGTGCGATCTCCATTGCCATGCGTCCTAAAGCTTCTCGAAATATGCACCCCGCCGCCATCTGTCGGCGCTTGAAGAAGGTGTTTCTTAGCCAGTCTCCACAGCCAGTGGGGCTGTGGCGCCACCCCTTGGCGACGTTGGGAACTTTATATACGTGTGCTCCAAACCGCTCCAAGGGCAGCGCAAGTACCAGGGCAGTAATTCTGACGCATGAAAAAACAAACAATCCGGCGTCTACTTCCGAGAGACGCTGTAACACGTGCGGAGAACGTATCATCCTGATCACGCGAAAGGGTGCGATTTATTTAGTATACTCCAATGTGTTACGAGAGCGAGTATTTACTCGCTTTTCGCATACTTCGGTTGTTTACTTCGTCCAACGTGCTGGGAGCCAGGACAAACTTTCCAGTCACAAGCGCTTAGACTTGTGACTCGACTTTGTGGCTGACCACAACGTTTGACATGCTGCGTGCTAGCGCGAGCAATGCATTGTAGAGCTTTAATTGGAAACAGCTTCCTGTGGCGGTGAATCAGAGACGATGGGCACACCCGTGCGTTCGATGACCTTGAGCGCCAATCAAGGTTGTGCACTCGCCTTCCCCAGTTCTTCCGAAATACCGCGAAGAAATTCACGAACGATGAACAAAAAACGACTGGCGGAGGGGCTGGGAGGTAGCCGAGGTGCCAGGTGCTTGAACTCGCTGTTAGCATAGTCCCCCAGAGAAGCAGACCGCGCAGCATTCGAAAGTTTGAATGAGTGACATCTGGCTGTCATTTACTCAATCAACTTATTTAAACCGCTTACATGTACACGTCACGCGTGGTATTCGAGTTTGAACTTTCGAAAATTACGCCCTCCAAAAACCTTACCCCTCCCTCCCTTTTGCCTGTAGCAAGGGGGAGAGAAAAAAACTCTGCAAAACTTGCAGTCACTCGCGCAACTTTTGACAGGTTTCGGCAATTTCATTTAATATTTTTTTTTGTTTGTCTTGTTTTGTTTTTGTCTATGCTGCACATAATTAATCGTTGTGTGTCTCTGCTCTCTTCCTCTTTGTAGTAAGAGATGGGGAGAGCGGGAGATTTCGATGCCCCGTCGTCTGCCACCTCCCGCCGTTCGCTTTAGCAAAACGCGCGCTCGCTCTGCAGTCCGCTCTGTGGCCCGAGTTTAGAGCCGCGGCGGTCGGCGCCCCTCAACGCGTACTCTTAAAGTGCACTTACGTCACCACCAGCGCGCCGGGTGGGTCCCGGCACTGATCGGGGAGGCGTCAACGCCACGGACCGTGACGGCCGCCCAGCGAACGCAATCAGACCGTCGCGCCCAGACCAACACCTCCCGGAAGACTAGGCCTGAGCATGACGTCATCGTTTGTGGATCCTCACTCTTAAACGAAGAAAAAAAGAGAGTTGTGTTTCGTCTTTTGGGGGAGTAACTAGGAAGGCAGGGTTTGTCTCTGAGAATGATTTCCAAAAGGGGGTAACAGCCGAACTTGCTCCTATTGTGCTTTCAACTCCCTTACATTGGTCCTTTTTTAGACTAACTCTTTTTGCCACCCAGTTGCTCGTTTTTCACCCTATAAAATTGCTGTAGGGGGACGAACTTTGCCCTCCTAAGGAGTCAGTAGCGATCCCCAAGTGCCCGCATAGTCGGTGCTGCGCAGATCCACTAATGGTGACGCCTGGGGAGGAAAAGCGCGGGCCTAAGTCTTCTGCGGCATCGCCAGAGCCCCGCAATGGTGTGCGGAGAGCGAGCCGTCTTTCGCCGCGCCGGGTTTGGCTTTTTTGCCTCGCTGGGCGCGCAGATCGCTGCGGTAAGGGTTCTGCAGTTGAGCGACGGCGGTGCACTGCTAAGGAACCAGTTCGAGCCGGCTCTTGGGGAAGTCGATCGGCCTACTGCAATCCGGAGAACCCCCCTTCCCTGGACGCCAGAAAGGAAAAACGTTGCTAAGTGCACGAGCCTTTTTTGCCGACTCCGCGACCGGCGTATAGAGTGGACCAACGCGCGGCACCCACGGTCACGCTGCTGCGGTGGCGCTGCTGTCGGCAGGGCGCATGCGCACAAGCTTCTCCTCACGCGAATCTCTTTTCTGCGCACACGGAGTGCCCACACATGGGGTAGGAGAAACGCGGGCTTGTTTCTAAACGGCGCGCTAGCGTATAAATAGAGACCAGCGTTACTAGAACCACTCAGTTGGGAAACTGCCATAGAGCCTGCTTTGAAAAACTGGCCCCGATCCGTACTCGACAACCGAACTAAAAGCGATCGCAACGCCGCCGTTTCTCCCGCAGCGGCCACTCCGAGAACTGCACGACTGCACCTATTGGTTTAGATCGAATCGCGCAAGGGCCGGTGGCGGCTGCACTCGACGTTGTCAAGGCTATAGCGTAGCTTCCACAGTGTTTCAGCCCCGCACTGCTGCGAGAGCACATGGCTTTGTCTGGCGTCTCATTCGCACACGCTCTCGTGCGAAATGAAGCCCAGTAAATCACCAACTCAGATTTAAAAAAAAAAAACAAGACCATTTTACTCACTTTGTGCATAGAAAAACTTGCAAAACGCATGGTCTTCCAACGCCTTAAATGGCAGCTAGAGGACTTAGGCATTCTACACCACACCATGACCGGATTTCGCCGTCATATGTCTACTCAAGACACCATGATACGCTGTCAGCACAAGGTATACGACAGTGCCAGTACAGCACACACCCGCGTCATAGCTGAAGTCGACATACAGAAAGCTTTCGACAATCTGTCACATTATGCAATTTTAAATAAGCTAGGACAGACAAACCGTGTAAGAAACTCTACAAATACATCCGAGACTTCCTCACAGGCACGACCACTGAGATCAAAATAGGAGACTGCACTAGCCCCAAATTTCCCCTCCACGCGGGGTTACCAGAAGGTGCAATTCTTCCTTCTGCACTTTTTAACCTCACTCTGAAAGACCTATCAACCCTCCTCCCAACCATAACCGACCTCCACTTCGGCCTCCATGCAGACGATTACCCTGTGGGGCAACCGAAGACCCCCAGTCTATGGGGAGGAAACTATTTAAGAGGACTGGACACCACCCAAGACCACACTCGCCCCATAGGAATCAAATGCTCCTCTGAAAAAATCTGAGTCCATAGTAGTTATCAACAGCAACACCAAAGACGCAGAAACAAACACGGGAATCCATACGGCTCATGCTAGATGGAACAACATCCCAAGACAAAAGTGCACCAAAATACTCGATTTATAAATGGAATAGAATGGAAAATCCGCCAAAAGAACTAAGAGAATTACCAACCAAATCGACCACATCAAATATATGTTGGTAAGAATAAACCCGCAAGAAGCACGGACTCAAAGAACATGAACTACGTCAGATCATAGAAGTCCTGATCACAGCTAGAGTCATGTACGCTGCACCATACCTGAGCCTGACCAAAACACAGACTAAAAAACTAGAAAGGCAACTACGCAGGGCGACCTGACTCGCGCTAGGTGTACCTTGATACACGCCCCTCATGAAGCTTTTCGACACTTTCGAAAAACGAATCGCTGTGCAGAGAGCGGCTCAGCAACAACGACTTCAAACATCTCAACAACCCTGCTCTTAAGCACTGGATACGACAACTCCACACTGCCTTCAATCCCATGGGACAGTTTTGCTGTGAGCTTTTCTCTTGTGAGCTTATCTCCGGTGAGCTTTCCTCCTGTAAGCTTTCCTCCGATGAGCTTTTCTCTGCTGCCCCCGGCAAAGATCCCATCACCATCCGAGCGGATAGCCGAGGAGTTTTTAGAGACCTCAGAAACAATACAACCCCCCCCCCCCCCCACACACACACACGCACACATTATGGCCGCATTATCAAAAACAATGAGAGAACGCCCTTATGCAAAAGTCACTATCGAATGGGTCCCTCTGGGCACCTAGGGATGGAAGGGAACATTGTAGAGTGTAGATGGAAGAGAACATTTCACCGGTCATAAGACCACAGAAAGACACTACACAAGTCCAGAACACGCATACAAAAATAACTTGGAGGCAATGTCTCACTCTTCAAAAGCCTGTCACGCGCATTTAGCAAAGAGGACTCCACAATTATCAAACGCCCACAAAACAAACAAGCTATTCACAGAACATCTCAAGCACGATATCAGCGGCGCACCAAACACACGCACATGCACACACTGCGGCCTCTACCTTAATGACAAACATCAACCGTTGAAATTCCCAAAAGTTGCTTTTATCACCAAGATCGCAGTAGTCACCATGATAGTAACACTCAGACCAAGGAGTTGGGAGGAATGGGTCCCCCCCCCCCCCCCCCCCCGGCCTTCCTGGCAACGAACCACACATTTGGCCGCTCCTAGTACATACAGCACGTGAAAGACGTGCTCGGCGAGGAGGAATAACCACGGATACCAGACTTGGTGATTCTGGTCATTCAGTAAAACGTTTACTTTCTTTCTCTCTCTCTCGTGCGAAAGAGACGAGTAGGAACACTGTGGAAGCTACGGTAGCGTTAACAACGTAGCTGAAAATAGTTGACGCCAAGTATAGGCATGTGCAAGCTTGTGTTGCTTTAGACATGAAGCAAAGCGTGTGTCATATGCATAGGGTTTCGTGTTTTCGGATGAATCTGAAAAATTCCGAAAAACACACGCCGGTAGAATTTTCGTCAATTCAGATTTATCTGATAAACTCCTAATGTCGATGTACCAATGCCAAAAGAACAAAAAAGGCGGTATTTTAAAATCAAGTTTATGCAGCACACAGGGTCAATGGTCTCAAATAGTGTCACCCCAGTTTTCTTTCAAATCTCGTACCATTGAGGAAAGGAACCTTTTCGCTTCCCACTGTTCCGGTTTCCAGGTTGAGGCACAGTGCTTTCGAGAGGAAGAAGGGGTTGTGTTTTTGTAACAGTAAAAGCTTTGAACCATACATATTTTATAGACCTTTCCAATGTTTACAAATCCACAGCTCAGCGTGCGATCTCCACAGCTCAGCACGCGCGTGTGCGTCGCTCCGGAAAACGAGCAAAGCACGCGCCATACGCACGAACACTGGAAATGGCACCGGCCATACGCCCTTTCTTGGAAAGGTCTATACAAGGGGGAAAGCGGGTCGGGCTGTCTTGAAACTTCTCAATGTCTCCCCAGTTTTCTTTCAAATCTCGGACCATTGAAAAAAAGGAACCTTACCGCTTCCCACTGTTCCGGTTTCCAGTTTGGGTTGCAGTGCTTCTTAGAGGAAGAAGGAGTAGTGTTTTGGTAACAGTGAAAGCTGTGAACCATAGAGATCGTCGAAACCATTGAGCCGAAGCGTTGATGACTACAAGAAAAAACACTACTTTAATCACCGGTAACTGCGTTACTCACACTTCCCAGTTCCGAACGAAAATCCCCGATAGAAATTGTAGCTCGCGCTCGGGCCCAGTCCCCGAACCTCTTCGTCTTCTTCCCGCTCCGCTGAAGGGTTTCTTCATCCAAACCCCAAAAGGGAACAAAGTTCATTTTTAACCACTTTCTAGCCCGTACACAAGTTGTATTGGTCGTTTTACATCCGCACCAGCGGGAAGTCGGATCTCGCAGACTCGTACTCTTCCGTCTCTTCCGGAAAACAATGTTCTCACAACTCCCATCTTCCAGAGCTGGCGTGGTTGCTGGCTTTCGTGAAGAATGACCAGGTCCCCAACTTTGAGATGTCGGTTTGACCTCCTTGTCTTGTACAGTGATCGGAGTTCCGTTAGGTACTCCTTTGACCATCGTTGCCAGAACTCTTTCAGGAAGTCTTCTCTGAGTTTCCAGAGCCTTCGCAGCGATTCTGCGTCTCCGTTTTGCAAGTCGGAGCCGGACGGTTTTGGTAACGACGTAAGTCTTTTCCCTGTCGTGAAGTGCAACGGTGATAGTGGCTGAGGCTCTTGCGCTTCACTGTACGCGTAGGTCAATGGTCGAGAATTGATGATTGCTTCCACCTCAGTGAGGAGAGTCACTAACTCTTCTTCTGTCAGGACTCGTCGTCCGATGGCCTTCTTCAAAGAGTTCCTGACTGACCTGATCAAACGCCCATAAAATCCGCCCCACCACGGGGCACGTTCTGCAATGAACTTCCATTGTATCCTGCTGTTTGCGAAGTAATTCCGCACTTCTTCATCTCGTAGAACATTCCAAAGCTCGCTTAAGTCTTTCTTGCTTCTCTTAAATGCCAACGCATTGTCAGAGTAGATCACCCTTGGCACGCCTCTTCTTGATACAAATCGTCGGAGCACACGCAGGAATGTTTCTGCCGTCTGGTCCGGTACCATTTCCAAGTGTACTGCCCTAGTAACTGCACACGTGAACAACGTGAAATATGCCTTCCCCTTTGTTTTCCTCACTGTGACCGATACGAGTCCCGCAAAGTCAACACCCACGACCTCAAAGGCTTCCGCTTCTGTGACACGATATGCGGGCAAGGGCGCTGTCACTTCTGACATTGGTCTGGCGTTCAGCCGTTGACATGCGATGCATTTCTTGATTTCTTTTTTTTTATTATTTGCCGAGCTCTCATGATCCAGTAGCGCTCCCACAATTACACGAGTGTGTCACGCACTCCCGCGTGCAATAGTCTACCATGTGCTTCAGTTATCAACAACTTCGAAAAGTGGTCGTCTTTCGGCAGCACAACGGGATGCCTTTCTTCAAAGGATTTATCAGAGAACTGTAGTCTTCCTTCTACCCGAAGTATTTCATCGTTATCCAAAAAAAAGAGAAATGTATCTTATAGGAGAATCTGGCGGTAGTTTCTTGCCGTCTTGAAGATTCTTTATCTCCTGTTCGAAGGCTCTACGTTGTAAATTCTTTATTATATATCTTTCGGATCTGTTCGATTCTTCCGCCGTTAATGGTCCAGTTTGAGCGCTAATTCTTTTAGACTTCATTATAAAGCGGAGTACCCACGCCATTGTTCGCCGAAGTCGCATATCTGTGCTAAACCGCTCAAATTTTGTAATCATCGTTTGGTCTGCTGTTGCCGTGGGTAACGCTGCCACCTTTTTCTTCTTTGTTTCTTCTATATTGAATTCGTGCGGTTCAGACTTCTCTGGCCACCGCTCTCGTACTGTTAACCAGCTAGGTCCTTTCCACCATACTTCACTGTCGAGCAGCTCCCTGGCTGTGATTCTTCTGGTCACCAGGTCAGCTGGGTTCTCCTTGCCTGGGCAGTGTTTCCAAGAGCAAGGATCAGAGTTTCGCTGGATTACAACGACTCTATTTCTTACAAACTGTTTCCAGTGGTTTGCTTCTCCGAGGATCCAATGAAGAGCTATCTTCGCATTGGTCCACAAGTGCACTTCGTGGATGTTCTCCTGCAGCTTGGTCTTAATGTAGACACTTAGTCTGGTTGCCAAAATACATGCCAAAAGTTCTAGCCTCTCTACAAGAAGTTATTTTAGAGGTGCCACTCGAGACTTGCAAAGCAGAATCGTGGATGTCGTGGTGCCGGAATCATTCGTCATAGTTACGTATGCTAAGGCTCCATACGCCTGACGACTTGCATCGGCAAAGATGTGCAGGTTTGTCTTGATCGTCGCTCCCTCTATTCCCCGTCTGTAGAAACGTGGCACCAAGACGTCACATAGCAATGGAAGATCCGCACACCATCGGCGCCATTCCCTGCGCAGGTCAAGCGGCAGTAGGTCGTCCCACTCCATCTTCTGTTTCCAGATTTGTTGAAGCAGGATTTTTGCTCGCACGACAAATGGCGCGATGAATCCTAAGGGATCGTAGAGTCTGGCTGTAGTCTGTAGGACAAACCTTTTTGTATCTGAGTGCTTCTCTGCGAAGTTCAGAACATCGTCTGGTGCAAATGTTAAGAGGTCTGTGGCAGGGTTCCACGTTAGTCCCAGCACCTTGAAAACTCCCGCAACCTGCCCTAATGGTTGTTCCTCTCGTGGGGATTCGAGTCGAGCTCATTGAAGAGCGTTTTCGAGTTAAGCACCCACTTGTGCAGCTTCATTGACGCTTGCTCGAAAATTGCTGTCGATTCCTTGAAGATCTTAGTGGCTTCTTCTTCGCTGGATGCACCGGTAAGAATGTCATCCACGTAAATGGAATCTTGCAGCAGCACCGCGGTGTCTGGATACTCGTTCTTCATTGTTTCCAGGTAATGTTTTATCGTCGCAGACAATAAAAATGGGCTCGATGTAGTTCCAAAAGGAACTCTCGTCATCCTCCAGATGAGAATTGGAGGAAGTGGTCTTCCGACCTGTGGGGTAGTTTCATACAACAGGAAGCGTAACGCATCGCGATCATCTTCTTGTATACTTATCTGAAGAAACGCCTTCTCGATGTCGGCCACTAGCGCGATACAATGTCTTCTGAAGCTCAGAAGCAACGCGACAATATCCGGGTTCAGGTTGGGGCCACTTTCCAATCAGTCATTCAACGACTTCGAGCTTTTGTTATGGGAAGAAGCGTCAAATACCACTCGCAATTTAGTGGTGGTGCTCCTTTCACGACAAACTGATTGGTGCGTTCCGAGATCCAGTCCGCTCATCTGACACTTGTTCTGCAATTCCACCTTCGGTGTACTTCCGGATCGCGGCGTCATAGTCCCTCATCAACTTAGGGTTCTGAGTTAACTTCCTTGTTAGCTGCTGAAGCCTCTTCCCGCAACTTGTTTGTTATCGTCTAAGTTCACTACGCGTTTCTACGGGAGGGCTACCTCGTACCGAAGACCAATCTTCTTAACTGTTTCTTTGTAGGATGCGATCACGGGTTCTGTCTCTGGATGAGGTCCGTCGGTTACACCAATCGATTCAAGGTTCCAAAACCTTTGCATTATTTCAGATGCATCCATGTTGTTTGTCTTTGCGTTGAGAACGACCATCTGTGAGCTCTCGATGACAGATGCGGAAAGTTCTGTTGGACCGTGTACGGCCCAGCCAAGCGACGTCTCGATTGCTCGAAGTTTTCCGTCGAGTCTCCTAACTTGGCCCGTGACGAAGTTCCAATAGCAATCGCCTACAATCAGTATGTCCACGCCGTTGGGTCCCTCAGCTACGCAGAAGTCCGCGGCCGTGTATCCCATTTTTTTTTTCAGTTGGCAACGCGATTCTTCTCTTGAGTAGGGCAATCGTTGACCACAAATACGGCTTGTCTCAAATGCTTCCAAACGGAAAACTTCACCTCTCTGATTTTCAAGAGTCACTAGAACTCTGCGTAAGTTTCGTTCTGTCGTGTGGTCGCCAAATGCTCCTACCGTCAGTCTTTCGTTTCCCAGGTGCTTGCATCTGAGCTTTCGTGAGAGTAGTTCTGTGACAAAAGACCTCTGGCTTCCGCCGTTGAATAGCACTCTTACAAGGATGCGCTGTTTCAGTCCCAAGCTCCACACTGTCGCTGTTTGCAGGAGGACGGTTTTGTTGACCCCGTCTTTAATCGTAGATTGTAGGGCCACTGGACCGGCAGAAGTCAGTTTTTCCTCTTGCCTGCCTTTGTCGTCTCTTGAGCTTGACAAGAACGTTGGGTCACACATGACTGATGCGTGTCGACCTTGGCAGTTGGAGCAAGAAATGTTTTTCCTGCATTGTTTGGCCAGGTGATTTTTTTTCGTGCACCTAAAGCATATTCCCGAGCTCGTTAAAATCTTCCTCTTCTCGGGAAGACCTATCGCTGTTGTGCACAGCTCTGTCTCGTGGTCTGGGGTGCTATGTTGCGCTTTTTGCACTCCCAGGAGACTTGGAAGAGGGAAGCGACGTCAACGACACAGCAAATGCAGATTGGATGTTGACAGAAGAAAACGAAATCAACACCCAATCTGCGTTTGCTGTGTCGTTGACGTCACTTCCCTCTCCCTAGTCTCCTGGGAGTGCAAAAAGCGCAACATAGCCCCCCTGCTGACTTGCAGAAAACACAGCTCAGCTTGTCACTCTTCTGTAGAAGTGTCGCGGCCGTTCATTTTGTCCATGGTTTTGAATTGTGCTTTGCTGCACGGGATACTACTCCACTCTTTTTTCCTGCTTTACTTCTTATGCCTCCTGATTCTGGTTTTTTGTGACTGTCGTTTTTTCTCTACTTTCAACTTCAATTCTCAGAAATTCCATAAGTGATGGTAGTTGCCTTAGCTGGGACTGTTCTACAGCGTGTTGGTTTCCTTCGCCAGCCGCGTTTACAGCCACATCTTCCGGGCGACGCTGCTTTTTCTTCCGAACGACATTTCTGTTGAAGGTTAGCACAAGATCTTCTGGAATCAGCCGAAGTACAAGGGGGCAAAGGAGAGTCGAATAAGAATCTTCGTTAACCCCTAGAGACTTGAGACCTCTTATATGCGCTTGGAGGTCATCGTGTAGTCGTCGTATTCCTCGGACGTCTTGCGATGTCCGAACTGGCTGCCGTTCTGCTAGTTTCATCATGTGGTCATCTGCTAGCAGCGCCTCGTCGCCGTAACGGGACTTTATGATCTCCCACGCATCTTCATAACAGCTGGCCGTTGGTGGCAATCCGGCAATCGCTGCAGTAGCCTCTCCCGACAACGCCGATCTGAGGTAGTGGAACTTCTCGGCTGATGACAGTTCTGGGTTACCATGAATGACCTGCTCGAACTGCTCCCAGAAGGGCTGCCATTGTTGACGTTGTCCGTTGAATTTCAAGAGTTGAAGTTTTGGTAACTTGACCTTGACTGACAAAGTGGGACTACAGTGGTTTGTTGCGATTTCTTGACCGCTTGTACTCGCTCTTTCGTGTAGGGTCCGCACCTTGAAGGTCAGTCTTGCCGAGTAGGTGACGATACGATCGCTGTACTTGACGGTCCGAGCATACTCTTGTTCGATGTCACTCGCTGCCAACAATGGTTCGAGGGCAGAGTCCGTTTCGGTAAGCTGACCATGTAGCGCGTTGAGACGAGTCAGTAATACCCCTGTTACACGGGCACACTTAACCGCGGTTAACTCAGCTTAACTGCTGTTACGCGGCACCACTGATACCGCACTATACTCTCAAACAGCCATTTCAGAAGAAGTGAAGAGCGCGCGTGCACTGCTTCCATGGATGATCAAGATGCTCAAGCGCACGTTCGCCCATAGCTCTGACTGCATCGCCGCAGAATGTTGTCGGCAAGTATTGTGCGCTAATTGTGGTTTAGCGTAACTGCAGTTAAGTGTGCCCGTGTAACAGGGGTATAAGACGTTGAGCTCTTCCTCAATCGGCACTTCGGTTTGGGTAGCTGTATCAATTTCCGTCAGCAGCTTTGTTACCTGTGAACGCAGGGCTTTTCGCTTCTGTTTCAGCCTATCCATGGCAGCGTCGTTATGCTCCCTTGCGTTCTCGAGCTGGGTGGTGTTTTGTCCTGTAGCCTCGTTACATCAACGCTTGCGACACCTTTTCATCTGGCCCATCGTACAGTCTTGATCCCGGCTTTCGGCACCAAAATGTCGAAACCATTGAGCCGAAGCGTTGATGACTACAAGAAAAAACACTACTTTAATCACCGGTAACTGCGTTACTCACACTTCCCAGTTCCGAGCGGAAATCCCCGAAAAAAATTGTAGCTCGCGCTCGGGCCCAGTCCCCGAACCTTTTCGTCTCCTTCCCGCTCCGCTGAAGGGTTTCTTCAGAGATTTTATAAAAGGGGGTCGAGGGGAAGGGCAGTTTTAAAACTTCTAAATGTCATCCCAGTTTTTTTTTTTTTTTTTTTCCCAATCTCGGAATATTGACAAAAGCAATCTTGCAACTTATCTCGTCAAGGTTCACCAGGAGAAACCGGCTTTCGGGTCATGGAAGAAGCCCAGTTTCCAGCTTGGGCCAGAGTGCTTCTTAGAGGAAAAAGGATTTTTGTTTTTGTAATATTAAAAGTTGTGAACCATAGAGATTTCATAGAAGGGGGAAGAGGGGTCGGGCAGTTGTAACCTCTATATTACACCCTTTACCACTCTACGTACCAGCGCAGCTGCGGGGTAGATTGGTGGATAAGACGGAAAAGTACGAGCTTCCTAGCGACCACCCCCAGGAGTTTATTGATTTGAAGGTTTCTAAGTTTATCGAAGAAACACTTGTCTGAAACTTTGGTCGTGAGACAAATTAGTATTGCCAATGGCAATGGTGCCAACGCCAAATCCAGTTGAAGAAATATTATTTGATAGAAGCTCGTTCTTTTGAAAGTAGCACACGTTTGCACGTTTTTTCTTTTTCTTTTTAATAAAAGAGCATTGCCAATTTATGCTTCGAATTTCGGAGAATGGGGAATCGAAGAAAAATAAAGTCCGATAATCTCCGAATTTTTAGCAAAAAAAATAAACTTCGAAAAACACCCTCCGAATTTGCCGAAATAAGACCTCTGAAAATACGAAATCCTACGTATGCACCGACGCCGATCAACGGATTCGCGCGGCTAGAAGGGTTTTCTTTGTGACGGTCGGAGGTACTCGTATGTACACATCTCGGGCTAAAGCGAGCGCAATTCATGAGTGAGCAGGGTTGCCCTTCGAAAACCTCCAACCGAAGCTCAAAAAAAAAAAAAAAAAGAGCATTATGTCTCTTACAAAAAAAGAAAATGTGTAAAAAGTGAACAAGGAGTGAAAAACAAGCACTTTTTGATTATCAAGTTTTATTTCACTGTTACTTAGCCTCACGACACACCTTACAACCTAGGCAAATCTTCGCACGTACTGCTTAAGTACGCTGTCCAAGCTTCTACTCCTAATTAGCCGTCGGATTTTTTTCTACAAACTCAGTGTACCTCGTGACGTACTCTTCTGGTATGTCGGCAAGCAGCACAGATGCTACAGCATCGAGGTCGTCTTTGGTCAAGTGAGCTAGTCTTTCGGCGTCCTCCTTAAGTTGTATGCCTTCGATATTGTTGAAGTTACGAGTCAGCGCAAACCGGACTAACCTGAGCAGCTGGTACCTCGAAAATCGCTCTGTTTTCTTCACCAAGTCTCTCATGTGTTCTTCGTGGTACGTCGGACATCGAATCTTTGCAAGCTCCCCCCTGATGATGGCCATTCTGTCCTCTTCGCTGAGAATGGGAAAATTGAGTTTTGCATGAAAAGCGTTCTTAATGTCGTCCTCCAGCAACCAGGGTTTGTTAGCAGTGGCTATTACAAGATCTTTGTAGTTCTTTTTTTCATGGATCCCTTTGAAGAGCGCCACTATCACCGCCTTGACCGCGGCCACCGGCGCCTTTTTGATGTCCGGATGATCTGTCTCGTAGAGGTAGTCAATGTTGTCAATCACAAGCACCCCGGTGTTGTGCTTCTTGAAGTTGCGAATCAGCATCTGAGCCACCTTAGTACCGTCGTGCTCCACTGCACCAAGGATGAACGTCTGCATCTCGACAATGAAAACAGACTTCTCTGGCCATTTGGAGGCGATAGCCCTGACTAGGAGACTTTTACCAGAGCCTGTTGGCCCGTGCAGAAGGACGGATGAGGCAGCCTTGGCCTTTGGTTCGCTGATAATCTGGCTCAGAACTAATTTGGTCGAATCGACGCCCGTGATGTCGTTGGTGTAGCAGACCTTGCGACCGGACACCACTGTCGCAGCCTGAATGCACCACGGCGGAAGGACTAGTCCCAGGAGTGGCAACTGGTGGATGCGCTTCATCTCTGGCAGTCCCTCGCAGATCACTTCCTGGTCAATCTCGCCGGAGAACTCCTTGAGTTTCTGGGCTCTCTCGACGAAAGGCGCGCAGGTGTTGCGGATGATGAGCGCTGCATTGAGGTAGGACTCCATGGACTTACGGTAGAGGCGGATCGCGTTGGCGAACTGCTTCTTGACGTCCTCATCGGCGGCTTGGTTAGACAGATCGACGGCTGACTTGATGTCATTGGTGAGAGTGACTGGAACCACCATGCTGGCGTCTCTGTGGGGGCAAGCCTGTGAGTCGAGTTCTGCTGTTCCACCGGCCGAATCGCCGCGGCTCGAGAGGAGCTTCTTTTTCTTCTTTGCTGAGTGCTGCTTTGGGCTGCTTTTGTTCATTGCTGCCACGATTGGTGCTCGCGTTGCAGAACCCAAGGATTCTGGGTTCACTCCTCACCCCCGGCTGTTTCAATCTGGATGAGCATCGTTCCGGTACGCGATCGTGTACCACTACTGCGTGATGCACGTTAAAAAACCCAGGCTAGCAGTTATACTGCACTGGCTAAATGTATCATCTACATGAGGCAACAATGTCACCACGAGGCAGACTAACCTCCCGCTGTACAAACAACCAACGACTAATTATTATTTTTTTACCACGATTGGTTGTGTATCACTACTGCGTAATGCACTTTAAAGACCCCAGGCGAGTGGTCGCACTGCACTGTCTACATTTCTCATCTACAGTGTGTAGCAATGTCACCATACTCTGGGAGACTAGCGGGTTTCACATGCAGCGGCAATTCAACGGCCCCAGAAATCACGTGACCCCTGAGGTCCGCCACGGAGGCCTCCGTGGCGTAGTAGCCGGCAGGATGACGAGGTGAGGAGGGGGGAGGAGGGGTATACCCTCCCCTCAGTACACTCCCATCCTCCTCCTCAAGAGTTGCGCTCCAATTCGGCGTTACAGGGAGTTGTACACGGCTTTCTTTTTTCTTTTTTTACTTTACAAATACTGAGTTTCCAAGCTTCGAATTTTTAGGGTAATGTCCAGGCATCGTTTTGAATCGTTTCAGGTAATAACAAGAAACGTGATTTTGACCTTGCAGTGCAAAAAGGCGATGCAACGGTTTTTGTGCTTTGCGCAAATGCCGCTTAAAAGGGATCCCTGACGTTAATAACCTGTGAAACACCCGTTCGTTTTTCACCACACGCAATCAAAATCGCACAAAAAAATTAATGAAAAACGAGCAGAGTTCACCCCCTCAACTCGCAGACAGAACACGCGGCCACGTGATCTGGAGCCGATTATATGCCACCAATGTTGATCATAGTCACGCGATGGGGTTGGTAAAGCACAGGACACACGCTGAGTTCCAGACATTGTTATGGCTCGGCCAGTGTCGTCATTGCAGCGATTGGACACGGGCCACTACCCGAATGTTTGTCGAGCTATCGATCATCACGAGCCCAAGCGGGGTGCTCACGCAATGCTCGGGTCTAATCTATGAGCCGCATTCAAATATCGTCGGGGTACTGCGAACGCCACTACGTCATCAAGTTTCGCGAAAAAAAGGTTGAATGAAAACGCTCGCATTTGTGCTCGAAATTACACCTCAAGAAAAGAGTTTCTTGGCCAGTGGCGTTGCGTGCGAGTATTCTTGAGTCCCACTAGTGCCAGTAAGCTCGTTTAAAGTGGAAACGATTTCAATTCAATATTGTTACACCGCCCCTTTAACCCTTTCGTGGGCAAATTTTATCAAAGGAGCAGGGAACTTCATTTCTTTTTTTAATTCACACATTACTTTGATAGAGTATCACAATTCAGCTAAACGTTTATTTTTATCACAAGCGTAGTTCTTTCTACGTGGGTGGGAAGCATACTTCCCACAGCCCCATGTGTGGGCTACTTTCCTGGAAATTTTCGGAAGCATGGTTTTTTGCAGAGCTAGGGGTAGAGTGGATGTGTACCTTGTTCGTTTTTCATGCCGCTTGGTGCTGCAGTTTCTGCATCGGCGGTACTTAGAGTTTTCGATTGGAAAGTGCTGTCCCACTCCGGCCAACTTGACTTCTTTGGGCACACCCATGTCCTTAGAAAGGAATGGCGGTGTCCTCCCTCTCTTCTTGCCTGACGTGTGTCCAGAGATGAGCTGCCTTGCGAGCTTCAGTCTAAAAGAAAGCTGATCTTTCTTCTGCAACCCCATGCTGTCGTACAGAACGAAGGCATTGCCAGTTGAAAGGTCCACAAAGAAATAAAAAAATCCTCTGCCACCACTTGAGTGCACGGCGTCCGATGGCGTGCCTCTCCCGCAGCCGGTCGAACTTGTCGAAGCCTTCCATTATTGGGTTGTAGGTCGCAACAACCTCGGGGCAGCTGACAGTCGTCTTCGTCCTATCTTCGTGCGTTCTTGAGACAGAAGAAATGTATGTCATTTGCATATTCATTCGTTCATGCATCCATTCGTTGGTTCATTGATCCATTCAATCATACTACGCTTGTAACTCGGTAGCATATAGCTTTCTTTGAGACCAGAAAGGCTAGATGCCTGACAGACACAGTTACTTTTATCGATGGACATGCAAACTTGGGGTCTGGGACAAACGCGAAGAAAAAACAAAGCCTCCGGCACCTGGCACATCCGGCGCACGCAGTTGGCGGTGTTCGAGGCGGGGTGTAGGCCGCACGTCCGGAGGCTTCCTGGCTCGAGACGACGTCCATTCCTCGAAGTGCAGCACCCAGGGGTCCAGTGGAGTTGGGAGAAGTGGTAACGTAACGAACGGTTTAATTACATGGTTGCGATACAGTCGTCAAATCCGAGAGAGAACAACGGAGCAGCCTCACGCTCCGAGGGCAGCCAGTGCGATGCAGCAACCCGCCGTCAAGTGCGATGCAGCAAAGTCCGCCGCCCAGTGGGACGTAGCCAAAGTTCTCCGCAGTTAGGCCATGCCTCTCTCCCTTTCCCAAGCACACCAACCACCACGCACACACACACGTCCCGCCAACGTCACGGACGCGTTGAGACTTGTTGCCGCAGGCCCCGTCACGCAGGCGACGGTCCCGGACTCGTTGGGACTCGTTTCGCGCAGGCTCCGACAAGCGGGCGACGGTCCCGGACTCGTCTTGACTCGTTTCCGCAGCGTTGAAACTCGGAAGAAGGGCGCCGAAGGTTCCATTCCTTTCCAGCGGGATATAAAATACAAACAAAAGTACTCCCCCTGGCAGGAAAGATACAACATATTTTTTCTTAGTGCGAAAAAATCCTAACAAAGGGCACCACATGCCGCAGATGGCCAGCAGATGGGAAGCGAGCTTCCGTACGGACATATTTATGCCAATCTTTATATTGGGAAGTATACTTCCCACCGCCCACGAAAGAGTAAACAGTCTGTCAAAAAAAAAAGATATATAGGAGGGTGGTTCAAGTCACCAGGCTCGATCTAAACTGTACCGTAAAAATCGACGCCTGCACGTAGCAATTTATACTTTTCGTCAAAGGTGTATTTTATAGGTCGGTTTCTTCTTGTAAAATTGCAAAGCATAGTTCTCTTTCTGTAAACCATAGGGCCAAGAAACTTGCCAGGGTCTACGGCGGGCGACGACCCAGACGACCAAGTCCAGTAGCGGAGTGTGTTTGGTGTTCGTATTGATAGATGGCGTCGGGAGCAGCGTCCGAAAGTGCAGCCGACCAGCGAAAGAAAGCAGACGACACGCAGACGAAATCCGTTGGCAGCAAAAGCGCCGTCGTTATGCAGACGCTTTTTTTTTTTTAACTTTAAGTTTTGCTTTCATTGTCCGCATTTATTTTTTAACCTAAGACACGTTTCAAAAAAATTATGTTCGATTTAATAAACCATGGTGGTCGCGAGCCGTCGCGATAAGGAGGTAGCGCCATCTATCAATACGAACGCCAAACACTCCCCGCTGGACCCCTGCCGTCTGCGTCGCTGCCCACCGTCGACCTTGGCATGTTTCTTGGCCTTATTTTTTTACAGAAAAAGAGCTACGCTTTGTAATTCTACAAGAAAAAACCGACCTTTGAGATACACCTTTGATGAAAAGTTCAGATTGCTACGTGCAGGTGTCGACTTTTACTGTCCATTTTAGATCGAGCCTGGTGACTTGGACCACCCTATATTAGAGTTGTTTTTGTTTTAGCTGCAAAAATAAACTATCCATCGCCGAACGCTTATTCTCCACCCGACTGAAGTACCAGCGGCCTGAACCATGCCAAAGTTTTAGCACTAACCGCTATCTTGTTCCAAAGTTATGTGAGTTTTCTTAAATTTTCAATGGAAAAATGACGCCCATTTTCGCCTGTTTCCCTCACTCCTCGCCAGGGAACTAGCGCCATGAGCTCCATGTATTCAAGAGTTCGATCAGCAGCAATTTTTACATTAAAAATTAAAAAAAAAAAAGTTTGGCATCGGGTTGGACTTCTATCGCTGCATTTGTATCAAGAATGAGGGTTCGGCGATGCGTAGTTTATATTTAAATTGAAAAAAAAAAAAAAAACACATCGTCAAATTTTTTTATTTTTTTTTGGAGGGGGGGGGGGGGGGGGAGACATCCTGTACAAAACGCAGTTTCACTTTTTACGGCCATACTTTGGGATTAGTTGACTTTAGCCACTGCGCCTCGCCAAGTCTAGTATCCGCGGGAAGAAGGGTTATGTTTGGCTAGTGTTTGGTGACTCCAGTGAAATCGACGGCACCCAGCGGCTAGAAAAGGACGCTCTGGCGTAAGGTCCGCTCGCCAGCATTCTTGAGCGAAAAAAAAAACTTTACAGCGCCTGGTGGCTTAAAGGGGAAGCCGTGAAGGGAGGCACTCACTTGGTCGAATGACGTTTTAGCGAACGCCCACGTTTCATCGAACGACACTTTAGCGAATAGTCGGACGCCGCGAAGCGGCGTTTTCGGGTGGGCCAAGTGAGTTCATATTTTTGTAATGAGTTGCCGCAGACTGTCGCCGCGAAGCGGCGTAAAGCGCAGCGCGGCGGATGGGTTAACGCGCGCCCCCGTTATTCGCTAAAACGACCATTCGCTCAAATGTCGCCGTTCGCTAAAATGTCATTCGCTCTTGTGATATGGACCCGAAGTTGGCCTGCCACGATTGGCTAAGAGCTTACAATGGCGTTTGTTAGCCATTTTAGTCAGATTTATTTTTCTTACATTTACGCAAATGAGGAAAGTGTCAGAGTACTAACTTGTACAGATGTGCTGCTGACTGCCGGGTTCCACCGTTGTCATTCTACGCGCCATCTTACTTCCGGTTTGCAAACTGATGATAAGTTACCCGAACTACGACCATTCCGGCGCATTTAGGTCGTTACGTCACATGTAGGAATAATAAGGGGGCCTCCGCAAAACATATTGCCTTAACCTTGCCGCGCTAACGCTGGACAAACCGATCTGAAAGATCTCCCTGCAGCTCTTATTCTGTCAGTTATATAGCCGCGGTGTTATTTTCAACGTTTGTTCTATGGGTTTTCCGAAGCGACGATTCACGTTCGGATTTACCGTAGCGTCCGGGTAACGCTGACCTCATTAGGGAGTTTTAGAATAACGTACGCAATTTTAGCGCACGCTAGCGCTAAATTTAGCGCTTGCATTAGCGCCCGCGACGCGAGAGAGTTTTAGAATAGCGTTTCTTTGCCGCGACGCAAAAGCCCAAGCATCTGGCGCTTGCGACGCCATCAAGATACAGTAAAAATTTTTATTTCACACACGAAATAATGTAACTTTAGAAAAAAACTATTTTTTTTGTCCAGAGTAGCATTCTAATTTGTTTAAACATGAGAACGCGACGCGAGCGGTTGACCGGTCGTGTCCGCTTGCGTCGCCTCGGCAAGAGAGGTCTCGGGTATATTCTTCTAGTACACCATATCTCGGGTGCTGACCTTCGCACATCGTTCCTTCGCCGTGAAATGTTCGCGCGTCGCAAGCATCAAGTTGCCGGTGATCGCTGCCAAACCGAGTACAATGTCGTCCCGTATTGAAAATTGCAGTCGCGAGGATGCCGCCGACGTCGCACTCACGACGCCGCCAAAGCAGCCGCCAACATAATCCTGGAAGCCGCCATTTTTTTTAACTGTGCTCGTCTTGGCTTTAGCCAACTTCTCATCACGAATCCTCCTTGGAGAAGCGCAAAGACTCTTTGCGTACGCACGCTATTTCCGAGAAATAGCGCGCGCTAAAATTGCGCACGCAAAGCGCAAAACCTGGTTTGCGTTCGGAGCATGCGCAGTGGCGACGACGCTATTCTTTGCGCACGCAAAGCTTTAGCGTGCGCTATTCTAAAACTCCCTATTATCTATATTTAGAACGACGTCTCGGTAGTCTGATATAGTACCCCTCTAAGCACAGTTAAAAAGCGCCTAGATTAAAGCGCGTAGATTAATGCGCCTAATAAGATCAAAGCGCGAACTAATAGGATCCTATAAACTGATCAGCGCCTCAGATTGATAAAGAAAAACAAAGCACCATTTGATAGCCGAATTCTTTAGACGAAGCCCATTCTTTGAGATCGTGCAGTGCTGCTCGAGTGCCCTCATTGTACGAAATCGAGGCGACGAAAATGGGGTCCTGCCTGCCCAGTGCAAATAATTTATTCACGGAACTCTACCTAAGCCGATGCCATCGTCCGTGCACGAGTGTCGGAGGCCAGTTATACACAATCGCCGAATCAGCCCATCTCATGCATAGAACAGGAAGAGCGAAGATCGCGAGCTAATTGGCTGATTTCCATAACGCCAATTAGCGAAGCTAAATTTAGCCAACGCCACCCTTTTCCACTAACAGAAAATAAAAAATCGTTCGCGTTATACTCAGGGGTGACCACGCAATTTGTGTCCGTGAGATCGCAACAGTGCCCACTGTTCAAGCATCATTGTCAGCTATAAAGGTGTGTGTATAGACGTTTTTTGTTTCCTGTCGTTCTTAGTCACGTGGGTTCCGTATCTGGCATGCGGGACGAAAAAAATAATAAAACATTTCAACCTGAAATAAGCGAGAAAATCTAGGTGAGGCAAAACAAGAATGTGGGACAATCACGCATTTTTCGTAGACACTTTCCAGCGGCGTGGAGAGATCAAAACGATGTTTTGCCGCATACCAGAACTGACGACCTTCAAGACGGCTGCGCCCTTGTGGAAAAGCTGTATACTAGAGCCACTAAATGAGCTACGCTTATTTACTGGCTCTAGCGTAGGCAACTGTTCCCTTTTTCGCGAGAAGAGGTGCAACCGGGCAGCCTCCCACGGAAAGCTCGCCCATTGAAAAGCAATTCAACGGACAGGGATGTATATTTCAGGAGAACGAAAAACACTTCCCTGTATCGAAGCGCCACCACACACGATTTGTTCTGTTCAAGTACAGGTCTGGAAGGCGATGCCATCGCCATCTGTTGTTTAAGACTCTCAGTAACCAAGGGTGGGCACGATTCATAGAGTTATTACAATTAACGCTAGAGGCTCAGCTGGCGCTAGTGTCTGCGGGACTTCCGGTTGCAAATTGGAACTGACAGCAATCAGTCTGCTTTTCCAGTCTTCGTGTGTATTCCATTGGGAAAACGTACGTGATATTTTTCTCTTCGCCAGGGAATAATAGAAATCAGCGTAGTTTCTTTACACTTAACGGGTACTATATATGTAGCTTGATTCACACTATAAAAGTCTAATTTATTTAGGTAATGGTTTTATTTTATTTTTTTTACTGAGCGATGTTTAAGTTAGCAAAAATTGAGGTTCAGATGTTGTACAACATATGTCAATACAAGCTATTAATTCAAGAAAAAAGAATAATTAAAAAGCAAAAAGGAACAAAAAAAATACTTGGTTACTGCTTTATTTTGATTATTCATACACAGTTTGTTACTAATCCAGTACGTGTTCTTCGTTCTATAACTTTATGCTTCGTTCTTGACGTCTGTTTTGATTGTTTGATTTGGTATATATTAGCATTTTTTTGTGTGTTTCGTCAAGCTGATTCACTCTGTGTGCTTCATACCATTGACTATATGTGTAAATATGTACCCTATAATAGCAGTTTGGAACGTCAACACGTATTATACATGTGTATTGGGCTATTTTAGCAGAGTGTTCGACACCATGAATTTGAAAGAAAAACGTTATGACACATATTTTTGTACATCCGATTGTAAAACGTTCCAAATTTTTTATTCTGTCACAACACTAAGCAATATTTCCTCTTATAATCGAGTTCGAAGAGAAGACGCATTTGCGTTTTCCCATAGGAATGCATTACCGGAAGTCAAATTCACACTGGTTGTTGTCTGCTTTGAAATGCAACCAGAGCCGTTTATACCTGGTTTATACTGAAAGAGTTTGGTCAATGGGCAAAGCTTGTTGCCCGCTAGAGCCAGCGGATTTCCCGATATGACAAAATGGCGTTGCTTCTTTTTCTTGTTTATTCCCGAGAAATCACATAGAGTTCCTATGAGTCAGAGCCACAAAATGGCGGACGGAAGTGGTCATCCCCCGGTTGTCAGACTACGCTCTGAATGCAACTATACTCCGTTTCACCTTATGTTGTACCGCAGCGAAGGCTAGAAGCGCGAGCTCATAGTTTTGGCAGCTACCCTTACTGCACGAGAGCTTGTGCCACCAAGATATGCCCCAGAGCAAGGACCTCGCGCTTATAGCCTTTCCTGCGGTACAACATAAGGTGAAATACAGTATAAAACTCCCTATTCTGGGAAAATTGGTGCCATTCATTGTTGTGGAAACGCTTGAGACGCGTGCAGCGCGCCACTTCTGGAAAGAGCATGCATGACGTCTGAAATCTAGCTCAGTGCTGCGCTCTGCCGCCATGATCTTCCCAAGTGCTGCACGTGCCTCGTGCACTGACGCGCCTTGCGATACTTTTAAAACATGAAGGGGCTTTAAATGCAACATCACACTAGCGCCACCTGAGCCTCTAGCGTTTATTGTAATAACTCTACGGCACGACCGGACTGGATTCCAGCGCTTGTTTTTTAGGCGGTCCTTTCCGTAACAAGAGAAAGCATGTGCACATTTTTGCGGGGGGGGGGGGGGGGGGGGGCGCTTTGGCACCCTACTCTTGTCGCAGTTCCACACTGCTAACCATGCTGATCAAAGGGGTTTGTTTCACGTGGCCCAATGGTGCATTATCGTGTCCGGAATTGTACGTCAACATCGGGGAAGACGCCTGGGGAGTTTTTCCACTAGCTTCCTAGTGATGAATCCCTAAGCACCACGTGAAAAAAAAAATTGACCGCATCTCCACGTGGTGAATGATGTTGATTGGGGTGAAGCTCTGGTGGTATTGTAAGCAGTGAGAGAGTGCAGGCGAGCTGGTAATCAATCGTCATCTTGTAAACCCTGAGATGGGGAACAATAAAAAAGCGGACGAACACAACAAAATCTCAAACGCAGCTTTGAGATTTTGTTGTGTTCGTCCGTTTTTTTATCGTTCCCCATCTCAGGGTTTACAAGATGACTCTGGTGGTGCTTGTCTGCGTAGACGCTGAGCCGCAGCATGCCGAGCCTTTCGTTCGTTTTCTTCCACGTCAGAAAGAGAATGTGTGGTAGGGAACTTGGTTATATACGCATTTGACCGCAGCGCCCTCTCGTCTATAAACGTTGAGCCACTGCATGCAAAGTTTAACGCGATTATATACGCATTTGACCGCAGCGCCCTCTCCTGTATAGACGTTGAGCGGCTACAAGCAACATTTCATCCATGACATCCCCAGCTCGTCCTGATATGTTGCAGCTGTATTATCTTACACCGTGACCAGGGTCTATACTCGTGGGCAACTTTGTGGCATTTCTAAAGAGGGGAAGAGAGCTCACGTGCACAACTTTGATCAGCGCTCAAGCGCGCTCTTCCGTATACCTTTGATTGCATCCGGCTCATGCGAGCAAGCATGTGCAATTATGAGCCTGGAAAAGGTACCTTCACGAGCCTGCGTGTCACCGGCATATGCGGAGCGCAAGTTCGTCTGCTTCTTGCGCAAGGGTTGTGGTAACGTCAAAACGCCGAGCTCTGATTGGCTCTGATTAAGGGAGAGCGGGGAGACCTCAAAACGAGCTGCCTCGAGGTCTACCCACTATCCTTCAATCGGCTCCTTATGTATTGATTGATTGAAATCTTGTCTTTATTGATGAGAAAGGTTCCCCTGCTTATGGTCCGGTGAACCGGAGGCAGGAGGGAGGGGGTTGGGAGGGTTGTAGGGAGAGGGGATTATTATGATGATGATTAGGCTCGATGAATTGATGGACCCCGGATGTCCTGATAAAACATGTCAGTGAATCCAGGATTTGCTTTCTGTGTTGTGCCTGTCCTTTTGGGTGGGTCCAGGCTTTTAAATTCCTTGGTTTCGCCTCACTCGTTAGCGAGGCCCATGCGTCTGGTCTGAATTTCTCTAGACTCTTGCAGACCCATAGCATGTGTGTTGTCAGCAACCCTCCTGCGATGCATTTCTTGCACACAGAGTCGATATCTTCATTTCCTTCTTCCTTTTTTCTACGCTGAATGAATCGGCAATACGGGGCTCGGCTCCTTATGCACTATGCTCGTCATCGCGAATATTTGAGATGACGAGCATACACAATGTCATTCTGGCCTTCTTATCGTTCGCTTATCGCTTGGGGTAAGAGTTTACGCGAATCTTCTAGATGAACCGAGAAGCGTAACGTCTCGATCATGCACGCGGTAATATGAGACTCCGCGCATACGTCCCCACCTCAGTGACTCATCAGTTTTAATGCGGTGGCATTCTTTAACCTACAACGACGTCGAGGACGACGTCGTCCTCGACGACGTCTTTGCCATCGTCGTCCTACACGTCCTCCTTGAGGTTGTCCATGAGATCGCCCTAGAGGTCGCCCTTGGAGTCGCTCTGGTGGTCGTCCTAGAGGTAGTCCTTGAGATCTCAGTAGAGGTCGTCCTAGACGTCTTTGTTGTCATGCACTGGGACGTCGTCCTTGAGGTTGAGACGAATACTATCGCAATCCATAAACAACCAAGAACAGTGGTTTCTGCAGACAATCTTTTTTTCAACTGCGCGGGTGACAAGCGCTGCAAAAGTGTATATACCAACCGCACTATAGCGAACGTGACTGGCTATAATGCGCGAGTTGTTGCGCATTCCCTTTTCCCAGCGACATGCTCTCCGAGAGGAATCAAACATTGTGACTTATTCCCTTTCGGAGATTGATTGCTCTTGCAGTTTGCGGTCACACCCACTTGGTCATCTGCCAGGCGCGATGCAGACGACGTCACAGCTCTTGCCGATGTCATCCGCTATGTCCAGAACATCTGTCGTCGCCTAAACGAACAAGCTCGCAAAGTTACGCGCCCTTCGTGGATTCCCGTCCGGTGACTTTGAATGTGCAGACCATTGTCTTCTTCATTGCGGTCGCAACTGACATTCTGGTCTTCGATCGTCTGGTTTATCGTGAGCCTTTCGCAAACGGTTTCCCTGCGATTTTGCCTTCCGTTCAGAGGTCCATCTCGGTCGTAATCGTTGCTTGATCGTCTGTCCGCCCCGCGGACGCGGGATTTCTAATCGACCCGATCCGTTGTTTGCCCATCCATCCTTGCGTTGTTCGTTCGTGGCGCAGTGTCACGCAAAGTGAATCGAATCGGAAATCGACCATTTCGTGGGCGCGCATTCACGCACGCATGTATGTAACATGTTGCTCGCCGCGAGAGTCGTTGCAATATTTGAAGCTTTCATTTACTTTCCGTTTGTTTCTTTTTGCCGCTGAACAACGCTTTATTGACGATTTCGGTGTTTGCTCACACTTCGAAAGAAATGTTTTTAGCGCAGCCTGTATCCGATGGACATGTTTTTTATTCTTCTTCACTTTGCAGTCTTGGTACGTTGATACATGAAACAGCTGCGATTTGTTTACATTGTTGCTAGCCCTGTCTTTGTATAAACTTCGTTTGTTTGTTTGTTTTTCTTTTGTTCTTTTTTGTGTGTGTGTTCTTTAAGTTCATTGTTTCTTCTGCAAAACAATCGTACCATTTGCATGGTACAATTTTGCTTGCGATTTCCCAGCTGCGCCTTCGAGCACCGTAACTTCCAACACGCTTCCTTCTTTCTTTTTTCTTGCTGCAAGAACGACGTTGCTACGGAGAAATCGCAAGTAAAATCGCATATGATTCAAGCTTCTGCCCGTCGGCGCGCGTTTACTAAGTGCAAGCTCTGCGAGGCTTCACGCTCACCGAAAAGTGACGCTCTTTCGACTTTGCCGAGATATAGGGCACAGTTGTCTTTACACGCTATTCCAAAAGGGACCATTTAAACGATTTTGTGATTTCGAATAAATACCGAATAGACCGAAACTTTCGCATTTGACGTATTTTAGTGTTTCCCTCCATCCACGCACTATCTATTGCGAAAGGCGCCGAAGAAAAATGAGCACCATTAAAAAAAACCGCTTGAGAAGAAAAAGAAAATATTTTCTGTCGCCTTCACTATATAATGCTGAGAATATGTACACTGCGCGACACTGTTCGCGCGAACACGCCTTATCGCACTTTATTTCGAAAGAGTACTGACGGGCATCACAATTTATCTTTTTGAGGTTAGGGCCCCAACTGAACACTTTCCAGCACCCTAGTAGTTTTGATGACGCTCCTTCGAAATAGTTAAAAGAAAAACCGAGAAACCGGCGATGGCAATTGTTTCCGCTAACAGTGTCGTGGGGTGTCTAATAGCATCCTCGATCACCCGCACCAGTGCGCACCGGGGCAGCGAGGTTCGCCCCATCGTCTTCCATCAAGTGCACCGGTGCGCACCGGACGTCCTCGATGAACGGAGCACACCCTCCCGGTGCAGCTTTTCGTTGCCCCAACGCACACCAAGAAAATCGACGGTGCGCCGGAGTGCAGTCCCATCAGGCATTGCGGCTGCAGGAGCGGGAATCGAGGTGATAGCGGGAATGAATGGCAGACGCGCAGTCTATCGAGTTGGCGACCTTGCGAAGACGAACACGCCTCGCAGCTGCACTCGATTAATTCCTCAGCTCTTCTGGGAGCGAGACGACGATCTTCTTACCATCGCCGCGATTACCGTCGATTGCTTCGGTGGCAAGGAGCGCCCGAAAGGTATGAACTTCGTGGAAAGGGTTGCGAGTTGCTTCGACGACACCGAGGTACGTCCACTATGTTGTGGTTCTCTTTCTCGAACCACCAATGATGGGCAGCAGATACCTGTGGAATTGTCACCCGCTTCGCGACCCCATCGACAACGACGTCCACGATGTTTATTCGTGTGGGACCGCCAAATCCGCGAGTCAAAGAGCAGGAGAGATGGACAGCAGACGGGCACCGCGCGCGGACCTACGCAAGAAAAAACGAACAAAATGCGAGGTGACCCATGGTGGAGCTCGCCGCGGCGCACCTCCGCGGCACAGTTTGTCTTCGATGTTGCACCGACTTCGTGCTACTCGACCGAGGAGCGCTGTGCACTGTCCAGGTCTCAGGGCGATTCCGGTGCGAGTTGATCGAAGACGCTATAAGTGCACTCATTTCCCTCCTGCACGCGCCAACTATGGGGAAAAAAGCACTCGAGGCCTGAACAAACCTCCGGCTGCAGAGGAGGGTGATGTGAAATTAAATTTGTTTTTTTATTTGTTTATTTATTAGTGCACTGCGCAACCGCCGGAAACCGAGATTACACGAGCATCCGCTGACAACCCTCAAGGTTGTTCCAAACATGTTTGCTTCGTGTATATTGTACGCATTGAACATGCATGTCTGCAAACAGTTCTAAAGCGTGAAAGGCTTTTTACCGCCATTCCCAGTCCCCAAATATTGCCCGTGCGTCCGTCCGTGTATTTTCCGCTAAATTTAGCGGGAAAAGTGATGTCACGTGACGTCACGTGACCTATACACTTTGGGGAACGTTGACGGCAGGTGACCTATACGCCGGCTCAGTTTCCCCGCTAAATTTAGCGGGAACGTTTTACGTCCCGCGTGGCCAAAAGATCCATTCAGTTTCCTCGCTAAATTGGCGGGAACTTGACGTCGCGTGACCCGTATACACCAACTCAGTTACCCGCTAAATTCAGCGGGAAATTGCAGGTCTCGTGACCTAGACACCGGTCCTGTTTCCCCGCTAAATTTAGCGGGGAAAATATGCGGCACGCGACACACAACCAATTCCCCGACCGGTTCCCTAATATTGATTTTGCGCTTCGTAGGAATTTCCAGGTAAAACTCGCTGCCAATTTATTTTTGTATGACAGATGTGCCGGGAAACACGCCCCAGTGTCTTCGGACTGTCCTTTTCATGATGCAATACCGGCCTGAACGCGGTTTTAACGTTTGATCGAATTCGAAAGAGAGAGGGAGAAATTACTTTGTAGGCGAAACGAAACGCAAGATTTCGCGACTCCTAACAGTATCAGCGAAATGTTTGGCGTCCATGGTCTTTTGATACAAACATCATAATGAGCGCTTCAACGCACGCGCGAACCGGTGTTTATCTCCATAAACAAAAGTATCAGCAAACAGCGCTAAACTGAGAACGAGGCCAGCGTGACGAGTTTATCCGACCAGTAAAAGATCAACATCCCGCCTCTCGATCTAGAATCCCGCGCGCGAAGTAGCAATGTGCTGCCATCTAGGCTCAACGTCTAGAGGCTTTTCAGAAGGAAAGGAGAAAAGGTTTCTTCTCTTTTCTTTTACTTTTATTTTTTATTTTTTGCTTTTGTTCGCGCTTTTTTGCTCTTGTTGCGCGCTCGTGCGTGCCTTGCTTGCAAGCATGAGCACGTGTCGAGAAACAGTTATAGTCACCAGGGTCACCAGCAAGGTGAGAACGCTAGTTGTCCCGCCGCTTGCGCGGGCTTCCTGCCTTCGATCATGCTTCAGCGTCTCGTGTGCTAAAGCACGACGAAGGGCAACGAGCGCGTGCAAAGGGACGTCCCGTTGTTCATCGCCCTGTCGCTGCTGACTCTAGTGATTTTGAAAGTTGCGTTCTTTCTCGAATATTCGAAGCGAAATGGCCACCGAACGTTACTTGCGTTCAACTTTATATCCATTCGCTATAAACATTCAAATAACCGCCTCCGTACGCCGTTGTATTCGACTATTTAATCTTCCTTCCTAGAGTTAAATTGCTCGTCCGAATGTCTGGGCCGATTTGCATTGATATATGATAACAACCATCAGCGCTGAAAGTTGCTAATATCGCAATTCGAACGACGATGGAGGTACTGCGGTATGATAATCGCGCCCCTTGTGGTTCGCAATTAATTATATATTTTATAAAAAAAAAGTTTGTTTTGTGTTTTTTTTTTACTTAACGAGAGCACTCTAATATTGCTCGTATTTAAAAAAATTGAATCACATACGTGGGGGTAGATAATAAAAACAAATACGATTGAAATGATTTATATCGTAATTTAAGTCGGACCAGTTTTACTACCATAATCTAAATCAAACCTTTCCCGCAAAAATAATTATGAAAATCTCTGTTTTTTTCTCTTTTTTTTATTTACCGTTTGTGTATCGTTTGGTACTTATAATATCTCCATTTGCTTTGTGTTTAAATCAAAGGATCGAGCACGAAAGATTTATATGAGCCTGAACACGAACAAAAAGAAGTTCTAAGAAAATCGGAGCGATGACCTTGATATCTACGTTACACTTCGTTCGTCAGCAATGTAAAGTTCTATTGCAACAAAATCAGTGCGCAAATGAAAGAAACTAAGAAAAAACTCGAAAGAAAAAGAAAATAAAGATTTATAACTAACTAAACAAATCAAGCTGGTTTTGCCCTTAGTGTACTGTACTTTACATTAGCAGTAATTATTTTTCCGAATTATTATCGATGATCGAAAGAATTGACATATCGACCTGCCGTGTTGAAAAACGAATCCAGTGGTAAAGAATCACTATTTTCTAGCTACAATCATTTAAATACAATAAATTCGATTTATTTATTTATTTACTGTCAATGCGGAGCGCAAGTTCGTCTGCTTCTTTTGCTGGGGGGTTGTGGTGACGTCAGAACGGCGTCTAGCTCTGATTGGCTCTGATTGAAAGGATAGTGGGTAGTCCTCGAAGCAAGCTGCCTTGAGGTCTACCCACTATCAATCAGAGCCAATCAGAGCTAGACGTCTTGCTGACGTCACCACAACCCCCCAGCAAAAGAAGCAGACGAACTTGCCCCTCTACGATTTTTTTTAACCCTGCTTACGCGTCACAAGCCTAACCTCGTACTGCTGTTCGACGTTAATCATCCAGATGGCAGCCAAAGTGGCGGCAGTATATATATGCGGACTTTTGTAGCGTGCAGTACGCACGTAATGACTGCACAAACGCATGCAGGTCGGTAGTGTCCATCCATATTGCTGCATGAGCTTTTACTCTATGTTTTGTCGAGTTGCGGCGCATTGTCAGATCACACTTGGTCACCGAGCCCCCACAGAGAGACGATATTGGGTGCTGCTAAATGTGTGGTAGCGTATGTAAAACCCGGCGCATTCGAGCTAAGAAGAAAGATGGGGTGCGGTTCCGCATGCCTCTAGAGATCATCATCATCATCATCATTTATTATCCTTGAAGGCCCTTACGGGCGTTACACGAGGGAGTGGTACATTTGTTATTATTTTTCTTAATCGAACACTTCCGCACGCAATTTTAACACGATAGAAGAGAGAACTAGTCGGATAATGAAGAGATGAAAGTGGTTACAGAGGCGGCAAATTTATGTGTGTCAGTTATGGTAACAATGTCATTTGGTAGTATGTTCCAATCGTTTATTGCCAAAGGTTAAGTTGAATTACTGTATGAAGTAGTTGACGAAAAAAGTGGCCGCAACTTGCAGGAGTGGTCAAAGCGGGGGAAAATCTCCCACGGTGGTAAAAGCAGAGATTCACGAAGAGGCATGTTATGGTGAAAGATTCGGTGAAGGAGAGAGCGAGACGGGACACTCGGCGCCTCAATGAAAGCGTGTGAAGGTTAGCTGCTTCGCGCAATCCAGATATGCTCGTGAATGGTGAGTAATCAGAAAAAATAAAACGTAGAGCCCTGTTTTGGATGGATTCAAGTCTGTTAGATAGGTAAGATTGCCAAGGGCACCACACAGAAGAAGCGAATTCAAGCTTAGACCGAACCAAAGTTGAGTATGCTAATTGTTTTATCTCTGATGTTGCGGGTTTCAGGTTTCGGCGCAAAAAACCGAGGGTACGGTTTGCGCTAGCTACTATATTACTGATGTGAGACGTCCATGAAAGGTCAGATGTTAAATGGATACCGAGATATTTATATGAACTGCAAACGGTGATAAGGGACGCGTCAAAATGGTAAGAAAAAGGTTGAAGAGCACGACGAGAAAAGGAAAGGGATTTACCTTTGTCGAAATTGAGAGTCATCTGCCATTTATTGCACCACTGAATGACTTGTGAAATATCTGTTTGCAAGGTATGGTGATCGTCGAGCGAGAGAATGGGTCTGTAAATTACGCAGTCGTCTGCAAATAACCGAACTGATGAGGAGATGTGCTCATGAATATCATTGATGTAGAATAAAAAGAGTAAGGGCCCGAGTACACTACCCTGAGGGACGCCTGAGGTTACCGGACACGAGGGGGATTTAGAGTTATTAATGGTGGTGTACTGGTTGCGGTTAGTCAAGAATTCGGATATCCAGTTTACGATAGTGGGATGAATCTTAAATTCGTTAAGTTTTATTTTAAGACGTTGATGAGCGACCCTATCAAACGCTTTAGAAAAGTCGAGAAAAATGGTGTCAGTCTGAATGCTGGTATTAAAACCTGCGTGAATGTCATGAAGAAACGCCGTTAGTAGGGTTTCGCAAGAGTACGCTTTCCGAAAACCATGTTGGTGATTAAAAAGGAGGTTGTTATCTTCTGAATAATTGATTATATTGGAGTAAAGTACGTGTTCCATGAGCTTAGACGATACGCTTGTTAGGGAGATGGGCCGATAGTTTGTAATTAGGTGGCGGTCACCAGGTTTGAACACAGGGGTTACGTTTCCAGTTTTCCAATCCCTCGGAATTTCAGAAAGTTTAATTGAAAGTTTAATTAAGATGATCGATCTTAATGACTAGATTACGATGCGATTGCCAGTGGAGTGAACTATTTCATCCACCATTTTAACAGCTCGAAAAATAAAAGAATTAACAGCATATAATATTTCGGGTACTTATCTTTTTCTTTTCGCGTGTGTAAGTTTTTTGGCTGGCCGAAATGTGTGGGCAGTATTTCAAATACAAGTATTTGAAATACGTATTTTAAATACTTTGTGTATTTTGCATTTGTATTTAATTACAAATTGGGCGTTGTATTTGACGTGTATTTAAATACTAAAATGTGGGTATTTCAAATACAATTGTAATTAAATACAATTTTGTGGGCGAAAATACATCCCTCAAATTTATTGCCACTGTCCAGAGCAGTAAGAAAACTACGCTCTGCACCGAATGCAGTGTCTCTCAATCAAGCACAAGCGTTTAGTGACTTTGTGATTACGGTGCTAGTCCAGAACAAGAATAGTGACGAAATCGACGTTCACAGGCAGACTGTCTAAATAAGTGCCTGTGACAACTTGTGATGCTTTCCAGCCTGATTTCCATCCATATTTTTGCCTGGAACATGCACGGGTCGTCCAGATTTTTGTAACTGGTGCGAGTTGCAACAATAAAAAATTGTTTAGCTAGTGCTGCGCGTCTTGGTCGTCTCGGTTCTTTGTTGGTCTATTGCAAAATATAATCGACAAAAAAAGCTGCCTTGAAGCTCTTTACTTTTTTCACCTCTTACGTCCAAGCTGATTACAATTTTTGTGATTATATTTCTCTTACGTTACTAGAGCCTCTCACACTAACTCCCTAGTGTGCTATGCAAAATTAAAATGAGATACCCAGAAACCCATTGCAAGTGCCCTGAAGTCACTGACGCAAATTTTGAGGAATGTATTTGGAAAAGTATTTGGAGGAGACCAAATACATTTGGTTGTATTTGTATTTTGTATTTAAATGCTTTTTTGGAAAGGTAATGAGATTTGTAATTAAATACATTTTTGACGAAGTATTTTGTATTTGTATTTCGATACATATTTGCATGTATTTTGCCCATCCGAAGGACGCCGAGGAGAACAAACGCACCATGGACTCGCCCAGTAACTCTAGGAAAATATGACACTCAGGGAACATAGTACATAAAGATGGTTATGATTTTTGTGCTTAAGCTTAAGCTTAAGCTTAAGCTTTAACTTTTGGACAAATTTTACCCATTTTTGTTTCTTTTTCTTTTACTTTTTTAAGGGGGGGGGGAGGGGGCGGGTGTCGACATCACTAATGGGACCCCATACCTGTTAGCTACCTCTTAAAGATTGTGGGAAATTTTGTGTTTGTACGGAATACCACTTTTTCTTCTTTTTTTTTTTTATAATAGTGGGCTTTTTTTTATTTTTTTCGTTTTTGTTTTTCCTTTTTTTTTTAATCGAGGTTTTTAATACATGTGTCAACACTTATGTTGGATAACCCGAGGGTGTCAGCCTCTCAATTTGAGCGCTGAAACTGCCTTTGATAGTATGGAAACATTACTTCATTTTTTTTTAAGGCAGTTGTAAGACAGGAGAGTGATATATACCTCCTTCTACGACTTTGGAGTATGAGGACGCGGAGTTTAGAATGCATTCCTTGGGGCGAGATGAAAAAGACCAGCACAGGTGATTGGATTGCGAGGGAAACGAGAAGTCCAGAAACTGTATTTTTGTGCAGAGCCTTCACCGTGTTTCTTCTAGTTCGCAATAGGGAGTTTTAGGGAACGCTCTTTGCACATCCGACACGGTACGATGGACCCTCCTGTAGGAACTGCGCATGTGCGGGTATTCTGCGGTAGCGCATGCGCAGTCCGTACCGGAGGGACCATCGTACCGTATAGGCTGTGCAAAAAAGGTTCCCTAAAACTCCCTATTGACACGCCGTCAAATGCAACCAAGGTGCGATGACATCGGAATGAAGTGCAACGTAACACGCGGCGAAGGAATTGTTAAGTTGTAAAGGACTTTATTACCTTGCAGTGGAGGAGGCAGGGGGGCGGTTTTAGGGGTCAATTCCCCCCACCTAAACACCCCCCCCCCCCCCCCCCACACACACACACTTTTTTTTTTGTGAAGGAAGACAAATATAAAATGGCTACCGAATTGTTCCAGCCAGCCGGGGGGTTGGGAACGAGCTTTCCGTAGCCGTGAATTGTACAGTACATCGACTACTACACGCGAAGATAAAACAGACCCCCCCCCCCCCCCCCCTCCCCGAAAATAGTTTCTGGCTACGCCACTGTTGCCTTGTAAGGTCCGTGCTGGGTTTCCATAAGACGCTATCGCTTCAAAGCTTTAAAAGTTCCCTTTGTTGTATGGAGGTTTAGACAAGGGGAAGTTAGTATGCTTGCCGGCCTTAAAATGGCGTCCGGTGTGTCCGCTTTATATATCGGCAACGTGGTGACTGTGGTACGGTTGCTAACCTGGAGTCTTCTAACGTGCGCCTTTATATGACTGCCCCATTTTGTTTGTCACCCAATCTCAGTATTTTTTTTTATAAGGTGCCAGATGTCGAGGTTGTTGCGTCGATGGGTGTGGCGTCGATGACGTCAGTGTGCCGCGTAACATCGTGGCATCATCCCAAAGGCGCTCTATCATTTATAGACCAGTGTCTGCTCTGTTCCATGGGCGCCGCCATGTTCGTTTATGCTGACGTCATGACACAGAAGGGGGGCTGCGTTTTTTGAAAGGCTCAGTTTCTTTTAGAAACCTTTGCCCATATCGTATACTTCGTTTCACCTTATCTCCGAGCGCGGACGATGTTATGAGCCGAATTGGGCCAATCAAACAGCGAAAAAGGCACAACGTCATGGTGTGCTCTCTGCAGTTGATAGGAATAGCCGGTATTCGCCGTCCCTCTTTGCGTGCTCCTCTGCCGGCTAGTCCTATCAAGCGCAGGGAGCACGCCATGACGTTGCGCTTTGTGCGCTGTTTGATTGGCCCTTCGGCTCATAACATCGTCCGCGCTCGGACATAAGGTGAAACGAAGTATAGTGCGAGAAGGTAAGAAATGCACAGTCACGAAGCTCCAAGAACCGCACCGACGCCAAGAGCGTTGTAAAAAGCAAAAATATTGTTTTATGCGCAGCCCCCCCTGTTTACAAGAGCCTGCGTTTGAGATTATTATTTCCCATTTTTGTCGCTGGGAGCTAGGATATCGGACACTGGTCTATAGGTTCTTCTGGGACGCCACGGGACACCATGACCTCACGCGACACTGGCACTTCACGTGACAGTGCAACGACATAACCTAGAGCCACTAAATAAGCTACGCTTCAGAGTAGTGACACTTAGCCATCTTGTGGCTTAAAATCATGGCGGCCACTTATCTGAAGCTTTATCTGAGATCGCAGGAGACGGTTTTCCGTCCTTCAGACATTTCAAAACAGTTCGCGAGAGAGCCAAACAATATCCCATAAGCTTGCTAACCCCGCATCGAAAGCTGAGGGAAGTCGCATTTTTTAATTGTGGCGATCGACAGTTCTGTCTGCTCCGCACAAAGCACCAAGATGGCGGCGACTACAACAACACCGGGGAACAGAGTGCCTATGGGACGTATTCACTGGAGGCCATATTTGTGGGTGCTGTTTAGAGCGCATGCTCAGAACGAGCTCACGTTAATAGCCTGCTAAGACCGGCAACCTTGATGGTGCTAAATGCACGCTCCAAAAGGACTGCGGAAGCTCGCCGTCAGCACGCGCTCAGCAGCAGCGCACACGGATATGGCCGCCAGTGAATACTCCCTATGCTCTCAACATAGCTCATTCAGTGGCTCTAACATAACCCTCGTAACGTGCCCTCATCAAGTGGCCCCTTTACTCTGCCCGCAAGCATGGAAGCACGAGCAGGTCGCCCTATAGGCGCTTTAAATACGCGCCACATTGCAGCCGCCATTGCTGACCTTTTTCCGTCTTACCGAGATACCGATCCACTGAAACGGGCATCGACGAGCCTCCACAAAGGCCACTGCTGGGCAGAAGGACACAATAGATGGCAATAACCTGGCCTGCTAAGGTAAGGGTGAAGCCAAGTAAACGAAATAAAAGGAAACACAAACTGACGGTTCATTATAGCGGCGCCCTTGCACAGCGGCTTAATAAAGCGCCTATAAATGTCACGCACTTAAAACGCATTCGAAAAATGTAAAAGAAACAACCTTTTCTTTCTCTCTCTCTCTTTTTTTTTTTTTTTTTGGGGGGGGGGGGTGGGGGGAGGGCGGGGGGGTAGGGGGGTGTGGACAACAGATACGCTCTCTTGCTAATGGTGTGCGTGTTACGATAAGCTCGCGTAGCAGAACCCAGGGATTCTGGGTTCATTCCTTTCCTTGGCCCGTTTTCATCCGGGTGAGCATCACTTACTGAGAAATGTACGTGGTCGCCAAACTTATACAGAACATGCGAACTGCGAGCTACATCTCGGGAAAGAGCTATCCTGTCACGCTTGATCAAGTTTGATTTCCTGCTCACGACGGGAGACCGTTTCATTCTTGTCCTGAGCAGCCACAGAACGTGACCAAGCCTGCTAGGATAGTGCTCCCATGGAATAATGCGCGGTTCCCATGTTCCGTGCAAGTTTGGTGACCAGTGTATACGTTCAAAAGAATCCAGGCGAGCAGGCGTACCGCACTGGCGAAATGTCTCATCTGCAGTGTGTAACAACGTCGCCCACTCTGGCAGATCATTAAAGCCAGGTTCACACTGCTACTACGTCATACAAAAGACGGTCTGCTGCAGCCACTCTCCGGGACGTGTCTTTTCCTCGTACGACGGTCATATGCTACATGGGTCATACAAAAACTGTCTTTAGACATGTTCTATCTGTATGAACCAGTCTTGTACACGTTACTAAACAAAAGTAATCGATTACAATTACTATTACTCTTGGCTAAAAAGTATTCGATTAGATTACTTCATTACTCGACGGCAAAAGTAATTGGACATTACTTAAAGAAGTAATCGTTACTTTTCCGATTACTTTATTGTGTGAAGACATCTTTAGCGCTCATAACAATGAACTACTTCCAACCTATATTTCACATTTGCGCAAGTATTGAAGAAGAAAAACTGGCTCCCTCTTCGTGGTCGTTGCACCTTCACAATGCGGACACAAGCATAGACTTCGTTTGAAGACGTTTAATGATTTGGGCGTCCTCCAGTGTGTGTGTGCGTGTGTGTGTGTGTGTGGGGGGGGGGGGGGGGGAGCGGAGGGGGTTCTAGATCTTGTTAAGCTTGAGCAAGGGTTGTCGCTCAAAGTTTACGTCGCTCATTTTATTATTCACATGTGGATGAGCTCGGATGTTATACAAAAGAGCAGCAGCTCCAGGATTTGAAACAGATCATGTGTATAGTATCCATTAGCGGAAGAGATCGCCCCGACCACTTCTCAACTCGAAACATTGCTTTTCACAAAGAACACGTAGGAGAAATGGGGAAATATTTCAACTGTTTGCATCCGCTTTAGGCATTCTTCGGTTTTGGTTCTCCTACGGGCTGCGAGTTACCAGCTAAGCAGGATATTTTTATTTTTTTTTTTTATTTCTGTGTGTGTGTGCGTGAGGGGGCTAGTTTGAACGAAGGACTCACAAATCTACATTCTGCTTCCTCAAACTTCGCCCTGAATGGCCTTTGTCACGCACTGTGGCTTCCCTGGGGCTTCCAACACCCAGTCCCAGCTCAAAACAAAAAAAAAAAAAACAAAAAAAACGGACATTCCACGGGAACTGTACATAGAAAGAGATTAAGCTCGTTTTTCCGTTAAAAAAAAATTATTTTTGTTATTTTATAAAAAAAAAGGCGTGTGCCGTGGGGGGGGGGGGGGGGGGGGGGGGGTCTCGTGGACAAATTGTAACGGTTACAAGTAATTTTATTACTTCAAAAAGTAATCAGATTACTCTTGTGATTACTGCCTAATAAAAGTAATCAACTGATTACAAAAATACTCCAAAAAGTAATCGATTACAAGTAATTTGATTACTTGTAATGCGTACGGTACAAGTCTGGTATGAACATGCTTGAGGCGAGCCCTCCGATATTTATGTCATCGTGTTTTCCCCATCGAACGCCGTATTTTTAAACTCACGCCTTCTAAACGACTAACTGGTTTTCTCTCTTAAGTGCCACTGGAAAAGCACCGTTTCCATAAAATTCGAAACGCCACAACATTATTCCTTATTCCTGCCAGCAGTGTTGACACGGAAGGTGCGTAGCCCACGGACCGTTACCACCATTGTCCCGCCACACGTATACGCTCGTCTCGCGCCGCCGTGCACTGCGGCGAATCATCGGCGCGTGGCAGTGCAGCAGTGCAGCCGTTACACCGGCGAAGTGGCGGCAACCGCCTCCTCCGACGCAGCGTGCGCGCTTCTTGCATCCGAAAAAAACTGGGGGCAACGCTATTCGGTACCACGCATACAATCGCACACGCACGCTCCGCACGGGCAGTCTCTACTTGGGGTGATGCGAACTTTTGTCAAACCTCTGAAATCGACCGGTTCGGCTAACCTTCGTCCATTTTGGCGAAATTCGACGAACAATGAATGGGCTGATGGACGCCAACCAGAGCCGTATATGTAGAGAGTTTGGTCAATGGGTTGCGCGGACAGAGCCAGGGCGTGCACCAGACTTGGAAAGAGGGCTTGGCGTGCTCTCTTGACCAACCAGAAGCCGAAAAGAATCCCCTAGCGGTGGTAGCGAGAAACAGTTCTGATCAAAGGTCTATGTTCGTAAATGGTTTTAATAAGCCCGTAAAAGTGAAGCGTAGTAACTTTTCGTGGTTGAAAATAGGGTGCATGTGTTGTTTTGATCAGGATCATGCAGAAAGATGTAAGAAACAAATGCGCCGCTCAACTCTGTTTTGCTCGAACAAAGTGTGACTGCTCGGACGGCAGATTCCCGGCCCTCAGTGCTTGGCGTACGGATAATGTCGATCGTTCCGCTAGTCGCACTCCTCCACCATCATTTTGGATGAGTGTGATTGAAACATCACGTGTACCATATTTTAAGTCATCGAGAGTTATAGCGAGTTCGTTTCACACGCACTGGCACCGTTCGAGTTCTCTCCCAGAATGCATCGCACTCACAGAGTGTTGCACGGAAAACTGGACTCAAACGAACTCGCCAAATGCACCGAGTGCAGAAGACTGATGCTGCCGCCATCTATGTGGTAGAAAAGGTACCGACTTCAAACCGAAACTAGCGCCTTTCTGTTTCGAGTGATGTGTGGGAATGCGAGAATGCAGTCGCTACCAACGTTTATCTACAAAGGTTGGCAACTGCAACCTGCAGTTTATAGTTGCGATGTCTTCAAGCAGCTCGGCTGCCGTAGAGATAGTTACAGACGGCGTAAATTTCCGCAACCAGCTGTCCTCAAAGCAACTGGTTGCGATCTTTCAATCCTTATAACCGTTTACACTGAAGAAAACTGATGATGCTGTCCGAGCAGAAGCTTGATCCGTTTGAGCATGGTATTATGCGTGAACGACTGAAAGGGTGCGGCTTAAAACTAGCCTGTTGGAATATCCAGCAAAACTGGGACTTTCGATTTGGATCGTCATTGTGGATTAGATATTAGCCTTGGTGAAGGCGTCGAGAACGAGAGCTTTCTCGAACAAAATACGACGGGGCAAGTTAGCTGCGTAGGTAAATGTTAAACATGATGATGTTGCCCAATCCTCGGGTAAAGTCACCATCTTTAGCTTTCTCTGCTGCTTATTGGGCAGTCAGAGGTTTCTGCTGGGGGAGTTTTATCGAATAATGTTAAATTTTTCACCCGCACACCGGATGGTGATAGACATCTCGGGGGCCGCTGTTGCGTTTGTTCTGAGCATTTCTTTACACACTGGTATATTCCAGCGTTTGTACGGCAACAGAGCGATTTAAAACCTGCAAATAAATCACGGGTTGTCGATTGCTTCCTTCGTGAAATAGCAGACGCTCACAATTCAAGCTCGCGTTTGATCTCGTTGCTCGCGGGACGCGATTTCTAACAAAAAATCTACTTTTTTTTTTTTTTTTTTTGCGTTTGGTTTCGCGACACATTGTAGCAGACGAACCCTCGTCGTCTGCTCCCGCTCTTCGCCGGCCCCGCCGGAGCGAGGCATGACGGGATTGCATTTTGGCGCACTCCCGATTTTCTCGGTGCAGCGAGTGCATGCACGCGTGGGGTGTCAGCGCTGAAACGAACTCGGAGAGTGCAACCACTCGTGAAGCGCCGGCCGAAACGAACCCGTTCCACGCTGCGAGTGGGCACGCGTGGGCACGAGTGCCGTGAAACGAACTCGCTATTACTTCAATGCAGTTATCAGGTTTGTTTCTCGTGGCTAACGCCAGGGTATTATTTCCGGCTTCTGGTTGGTCACATTCGAATTTCTGAAGACGCCCTGGAACACGCCCAGCCCGCTTTCAGCCAATCGCGCCTCCTTATTTGCCTCCTATACTTCCCAACGAATGGCCAAACTCTCTACATATACGGCTCTGACGCTAACTACTCTACCATTTATAACGGGTGGTAGCTTGCGCCACCTATGCTTTTACTCGAGAAGTTCGATTTCTTGAACACTGTTTCCCGACTTCTGCGCATGAAACTTCACATTTAGGGGCGATATAATTCTTCCAGTTGTGCCGCCTCCAGCGCGCACTCCCTGTTCTTACCGCCCTCGATGTTTCGGTGTCTCGCGAGCTTCGAGCGTGCTCGCGCAGCCGATGCGTGGTGAAGGACAACGAGCACGTGCTGGAAGTCGGGCATTCGAAGGACACGCCCGGTCATTCTCAACCTGTGAGTGACTCTAGTTCGTTTTAGATTCCAAGGAATCGCCAATGTTTCCGCAATGTAAAGACATCTATAGTAATTAAATTATCGTTTGTCAAATGCTTTGCCCTTGCTCCGGCAGCACCCTCTCGTTTTAAAGCATTGAATGCTTTTTTTACGCTACCCCGCAATCCGAAAATTTTTTTTTGTTCGTTCGTCCGTGCATTTTCCGCTAAATTTAGCGGGGGAAAGGGGCATCACGTAACGTCACTTTACGTAACGCTCCTTTCTTCGCTAAAGTTAGTTTCCTGGCTGCGGGAAAACTCACGTATGTGGCCAAGACATCAATTCAGTTTCCCCGCTAAGTTTAGAGGGAAATTGAAGTCACGTGACCTATACACCACTTCAGTTACCCCTCTAAATTCTGCGGGATGATTGACGCCTTGTGACCGCAATCCAGTTTCCCCGCTAAATGTAGCGGGGAAAATCGACATCACGTGACCTGATGTGACGTGATGAGAAGGAACTCGAACGACTAAATAAGCAAACAAGTGTCAAGCGGCAGCACATCCAGAGTGAGCTAATGCCGATCATTAGATAACAAACCACGATCTATCTCAATCAGTCCGAAAGACAAAGGGAAATTGAATACTATAACCTGTGTAACTCAATTATCCGGAAGACACAGCGTTTTTTACCTAGGGGATAGAAGATACGTTTGTGTAGTCGATTGAATCCTGGGCTGTTAGAGTGAAACCAGGAATTCAGTCCACTGTATTCAGAACAAAATTTAAATATAGAATTCCAATTTAAAAAAAAGGCAATGGCTGTGTTTCTTTGTTCATTTCTCTTATATTACACATGACATGAGGTGTCGACAGTGTTTCCTACGTTGTCAAACGAACCGGAAAAATCGGCGCCTACCTACACATAGAAACCTCAAACTTCCACCGAATATGCGTCTAGGTGGTGTATTTTACTTCATGTAATTTGAGAGCAGAGTTCTCTTTCCGCAAAAAATTGAGACCGATAAACTTGTGAAAGTCAACGACGGACGCGTTCGCAGACAACCGAGTTATATAGCGCCGAACGAAACTTGTGGCGTCATCTCCCGATGGACGCAGCATAGCAGACAACAAAGCGGGTCGTCTGCTCGTTCTGCACATAAGGCACCAAAATGACGGCGGCCCCACTGGTCCTTCAGAGACTGTCTGCAAACATGTTCGGAGTATACATATGTATGACGCAAACATATGCTTCAAACGGGCTCATTTCTTCTTTTTTTTTTTTTATTTATGGTGGATGAGTTTTGCGAATATGGCTTTGGTGCCTCTAATTTCATCTATATCATGGTCACCTCATTGCGAACGTGGTTGAACGAGAACAGCACCCTATACAACATTTAAGCTGGCCTGCCCATCTACACATTGAATACATTTCCGCTCGAGAGTGTACATCCGTGCGTGCGTGCGTGCGTGCGTCCATGCGTGCGTCCATGCGTGCGTCCATGCGTGCGTGTGTGCGTGCGTGCTTGCACGCGTGTCCGTTCTATTCGCGACACCCACTCACTATAGGTGGCGCCACTCGTTTTCCAAAATGGCGGCTATAGAGAGGGTCGGAGATGCGTGCCGGTTCTGAGCCTGTCTAGTGTGCTGACTTCGCTGAGCGACACAAATTATTCCTGGTAATACGAGGAAGCTAGGGTATCAGGAGCGCAGGTCACCTGTTTATCTTGAAACTAGAGACGGTGTTTAGCGTAATATTGACGCAAGGAGACACGTTTTGATTCTGGAGCGGAACCGAAACTAACCTCTATTTTAAATTTAACTTCTCGGTATAGGTCTTAATTTCGCATTTTTTCATACCTCAAGATATGTCTCACATCGTAATTATTTAGTTAAAGAAGTTCGCGGAAACCATATATTTTGTAACATGCATGTTTGATCCAGGCACTTAAAAATATTTTGGAGATTTTAGTGTCCTTTTATAAACAGGGCCTCTCGTACACCTCAGAGGTAACATAGAATACTGTAGTTCTTGAAAATATCAGTCCTGATATTTGTGCTTCCTCGCTGCCTTTTTTCGCTCCGATAATTGTAATGTATAATAATTAACTGCGGGCCTTTGAACGGGTTTTGGGGCATTTAGATGATTAATTGCCTTAAAATTAGTCCCAGCACAAGAATCACAGAATAAATTAAATTTTTGCAATATGTCCACAAAACCTATAAATTAATAAACGCTGTTCTCACTACAACAGCCCAAAGACAGAATCCGAGTCAGATTGTGCTGATTATTATCATTGGTGTCAATTTCAGCATTTTTTGTTACAAAGTTATAGGATAAAAATTGTCTAATATCAATGAAAACATTCTAGCTAATGTGAAAAATCCATGTTACATTTTTTTTTTTTTGTGCGTGTAAAGCATATTTTGCTAGCAAAGTCACAACTTTTGACAATCGGCAAAACTTCCAATGTCGCCGCCAATATCCTTCCAGATCAAATGTTCCAAAATAAAATGAAAAAGAACAAATTTTGTTTGAATTACCGATGTTTTTATAACATTTAGTAATTTTCATTTTTACGCGCCGTCCTTTTGCCAATTTCAGCCTTTCCAGTTTGAAGGAACGCCTAGCTGCTTGCATGTCTGCGCACTGCAGCACGTTGCGTTGGCGTTGGAAGCCGGTGAAACAGCAGTGAGCTTTAGTATTGCTTATACGAGCGAACGCAAGCGCTGTGTGTTTGCGTTAGCTTTGCGAGTTCCACACTGCGCGTGCGCGGAGCCCGAAATTGCGGTCTTGGATTGGCCCATGGCGATGACGTGCGTGCACAACGTGGGGCACGCTACTCTATAGCGCAAACGCACAGCGCTTGCGTTTGCTTCTATACAGAATCAGGCACGTAGCCAGGATTTTGTTTCGGGGGAAGGGGGGGGGGGGGGGGGGGGGCGGGCGCTTATGACAAAATGTTGTATGAAGGGGAGGGGGAAAGGAGGCCCCAGCAAAATGGAAGATTTCGGGGGGGGGGGAGGGGGGGGAGCCGGGCCTTATGGGGCGCCCCCCCCCCCCCTCCCTGGCTACGTGCCTGTACACAATACTAAAACTCTCCAGTAAGGTACAATTTCATACCGGCTGCAGCGCTACGTTGGGACAGTGAAGAGTGTTTGTTGTTTGCGTTCGGAAACGACATTTCGCGAGCCACGATCGCGAGCAGTTCCGCCGTGCCCGCTGAGCAGGAGAATCGGGGGCCCTCACTAGAGCGCTTCCCGTTTCCGCCGCAGGAGGGCGAGCAACGAGCTGCACGGAGACGCGAATAGGGTCCATCAATCTCGTCTTGTTTGACAAGGATTCCTAGTTCGATGTTTTCGGTTTCAATCTGTGCAGTCGACCGCATTTCCCCGAGCGCACTGGCCTCTCCTAAATTTAGACGGAACGAGAGATAGCGAGAAGGGGCAACCAATCTTTTTCTTTGTCATCCTTATTTGTATTGCGTTGCCCGTTTGTTTGAACCCGCGCGCGTCGTTTCGATTGCCCTTTTCTCGTGGTCCACTCGTCCGCTTCGCTCGTTCGATGCGTCCGTTCATCCCGCCCGCGGCACATTGACGTACAATGCGCGACCTGCCTGCAGTCAACTGTACTGCACTAAAATCACTCACTAAAAAAAAAAAAAAAAGAATTGGGTAAGGTTTAATATGTTAATGTTTTTTTGCCTCGTGATTGGTTCTTTGGGTGTACTTATCGGCGAATGCCGCACTCCGATTGGCTGCGAGGCGACATTGAGATGCTCAGACCACGCCCTGCATTTCTGAAGCTGTCTGTTACTTCTAGGACCTTATAAAGTTCGTCAAAACACAACGATGGAGCCGAAAGTTCGCGGAGCGCTCCGATTGGACGTTCGGCGAAAAAAGCGCGAAGTCATCGTCGTGTTGGGCCAATCGGTGCGCTCCGCCAACTTTGGCCCCAACGTTGTTTGTGACGAGTTTAGACGCCCTACTGTCTGACAGTATACATCGATCAGCCGTCGGGCAATGGTCACGTTACTGCGCCCTCCGCGAGGAAACACGCGAAGAACGCGGACGCAAAGGCAAAAAAAGATCGACGGTCGATTCGTCCACACGTTCACGTACGCTATCATTGTCGCCTTAAAAAAGCAAAAAGAAAAAAAAAAGGAAGAAGCGCGTGTTTTAAAAAAAAAACTTTTTTTTGCCAGATTTTTTTTTATTACAAGTTTTCTTTATCGAAATTTATCGGGTCTACGGAAGTCGCGAACTTTCGTCGAACGCGAAGTTCGACTGGTTTCGAACTTTTGGCCGAACCCAAGGACTTCGATATTCCAAGCGCGGTGTTGCCCGACTTCTACGCACACACACGAAAAAAAAAAATTGTTTATTGAGTAGTTTTCTTCAAATGTATGGCAATGACTACAAAGGCAAAACATTTTTTTTTTCTTTCTGGTTTCACTAGATGATGTGTCGTGGCGCGCTGCCTGTAAGAATGCGCTTCGCATTCCTACACATAAGCAGTCTGAAGTATCTTCGGCGATCTTTTCAAAGTATTTGTCCTCAAGATAGTTCGTAGTAAAAGTAACCTAAATAGAACTCTAAAATTCATTTTCAAATCGATATTCAGCATAATATGTCAAATCCTTTTGTTGAGTATTTTGCACAACATTGGGGGAAGTGCGGTTTAAGCGACGTGCTCGCTGGACCAGTCGTACTTTTATCCTTTGTCACATGACGACGCTCCGGCCTCTATACCCACGCGCGCACAGCGGGGTCACGTGATGATATGGAGGTGACTGCTTGGTCCGCATCGTCGGCTAAGGGCTGGACGGACCATGGTTCTCTTTAACATGATGGCTTCTCTCAGGTTGTCTGCCCGGTCATCGAAGCAGGGCCTGGCACCGGTTGCAGCCGAACAAAAACAAATAGCAAGAAGAAATAAAAACAGCAAGAAATTTGACGAGGAGCACGAGACGACGGGAGAGGAGCGAGAGGTGCATTTCTTTCTTCTTTGTTGGTCGTCGTGCCTTTGATCGCGGGGTCACGACTCGCCCCAAGCAGAAATCGCACCGCTGAACAAACAGCGGTGACGGCCGTACTTTGTTCGAATGAAAGATGCAACCTCGAAGCTCGACTCGACCAACTTTCACTCTCCTCTCGTTTTTTTTTTTTTTGGAGGGGGGGGGGGGGGGGAAGGGGGGAGGGGGCTGGTAAATTTTTGCAGCGTCGGAGTTCGACAAGAAGAGTTACTACGTAATATTGTAAGTGCAGACAAAACATGAAGCCCCCAAAAATAACGCTGCAAACTTCTTACTGTCTAAAGCCGCGGGTACACTTCTCATACAAACGACAGACAGCGGACATTGAGGGGGGCGTGCCTCTTCCCCGTATGGCCGGTCCTGCTCCGTTAGTCATACAAAAACTCTTTTCAGACATCTTCGAAGCGTACATATCTTCGAAGCAAACATGCCTGCTGCGTGTCCACGGACACTTTTGTCGTCTCGTCCGCTGGAGCAAACGCCCTGTCTCTTGCATGATGTATGTGCCAACGTTACTATAGTCCAAGTCAGTCGACAAGCTTCCTAGAACGCGCCTGGCGCCGGTTCGTGGCGTGGGTGCGCTCGGCGGCGCTCGGCATACAGCAGGGGTGGCCAGGCTGACCCGGCCTAAGAGCCACAAACAGGACCACGAAACTTCCAAGAGCCGCGGGGGGGGGGGGGGGGGGGGGGTTGTTTAGAGCAATAGACGAACCTCGATCTATATTCAATCTATCCGAGTCAAAAGCCGTCTAACTGCACGTAAGGTAGCAGTAGCACGAGCCTACCAAACCGCAACCTATCTTTTGATTTAAAACGCGTAACATTCCTCTTTTTGGGGAAGTGCTCGTGTGACCGGGAGGGAGGTGGGAAAGTGTGTGTGTGTGTGTGTGGGGGGGGGGGGGGGGGGGGGGCCGCGAGCCGCACTTTAGCACGCGAAGAGCCGCAGCTCGGCACACTATCAGCCTGCCCAATGAACAAAAGTGGCGGAACCGGTGGAACGTTGGATACACATTATTTGAGGTGGAAGGGGATTCATTTTTTTTATTATTATTGTAAACAAAGTTTGCGCAAAAGTCGGCGGAGAAAGAGAGTCGGTCGAAAACGGGCCTTCTTCGTTGTGCCACCTACACATTTATTTACCTGTTTATCCTAGCGTTGCCCAAATATTATAGTTTTCAAATAGGGCTTTCGAATAATCCGCTATTCGATATTCGCTCTGAGACGAAGTGCGATATTTGTGTTTTTTGAAGTGTTGATCACGGCGGACTAGCCCAACACCTCCTAGTGACTGGCCCCGTTGAGTGCGCTTCTCACCGAGCATTTATGCACTGCGGGAAAGCGATACACGCGGAGCTCACAGGCTCTGCGGGTATTGGTTCCCATCTGCGCACGGGTGCTCGGTGAGACGCGCACTCGACGGGGCTGACCCACCGCGATTATGTAAGAATATATGGCAGCGACGCGCTAGCAACCCGCGTTCAACTTTTTTTTTTCTTTTTTTTTACGTGAAGCGTTTTTTGGTTAGGTGGTCGGCATTTCGTGAAGGCCAAAACTGAAGCCTGGATAAAAGCGTGGCTGGGAGTATCGACACTGATTGGTTATGAGCGTGTGTGGGCGAGAGTGGGAGAGGCCATCGCAGTTGAAAAGCGTTTACGCCAGGTGTACATCAAGCCCATGGGACCGTTCGGCTGGGCCAGGGGGCGCGCTGGAGCGACACCAGTGGCGCCGCTCCGTGGTGAAAATTCGCCCTAATTAACCGTTCGCTCGTCCCATCACGCTGCCACTTGCAATGGCGAGCACCGCGTTGATGCTCTCTGTCTTTTAAAAAACTGATCATTTTTTAGGGAGGCGAACCTTCGCAAAAAAGGCCTGTGTACCAGGTTTCCGGGGTGGGGGAAATAATCCAGGCATAAGAAGATTTGTCGTTTGCTAAGTGTCTCGCCAGTGCAAGACAGCGTCGACTCTAACATCCGCCTCGAGATAAATATTCTTTTTCTTTGTGGTTTCGCTAGCTCTTCAAAGGCAGGGCTATTCTAACAAATATGAGGATGCAATATTGTTTAAATTTTCTTTTAGCGCACACCTGCGCTGTCGCATACATTCCTTGAACTCAGGGCAGTTCTCTTAGAAACTCGGAGTTACCGGCTGCTGGAAGCATGCCGCGCCTGTTCTAATTCATCCGAATGAAGTTATTGACGAGGCATGCTCAGCATGATCGCAACAATGGGTCAAGTGCTAGTAAAAAAAAAAACGAAACGGTACGCCAATAAGGCCACCGCTTTTATTTTGAGCGGATCCAACGACAACAACAACAACAAAAATATTACTATACGCCGCGACCAGGGTGTTGGAACGAAATGTTTTTCGTTCCGTTTTCATTTTCGTTCCATACAAAAAAGTTCCGTTCCGTTTCCGCTCCGGAACGAAAAAATAATGCTCCGTAACGGTTCGTAACGGTTTCTTTTTATGAAAAAAAAAATCGGAACAAGAATTAAAAGGAACGTAACGTTTATTTTTACACAAAAATAGATAATTCAGGCGCTCTAGAGGAATCCGCGGAAACTACATTGCTTCTGAGATCATGTTCATTGCCTTGAGAATGAGATCATGATCAAGGCACCGAGCATGATCTCAGAAGCAGCACGTCATCAAGTGTGCTCGGTGAAAGGCAAGACTTCTGGTCCGATAAAATAAATTTCAGCGCCGAGAAGGCCCTGAAGGCCCATAGGGATGAAGAAGTACACTTTTGCAACAGAGTCTCAGGCTACCGTATCCGTAGAAAAACAAAAGATGGACTTCTACAACGCCGGGTCACAAACTTCCCGCGCTTGCCGTGATCTGTTGTCTGTCTGTGTCGTCCGAAGAAAGCATGGAGGGAGAGGGCGCAAGAGCCAAGGAGAGCATTGCGAGCGTGTGGAGGCGTCGCGCCACCGCGCCCTCATTGGTGGGAAGCAATGGCGACTTCCGTCATGTTTTTTGTTTCTCGTTGTATTTTTTGTCTTCGTTTTTGCTATGCTTGTTTGCCAGGAGTTTAGACGCGGGGGCGATGGCTTGCTTGTCTTCTCTTTAATTATGGTACAAACCAACGGCTGCCTCTTCGCTGCGTGAAACGAATTACTGAAATACCTGATATTTTCCCTTAAACCGAAAACCGATAACAAAATTTTTCGGTTTCACTCCGGAACAATAATAAATAACGTTTCGATTACGTTTCCGTTCCGCCCAAAAATATCGTTTTTTTTTCGTTTTTCGTTTTTGGTTTTCGTTTTGTTCCGATACCCTGGCCGCGACACCTTGCTGTGTTTTCGCGCATCTGTCTCGGCCGTCAAAGCGGTAGCATCGCAATTCATGTACGTGCATCAATAACCCAGTTATAATTTTATTAGTGAAGAGAGTGATCTCCAATCGACTTGCATTTGCGTCGTAAAGCGTCGCCTTTTTTTAACTTATTTTTTATGCGACCGCAGGATGATAATTTTTAACACTGTTGAGGTTGACAACTAAGAAAATATTTGGCGTCACTATTTGTTTTGTTTGCTGTTTCGGTACAGTTAAATTTTATATACTTTGAGTTTTTGTGCCAGTAAAGGATCGTCAATATTCCTTTACTCTCTCTCTCTCTGCAAGAAAAGATGATTTAATTCTACATTTCAGTCATGAATGTTTAGTTACTGGCCTTTGTGACGTGCCCTTTCCTCGTCTTCTTTATGGTGCTTTAAAATTATACATCTAACATTGCCAACACACTATTGTTGGTCGACATGGGAATTTCCTAGGTTTTGATGTTTTAGAGTTCCTTGGAAAATAATTATGCCTGTTGCAGGTTAACTACATCATTTTAATAATATAAAAAAGAACTAGAGTACAGCCGTCAGTGTAAATCTCTCTTCAGCTATGCGCTCAAGTCAGTGCGCAACGGGGCTACGATTATCTGCCTCATTTGCCTTCGTGTCTTTCGCTGCTTACTCGCCTTCTCTTGTAAGCATCAGGGAACATAATTGATAGAAATTACTGTGAGAGCGCAGGCGAGCTGGTGTGTATATTCACAATTTTGATGAAGTGCCCGAGACTGGGACGATTCAACTAAAAATATCAACCGGGGAAGAGAGATACCTCTTTCTGTCTCTTCCACGGTTGATGTTTCTAGTTTTCTCGACCCGGTCTCCACTAATTCATAAAAATGGAAAATTGGCAGGCAAGCAAAGTGAGCTGGGTTCTCAAATTTAAACTTGTTTAAAAAATAATAACTGCATAATCGAGTTTATTTTGTTGGCGCCCACGTTGAACCATCTTAGTTATTACATTAGGAACATCTAACATTGCGAACACGCTCAAATTGGTCGACCCATGTATGTTCTAGTGTCTAATTTTGAGAGGCCCTTAGGAAGTAATTATGTATACCTGTTTTTTGGGCTAACTAAATACTTTTAATAATATTTAGAAAAACTAGAATACAGTCGTCAATTACTTTTCAATTATGCGTTCAAGTCACCACGCAATAGGGGCTACGATTATCTGCCTAATTTGTCCTGAAGTTTTTTGCCGCTTATCCGCTTTCTCTTGTTAACATCGGGGGACAAAATGGGCGGGTAAGCAAAGTGAGCTTGGTTCTCAAATTTAAAGTTGTTAATAATAAAATGGTAACTGCATATTCGGGTTTCGTTTGTCGACAGCCATGGGGAACCATCGCAGCCTATATCACATTAGGGACTTATCGTAGGACGTCATGCAGTGTCGGATTGCGACCCCCACGGGCGCCAGCTCATTCCGCCCCCAAGCAACGCAAAACTCCTGTATGCTCTCGCGTGTGACCTACGAAAAGCCCCTATTAATGTAACGAGCAAGTGTAGCTGCATTACCCAATCACGCGACAAGATAGAGAAACGAGAATTAAACTGTACTCCGCACAGCTGCCGATTCATACTTCTGGCGATCTTTCTTGAATCACCTCCCGGGAACCAAACAAACTTTTTTCGGGAGACAGATACCCTTCTGTTTAATACGATGCTGTGGTATTTGAGTAGATTTTGCATTCGGTACATAACTTTGCGAAGCGCGAGGCCAGCACGACAAGCGCACCAGCCTCCCGCGTCGTCTACTCCTCCTGCTTTTAACCGCCTCGCCAGGGGGAGGAGTGGCGCGGCGTGTGCACGGCGGAACCTCGGCCGCACAGCCTTATACCGTTTAGTTCAGTTCCATTTCCGTTTTGTGATCTCAAAGAATCGATGTCGTGCCAAGCATAAGCGACCATGACGCTGTAGTCGCGGCGCTTCGTTTTCAATCTGCACGTGCAAAGTTGACTACAGACAGAAAGGTGTTTTTGTATGAAAAGGGAAATAAGGCATTAGCTCCGAGCTTTCTAGTGGCTTTCTTTCGTTTGAGTGCGTTGCTGAAGAAACAGATGTGCACAACACGTGGTTACAGTTCAGGCAGAGAGTGATAAACCTTGTGAATGGGGCCAGCTGAACATGGAAAACACACAGAGAAAAAATATAACATTCGCACCGCTGGTTAAATAAAAGAGAGAGGTCATCCGGTTCAAGGAGGTTAAAAGAGATAAAAGGCGTGCTCAGTGAACTAGAAAGGTACCTTGTTATTGGCTTAAGCTGAGCATGTTGGTTCATTGCTTGTGAATGGGGCCAGCTGAACATGGAAAACACACAGAGAAAAAATATAACATCAATACATACCATGTATTGATGCATCCAAATTAAAAAATAGAGCACAACCATGGATCAACGGAAGTGTTCTACAATTAACAAAAAAAGAAAAAAAGCGTGCTTACGCGTGGTACAAAAAGTCAGCAGTAAACCATGGGAAACTGAAATAACTGACGACGAAGTACAAAGTCACCTTCAGGAAAGCAAAAGCCGATTCCCTACAGCGGCTCGAAGACGGAATGAAAAATAACAATAAACAGTTCTGGAAGTTTATTAGACCTTCCGGGAAATGACCAGATGGGAATACCTGACCTATTAGTAAATAACGAACTAATTACAGGTGCCCGTCAAAATGCTTGCATCTTTAATGAATATTTTCAAGCGGTATTTTTACCTGCGAACAATATAACGCCAGTAACGCTTACAAACAGATACGATGATATGTCTCCAGTTGAGGTTGGTGTCGAGGGAGTCCTAAAGCTGCTAAATAATTTAGACGAAACTAAAGTGATTAGCCCTGATCAAATTTTGCCTAGGGTTCTGAAGCGCTGTGCTCACGCCATTGCCCCATATCTTTTTATAATGTTCAACTGCTTGAGGGGTCATTACCGAATGATTGGAAAGTAGCTCATGTAGTACCATTACAGAAGAAAGGACCCAAAAAAGATGTTACAAATTACAGGCCAATTTCTTTAACATCAATTTGTTGCAAATTACTTGAGCCCATTTTGTATAGCCAGATAATGCAGCATCTTAGTTACCATAATTTGTTCATGGATTCACAACATGGATTTAGGAGAGGTTATTCTTGTGTCACGCAACTAACCAAGCTCTATCATGATCTCGTCATGTCCGTAGATAAAGGTGAACAGACCGTGTTTTTCTTGATTACAGGAAAGCGTTTCACACATAGTCGCACTCGTTCTTACTTCACAAATTGAATTGTTTGAGCATAGATATCACAACACTAAAATGAATTCAGTCATACTTGAGCTCGCATCAGCAATGTGTAATTTTAAACGGCTAGGCGTCTCATTTTGTTGAAGTTACGTCTGGTTTACCACGGGGGTCGGTTATGGGGCCATTGTTATTCTTAATATTTATCAACGATATTCATGTCAATATAACTTCCCAGCTGAGATTATTTGCAGATGATTGCGCTGTGTATACGCGTATAAAGAACGGGGAGGGTTCCGGACAATTGCAGGCTGACCTAGATCGAATAAAACATTGGTGCGGTGAAGGGGGTTGCAGCTTAACATAAACAAAATGGGTTCATGTACGCGTAAAAATAAATAAATTTGACACATAGTATTATTTAAGCAATGAGCAAGTAACGAATAAGAATAAAGTAAAATACCTCGGAGTCGTTTTGTCATCTGACTGCACGTGGGATTCGCAGATTGATGATGTCATTATGAGGGCGGGTCGCGCACTGGGCTTTGTCCAAAGAAACATAAAAAAACTCTACACAAAAAATAAAAGAACTAGCATATCTTGCCTATGTAAGGCCACTTCTAGATTACGCATGCACTCTGTGGGACCCTTCCAAAAAAAACGCATTGATGGCTTGAAACAAATACAAAATCGTGCCGCACGCTTCGTCCTGGGCCAGTACGACCGTTTTTCTAGTGTAACTAACATGAAACAATCACTAGGATGGGCGTCATTGGATCTTCGGCGAAAACATTTATGGTTGAAATTTTTATACAACATTTATCCTGAAGCTACTCTTATAATAGCTCATCATACCTCTTAAAACCAGATTATTTTTTCAAACGTAATGATCATGTGCACAATGTACGCGAACACTTTACTAGGACGGAGCTCTGGAAAAATTCGTTTTTTGTAAGGACGGTCAAGGACTGGAACGCTTTATAGGAATGTATAGTTTGTGCTGCAAATGCTGATATGTTATTTTCGTTATTATTCGCCCCCTGCAATAATGATAGGCGCTGCAGGAGTTCTCTGAATAAAGAATAAAGAAAAAGGTGCTCAAGAGAGCACTTTACATGATTGTGTGTGTGTGTGTGTGGGGGGGGGGGGGGGGGGAGTATCTACGATAAGCTACACAACAATAAAAACAAAACAATAACACTATTCAAACTTCAGAAAAGTAAATCACAGAACTCACAGTTTTCTTTTTTTCCGAGTGTCGACACATCGCCGTGAATTAAGTTGCCATTTGGAGGGCTAGCCCTGCAGTGCTTCCGCTCTACGTCCGGCAGATAGCAACTTGACACCCTGTCAAGGTCTGTCCAAACAGGATACTACAAAAATCGTGAGGCGACTCGACTCCGAAATAAGTCGTGCGGCGATCCGCTTCAGTATGCTTATTTCTTTTTGTTTTTATGCCAGGGGGAAAGTTTTCTCTGTCAAATCTCGCCCGTGTCCTCCACGGGGGCCTTGAAGATGCTCACCATGTGGGTCTGGACAGGCACTCACAACCTCTGTCAGCTGTCGGTCATTCGTTCAAGGCCTCCGCTGCTCTTCAGGCTCCGAAAACGGAGAAGGAAGGGCTGTGTTCGAAATCTTACCCAAATAGATCCGAAGGTACTCTCCGGCGGGTCGTGTCACCTCATAACACAGATAGAGCGACGCTGGACGTGGGTAGGTTCTCGAACACCAAGGTACAAAACCCTTACCTTGTAGTAAGATCGGGTAAATTTTTTGGAACACGGCCCAGGATAAGAGGGCACAGCAGAACAGACGGACAGCATTGGCAGGTGGCGTGTGACGTCAGATGTGACGAGCACCGCGGTCCCCGAAAAGCGGAGAAAGCGAGGATGAAAATCGTGATGTTTGCTCGGTGCTGTTCGAAGAGACATCGGACTGCAGGACGCTTCGACTTCCACGATTTTTGACGGAGTCGTGTCGTCTCACGATCTCTGGAGCGTCCTGTTTGGGCAGGCCTTCACACGTTCCTAAAACCCACATTAGCGCCGGTATCTACAATTAAGGAATTTCTATCGAGTGTACATGCCACGCGTTCAGCCAGTCGCTAAACTAAGCGACGAAGAGCGCCGAGAGCTTAGACACCGCACGTTTCACGTGCAACACAATTGACAAGAATTTGCTATGCATTTTTTTTAATTTGAAATTAATGAAAGAATATTTGCATATAGTAAGCATACTTATAAATCCCTTCGATTGGGATAGCTGCGACAATATGTTGTTTACATGCCGCAGTTCTATGCAAAAAAAATAAACGGTTGACTGACAGGCCGACAGATGGAGTAACCAGTGAAATCTACGGATATAAAAGGACCGCTCGAGGACCTCGAGAGAGCTTGAGCCCTGGGATATTTTGCTGGCGACAGCCGGGGATCTTTGTGTCTTGAACCCAACCTGACCAGCCCCGGTTGAAGCAGTTTGAAAGGGAGGAGAGGAACCTTAGTCGGCGTACGGTTAGCTCTGTCGGCCTGATACAAGTACATCCTTAAAATGGTATTCATGTTCCGTTGTCATTAATTTTAGGCGCGACAATATAATTTTACTAAAATAAAGTTAGTTTACAAGTGGAAAACTAGAAGGTTGGGAACAGCTTATATGAACCATTTTGTTCTTAGCCCGAGACTGAGGCAGGAAAAGAGGAAAGTTTCGAAGTAGAAGAAAAATGAACAGTCGAGGACACGTCTCTAACACAGCTAAAGACAAGTTTATTTGGTCACCTTCTTATATACACTCCACAAACTTCACCACAGCACCTTCCCGATCTCGAAAGCCAAAAGATAACAAAGGTCTCACATCTTTTGGCTTTCGAGATCGGGAAGGTGCTGTGGTGAAGTTTGTGGAGTGTATATAAGAAGGTGACCAAATAAACTTGTCTTTAGCTGTGTTAGAGACGTGTCCTCGACTGTTCATTTTTCTTCTACTTCGAAACTTTCCTCTTTTCCTGCCTCAGTCTCGGGCTAAGAACAAAATGGTTAACATCCACCAGCTCGCCTGCGCAATCACTACATTATCATAGCTTATATGAGTTCAGCTGAATTTTCGCTGAAACATGGTGCATGGTAGTAAAAGGTTTGGAAAAACTATGCATTATTCGATTCGAAAATATTCGGCCAGCACCACTGTTCACTTCGGATTTGCGTCTAACTCGAAATCTACTATTCGCACATGCCTAATTTGTTCCCTTATGGCGCGAAGGCATTACGGAGGGGAGTGAGCTAGAAAATGTAAATATAAGGTAACAACAAAACGGGAGTTAAGCGAGTAAAAACATGGTTAATCAGAACACGCAACGCACGAAAAGAAATCGTCTTTAAATTCAGCGCTCTCGGGGAAGATCTTGTCTCAATTTGGTAGATGCACAACTCTCCGAGAAGCTAAGGGAGCCTAAGGGGGCGTAGGGGGCGCACCATATCGGAGCCTCGGTGCACCTTCACCGCTGACGCGCCAAGAAGCCCGAAATCCAGTCTTCATTCAGTCTTCATTCGTGGCGGATTAACACCTCTATACTAGTGATTACATCAGTAGAAAATAACGTTATGCGCCGTATACTCATGTGCTGCGCGAAGTAGTTCTCGCAAGATTTGGGTTTCGAAGGAAGAGACGATGGCCTTTAACGTTTAAAACGTGCACGTCTTGAAAAAAAAAAAAAGAAAGAAAGAAAGACGTTAACAAGTCTTTGTGATGTGAAACTACAGCGCAGCTCTTGAGGTGTTTTGATTTTGCGATATACCGTGACGGGAAGGTACGCAGGAGGAGGGGAGGGTATTGAGAAGGAGTAAGGGAGGGTACGGAGGGCCCTCTACATCCTCCTCTTCCCCTTCCCCTCCTCTGAAATTCCATTTTGAGAATTCCTTTGAAATTCTCAAAATGACGCGCTTTTAAACAGAGTTTGTACGCCAGCCGGATGCTAGGTACTGTCCACTCAAGAGAGCAGACGACATCCTGGGTGAGAGGGAGAGGGCATTTTTTCTTTCAATTACCCTCTCTGCTACGACCCTAATGGAGTTTCCCCGATAAATTTGGCGGGAGAATTGATGTCACGTGACCCTATACACCAACTCAGTTTCCCCTCTAACTTTGGCGGGAAATTTATGTCACGTGACCTAACTCCAATTCAGTTTTGTTGCGAAATTAATAGGTCAGCTGATAAAACCCGTCCGCTTGACTGACGTCTATCTCGTGGTCAGCTCAGTTGGTATAGACCCCTTTCGGAGTAGAGCGCCACCTGTTGCACGCAACTGCAACTAGGTCCGCCGCCATCACGCAGGGGTCCCGCCAGAACCGCCTGCATCTTACCGCCTACTACGGGGCTGCTTACACTTTTGAGTGCGCGCGCCGCATCAATATGCCATCGCATTGCTGCGTACCTTTGTGTACGCAGGATGGATACGTTGACGGAGCCGGAAAAAAAGTACGTGTCAGACAAGTTCTAAGTGTTAAAAAAAAAAAAAACCGAGTCCTCGCGTTTACAAAATTTTCACGGGTTAGACAAGAAAACGCTCTTATCATACGTAAACGGAAGCATCGCAAACGATTATATGTTGTAGTAGTGTGGCCGTGTGTCGAGCCGCGTCTTTAACTAGAGAAGTACGGCCGCGGTTCAGTGCGCGGCTCGCATGCGCGAGCGGCTCCCTCTTCAGTGCTTCTTCACTGCAACCGGGGCCATTTTAGGTACTTGTTCGGCGTGTAGATGCATGATTACTTCTTCCGCAAGTTCGTTTCCTTTACTCACGCCGGTAAAGAGTTTTCCAGAAAACAGACGTCGGGTGGAGGGGGTGTACAGACTAAATGCAGTGTACATCGAATCTGAAGATCACTCGAACCCGCCTTGCGATCGTGGGAACTTTTGGGGTGGTGGCCTAAGAGCGTGCCAAGGCCGTACCGCTAGACGTTTAGGGACGTTACGCTACTAATCAGTTTGGAAATTTGTGAGAATGCAGCCAAAGAGTTGGTGTTTAGAGCATGTTCAACAATTGTTATTCTGTTCAACGGTTTTTATTCCTGAACACATTATATGTTGTTCTTGGGTCTTCTTCTTGCTTCGGTAGCAGGAACCCTTGACGAACAAAAATTCCTGCACTGAATGGGATAAAAAAAAATTATACACCGGTTTGACACTCAAACAGCTGTGCATATTTTTGTGCAAATAAAAATCAATTCCAGCACACTTTTTTTTTTTTTTTTTGCTATGTCGCATTTCGGGTGGGTTCTAACAAACGTGGTACGTTTACAAACGCCGTGAAATAAACCCAATACATCAGTGTTTTAGGAAAGTCTACTCTGTAGCTTTGTGAGCAATGCCATAAAGCGCTTAATTTCTTAGTCTTTAAAAGGTGACCGAGGAAGGAATTTAAAATGCTGCTCCACCCACCCGTACAACCTTTTCTGCTGTTCTGTACGATTTGCGATTGCGATTTCTTGAACACTCAAGGTTGTGACTCGTGAGGCACCTTTTGCAGGTACTGGTACGCGGTCGTAAGTTTATCGGAGGGGTACGAAAAACGAAACGAGCGAGTTCTCGGCTGTCACCGAACGACAAGCTCACAACGGGGGCAGCGTACCGGGTCGTTCAGAATGGCCACGCTAAAAGCGCGATCACTATGATTAACTGTATTAAAATTATGGAATGTTACTAAAAAAAATCACTACAAAACAAAAAAGAACTTGCCTGTTCCGTGATTAGTTAGCCCTTATCGATGCGGGGACCACGTATGCTTCGACGAAGAAGTTGTAGCTTCTTTCCATGCGCCGGTTTATGCCTGACCGGCTCCTGTAGAACTGCTCCACCTCTCTGTCACTTATATGTGACAGTATCGGTAGATCATTAGACCAACAGGTGATCGGGAAAACACCCGCACAAGCCATAGCTTAAAACGCTACGGCCGCTACGCTGCACGCCGACCGGTCGAACCCTGCGTAATGGCGGCGATCACCCAAAGTTGCTAGATGTTTTACTATTTCGGCTAAATTTTTTTCAGTGTTGCCAAAATTCCGAAAGGGGTCTATAGAGCTCTCCAGTAAAAATGGAGAGGTCCCTGGTTCGGTACCTAAACCAGGCGGATTTTGTCACCGCGCACCAGTCACAGTTGTGTTTGGAGATTTGTGTTTGACCTTTGTCCCCCTTGTTCCCTTTCTCCTGGGATTATTATCGTATAAGCGTAGAACACCGGCGTTCCATATATACAATCCCCAATCCATATAAATATTTGACTTGTTCCAGAAAATATACGTGGAATGTTAATTTAAGTGGAACCTATGTGGAACCGGATTAAGAGTGTGCTAAATGTGCTAAGGAATACAGCACTACGGGCCAAAGCACCTGTGAGGGAAAGGTAGCGCGATCCCCCAGCTTCTCTCCCCCTGACTGAACGACGCCATTTTTGAGCAGAGGCGCCGGCGAGGAGGACCATTCTGAACAATGAATCGCGTTACGTTTCTATCCACGGGGCTTTACTACGACCTTGTTAGGTGCGAGGTGTTGGGGCGGATGCAGTCCCCTTCGCCGCATCCGATGTTCGCCTCTTCGGTCTCGATCGATGGCGTGGTAAGCGAGCGTTTCTAATGAGAGACGGGCGCGTCATCCTCGCCAACGTCGCATAACAAGCGCTCCAACACACAATGGCTTTCTTTTTTTTCTTTTTTCACGTTTGCCACGCTTGAGCGCTGCCCTCTCTCCGCGACCCTGTTGACGAGCGATCGCGAATGATGCCCCAAGGCTTCTCTCTAGCCGTTCTTTTTTAATATTTAGTAGCTTGTGTGCTATAGACCAACCTCATGAGGGGAAAATGAAAGGTTGCACGAAATGTGGAGGGTGCAATCATCGCTCCACGTTGTTTTCAAAGAACGCGGGGTTGAAAGTGAAAAGGAGTACGGGGTTTTCTGCTTCCCATATTTACCGGAAAAAGAATCATAAGCTATTAAAAAATATGTATCCATCGAGCAACTCTGGGGGCCGTCAATTTTTCGGCATAGCTTCCAGGTGTCATCACTCGATCCGAGTTTACGCCGAGCTGTGACGCAACACTCGTGACCAATACATTTGGACCCGAGTATACGCGCGCCGAACGCTCATGCAGCACTCGTCTCCAACGCATGCTCAAAGTGCATGTCCGAAATACGGCAACCCCGAATGATCGACGCAGCAGCTACAACAAATTTCACATAAAAAAAGAAAAAGACATTGGTTAGGCGGCGCTAGCCACCGCCCGATTCAAAGGGTTCAGCCTTATCCATCCATCAGAGCCGTATGTGTAGAGAGTTTGGTCATTCATTGGGAAGTATAGGTGACAGATCAGGAGGCGCCATTGGCCGAAAGCAACGTTACTAAAACACTCAGTTGGGAAACTCGCCGTCGAAACCTGGGCCGCTGGGGTCCACCGAGACCGAGCTAAATGCGACAACAGCGCCACTCTTTATCGTTTGTCTGTACTGTGGTCCCCTTGAGCTTTTTGAAAGCCTGTTTTTGCGTAAAAACAAACGGAAAAGACTCTTTTTGTATGGAATTTATTGGAGTGTAGTACCAAATGATGGGCGCGTGATGTTTTTATCATCTTTAGTTCGCAAGGTTTTGCGGAACAATTAATATTGTTTTCATACAACCATGCCCCAGCGGGCCTTTCAGGTAGCACGTCCTGACCTAGGTGCATTTTAACGTCACTAGTTGAACGCGGCGCGTCCGCCGGGGAGACGGGGGTGGCACCCCTGTAACCTCTACCGCTCTATCTGTTCTGAAGCCAAAATAGAAGTCACGTGCAGTTCTTCGAGAGGCCGCTGCGGGAGAAATGGTGGCGCTGTGTTCGTCATTAGCTCGGTGCTCGGAGACAGATTGGGACCACTTTTTCAGAGCTGTCTCTATGGGAGTTTCCGAACGGAGTGTTTTAGTAACGTTGGCCGAAAGTGTGCCAATGGCGCCAAATTCGAATGTGGCCAACCAGAAGCCGGAAATAATACTTTGGCGGGGGTCGCGAGAAACAAACTTAATAAGTGCGTCGGAGTAACTCTCGGTGACCGAAAATATGGCTTACGTTATGTTTCAATCACGGACATTCAAAGTCATGGTGGAACAGTGCGACTATATAGTGGAAGGATCGACATAATCCGTACGCCAGGCGCCGAGGGCCGAAAGTCTGCCGTCCGAGCGGTCACACTCTGTCCGAGCAAAACAGAGTTGAGCGGCAGCATTCGTTTCTTACATCTTTCTGCATAATATATATATATATTACGATATTGAGAATTTTGCGATCAACGCAGGAGAGAAAGAAAAAACGTTTGTACGAGTAAAACAAACACATTTCAGCACTCGGACGGATCATTACACTAGCAATGGCAAGCTAGTTGCCTCGTGTGCATGTTTTAAATACGTATTCAAGATGCGATACGTGCATATACTAGTCAGGCAAACACTCGCGTAATGTCAACTCCAATGAGTTTAGATCATGGCAGCTGACAGCTTCGTTGGTAGGCCATTCCGTTCAATAATGGTTCTGCAAAAAAAAGGGATAATTAAAAAATGAAACACGTTTAGAACACCCTGTAACGCCGAATTAGAGCGCAGCTCTTGAGGAGGAGCAGGCAAGGGTACTGAGGGGAGGGTATACCCCTGCTCCCACCTCCTCACCTCCTAATCCTCCCTGCTACTCCTCTTCTACTGCCTCCTCTTACTCCTCCTGCCTCCTCTTTCACCTCCTCCCCTTATCCTTCAAGCTCCTCCCCTTCTCTCATCCTCCTCCCCTCTTTACTCCTCTTTCCCCTCCTTCACCCGTCCCCCTCCCCTCTCCTCCCTCTCGCTCCTCGTCCTAATCCTCCCCCTCCTCCTCCTCCCCGCGCGGCGCATCATGGGGAATGTCCCATAATGCACCGCGTAATTACGGCGACGGCGACGGCGACGCCGCTCAAGCCGGAAACGGGCGCCTAAGAGCTGCGCTCTAAAACATTGTTTTTATATTGGTGAGGAGCAATCGCCTTGGTGTTAGTGGAACCTCGGGCAGCGTGATGTTGAAGGCCGCAGGTACAACTGAGTATCAATCTTCGTCATTCTGTTTGCAATACAAAATAGTTGTTTTAGTCTCGCCATTTGTCTTCGCTTAGCCAAAGAGTTTTAAGTTGTGCCATTTGTCTCAGTGTTGAAACAGAAGCTCTGCGGTTGTATCTGGAAAAAATAAATCTTGGAGCCCGATTTTCTATTCTTTCTATTTGAGAAATTGATTTTTCCTATATGGGCCCCATACCGAGTTTGCGTATTCTAGTACCGAACAAACACAGCACTTACGAGCAAGTAGCCGCACGTCACTGCTAGCATGGATTAGTTTTCTTCTTAGGAGTATACTAGCGCATTGTGTAGGCTTTTGCACAAACGTAATCCACGTGGTTGTTCCATCGCATATTACTAGAAAATATAACACTTAGATACTTAAATTCGTTTACCGGTTGCAGTAGTATGCCTCCTATTGTATATCGATGATTCTAACTTTTTTTTATTTGTAATGCTACAAAAAAGTTTTTTTTTTAATTGATTGCCGTGCTCCATCTTTCACACCATGAGTTCAGTTTTTCTAAGGAAGCGTCAAGCAATTCCTAGTCTGCAACTGTAAGTACACACATCGACGAACAGCATTCAATCATCTGTATATAGTTTTACCTTAATGGCAGGAGATATACCTTTGGCTATATCGTTAATATATGACAAGAACAAACGTGGACCTAATTCGGACCCCTGTGGCACCCCCGAATAAACAGCTAGCGGAACAGAACATGCATCATTACAGCAGACATACTGTGTTCTGTTATTTAAATATGACCTGATCCGCATCATCATATTCTTATTCAGCCCCGGGTAATGAAGTTTTTCGATTAATTCCTTATGAGGCACGCGATCGAACGCCTTGGAAAACTCCATAAACACGACGTCTACTTGACCGCGCTCATTCACCACGGATGAAAACTCGTGCACACACTCAATTAATTGTGTGACCGTCGATAGTCTTCTTTTGAAGCCGTGCAGATGTTCGTATATTAAGTTGTTTTGTTCCAAGTATTCAGTAATATGTTCTGAAATAAAGTGTTCCAAAAGTTTACAAGACGTCGATGTTAAAGATATGGGACGGTCATCTTGCCCCCTGATTTGTGAATGGGTACTATTTTGCCGCAGAACCAGTCTGCTGGTAACCTGGACCGTTGGAGCGAGGCCTGGAGGATTATGACGAAATATCGAGAGGCCCACTCAGCGTATCTTTTCCAAAACTCATTGGAAATGTCATCCTCCGGCCCAGAAGCTTTTTCACAGTCAGGGTGCTCACTAACTGCTTGATATTAAAACTAAGTATAATGTCTAACAAAATTTCGGTGGAAGTAACCTTATTTTTTTCTAGGTTTTTGCTTTGTCAATCAATATCAGGGAGATTAAAATCTCCAGTCAGGGTGATTTTTATTTTCTCACTGACGCGCGCAGCCACGTAGTCATACGATTCTTCCAAAAACTTCGGGCCGGTACATGGAGGCCTATATACAGCACCAATCAAAAACACATTTTCGTGAACCCCAGAACCCTTCTCCGGTGAAAACCCTTTCCAGTCGCACAAGGTCGACCGAATCTAACAATATTCGCCACGCCACCGCCTTTAGATTTCCTCTCTTTCCCAATCATATTGTAAGACGGTGGAGGAACTTCACTATCACTGATACCACTATGAATCTCTGTGATAGCAACCACATGGAGATCTTGAGTTAGCAAGATTGTTTCCAATTGGTCTATTTTACTAACAATACTTTGTGAATTAAAACTCAGAAGTCCTAACGTTTTTTTGTGGGTGCTGATCAAGTTGTGCTTGACGTCACTTTCCAGGATTTTGATCAGATGTTGGAAACCTTTCCGCGCACAATGGACCTTCATTGTTATCTCATTGGGAGATCATACTACCTATTTTTATTTTGTCATGAATCAGAAAAACGGTTACTCCATTATCTCGGTTACTTTTTCTGGCTTCCCATAAGTTGCTGCGCTTTTAGATGGCCTGCCAGGAATAATCGTTTCGTAACGTTATTTTTGTCCCCGTTAGGTATTTGCGTTGTTTGAGCACACCATCCTTTTCTGCATAGTAAGAAAACATAAACACGACAGGTCGATTTTTGTTAGTTTTCCGTCCCACGCAACGTAGGCGTTCTACAGTTGCCCCCTGAATGCCAAGTTTATTTTTAAACACGCCATGAATTACTTTGGATCTTAATAAGTCGTTTGTTTTTTCTTAAACCTCGGGGATACCAAAAGCCATGAGGTTATTTCGGCGGCTTCGATCTTCTAGCTCCACGATCTTTTTCTGGCGTTCGTTTAAATGTTCCTTGATTGTTTTAACATTTCTTTCAATGTTCTCGATCTGAACCTTTTGTTCATTTGTTTCTTGGACCGATATTTCAATTTGGTTTACCTTTTTAGTTAGGCTATCAAATTTATCCTAAAAATGCCTTTGGTTATTTTTAATTTGACTAAGGTCGCTCATAATTACAATGTGTGTATCTAAAGTAGCCTTCACCCTCTCCTCCAATGAGATGTGCGTCCGGACTCGGATTTTACTCAATGTTTTCGCTCTACAATAAGTCACGTGCGACAGAAACACAAGCAAGGAACAAAGTTAAGCACATCCAAGGGCATGGCAGCAAAAAAAGGCAAGCATTGCTTGTTCGTTTACTATGCAGAGAGTGACAATTACTCACCTGCATGTAGAATATCAACGGATTGGCCACTGTATTCGTACGTGCAGCCTTTTTGCAACCATGAAGGGTTACTACATTTCACTCTTACGCGCTCATTAAAACCATATACCAACATATACCTACGGTTAAGACTGCTTTTCGCTGCCACCGCTAGGGGATTCTTTTCGGCTTCTGGTTGGCCAAGAGAGCATGTCGAACCCTCTTTCTGCCTCTGGTGCACGCCCTGGCTTTGTCCGCGCCTCCCGTTGACCACACTCTCTATATACACGGCTCTGCCATCCATCCATCCATCCATCCGAGTGTGCGAACACCGGTTCGAATAGCGTAGCACCGCGTCATTCATAACCGTCACGATGGAGGGGAAAGCCACGATAACCGGTTACATTGTTAAAACTCGATTCGAAATAAATAAATGAATCAAATAAAATAGAGTCAGTCTGCAGACTGAGGCATGTTTCTTCTATGTATGTCGTCATACAAACAGCCTCTGCACATATGTTTGAAGCACGCAAATGTGCAAAACAAACGTGTTTCGAGCATGTTTTAGGCAGGCGTGTCCGAAGGCACTTCTGCCATCACGTGTGCAGCTACTTTCCCATCACCTCCAGAGTCGATGGGAAAGTAGCGCAGTCTCTCATTGTGATGAGCTCTTACGATTGTCAAGTGCATGGGCATAGTTGAACGCATTATTCCTTGCGCGTAGATTTTCATCGTTGTAGCCCACATATCGTACGTTCTATAATTCCTATTCATTAATTGAGTTTGAAGTAGGCGGCCTCATAGTGTATATATATATATATATATATATATATATATATATATATATATATATATATATATAACGGGCATGGTGGCGGGAGGCCGAAGGCGTGGGTATAAAACTGAGAAGAAAAAAACCCTTAGTGAAAAACAGCAACAACGGACGATTTAATCTTCGACGTTTCGGCCGGACTCCGGCCGAAACGTCGAGGATTAAATCGTCCGTTGTTGCTGTTTTTCACTAAGGGTTTTTTCTTCTCAGTTTTATATATATATATATATTTATATAAATATATATATATATATATATATATATATATATATATATATATATATATATATATATAACGTCGAAGATTAAATCGTCCGTTGTTGCTGTTTTTCACTAAGGGTTTTTTTCTTCTCAGTTTTATACCCACGCCTTCGGCCTCCCGCCACCATGCCCGTTATATATATATATATATATATATATATATACACGCGGGTCTTTCAAAGAACGCAGGCCAAATCGCTCCTGCGAAAACTACTCATCGCAACGAAAAAAGCCTTGTGGCGCTTTGGTCCTGGACCAAGGGCCCATTTAGGAAAATTATTAAAGTCCGGAATAATTACGTTGTTAATTATTTTTGCGTAATTACTTTTTTAAAATTGTGTCTAAGGGCAAGGTTCAAAATTAGAAAATTGCTCAGCATCGTCGAGAAACACTAAATCAACACATTGCAGAACGATAGGATCGAGGCACGCGAAGCATTTTACGGCTTATGAAAAACTGCACAAAATCGACGGGTTTTTAGATTTCGGTTTGCTATCGGAGCGCATCTCCGCCCCGCCGGCGTCGCGCCCCGAGGAGTGACAGTGCAACCAGCCTCTGCTGCGTCGCGCGATGACAGCGCAGCAGAGGTTGGTTGCACTATCTCTCCACGGGGCGCAGTGCCGCCGGGGCGGAGATGCGCTCCGGTAGCAAACCGATATCTTAAAACCCGTCGATTTTGTGCGGTTTTTCAGAAAGCCGTAAATGCTTCGCGTGCGTTTTATAGTTCTGCAATTTGTTGATTTAGTGTTTTTCGATGATGCTGAACAATTTTCTAATTGAAACCCTGCCCTTAAACAGAATGTTAAAAAAGTTAATTACGCAAAAATAATTAACAACTTCATTATCCCGGACTTTAATAATTTTCCTAAATGAGCCCCTAGCCCAGGACCAAAACGCCACAAGCCTTTTTTCGTTGCGATGAGTACTTTTCGAAGGAGCGATTTGGCCTGCGTTCTCTGAAACACCCTGTATATATATATATATGGGCGGTTTTGAGGGGATCGGTGGCCGAGTGGTCTAGCGCACACCAGCTCGGAGCACGTGGAGCGAAAGCTCGCGCTGCAGAACCCAGGGATCCTGGGTTCGAGCCCCACCCCTGCCCGTTTCGATCTGTATGAGCATCGTACCGGCGTGCGGTCGTGTATCACTACTGCGTGATGCACGTTAAAGACCCCAGGCTAGCGGCTGTACCGCACTGGCTAAATTTCTCATCTACAGCTGGGAGACTTGTCGCCCCTGTGAGGCAGACCAAGTTCTAGGCTGTATAAACACACACACAACCCAATCTTTTATGGGTGGTTTCATCTCAAATCGTGCAGGCAGAAAGGGTCGAATTTTTAATTTCGATGAAAAAAATATATGTTATGGCGCCGTTTCTAAAACCGCAGTCGACACAAACCGCAAGTTCGTCGGATTTTTTGTTCTCGACTTATGACTTTTTAAAGAGGCCGCGGCGAAAAGCAGTGTTTTTCACACCCGTCGTGGGTCGGATGTTTCGCTTGATCTCCCGCCATGGATTTTCAGTCCACATTATATTATCTTTTTTGAAGCATTCTGTGGACATATTTAAAAGGCTCCAATACCATGAAATAATTTTATGCCTTTTGCTTTTTTTCTGTAAAAATGTCAAAAACGCCTCCTCGGTCAATTGTTGACCAACTTTGACAATTAATTACTGGCGATCTACTTAGGTTACACCGATATTTTTGATGTCCACGGAGAGCCCAAAACACGCTCTTTATATTTATTATAAAATGCCTTGGCTGTATAAATAATCCTTTGCGGTACGTTTACGTTAATATAATGAAAAAACCAAAAAGTACCATTTTTGAAATTGATTTTCTCAAAAAACCCATTTTTTATTTTTTTTATTTTTTGTTGAAATATAGATATGATAGTTGTCTACACGAAAATCAAGCCTAGAAAGTGTATATTTTGTTTGTATGTTCTACATTTAAGCATCAATATCGTACAAAAACGTGTTTTTACGGCTCGAAATGAACTTGCGAATTGCGCGTCTTCACAAGCTTGAAAATAGTTTTTTTCTTTTTTTCAACGTTCCCACATAAAAATGAAATACAGTATTTCCACCCTGATATATTTATTGATTATTTAAATTTTATTATAGGCGGCAAGCTACATCGGAGGAGTTCCAAAAAGAGAAAGCAACACTTCTTAACAGACCAGCAGGTGTCGTAAATTTTTAACGTGTAGGAGTCGGCAGACGTCTTATTGATTCGGAGCCCTCATTGGCCTGCATGAACGTCCCGCCCTTTCGGAGCCAGCAGATGACCACGACCTTTCGCGCTCGTTGTGTTAGATGGGACGGCCCTTGACAGTAAAGCGAGCAGCGCACTCTGTGTCACGAGGAGTGAAATGGTACGATTCTGTCGTTGACGCGGCGAACAGTGACAGCCACCCAGGAGGAGTCTGTCAGAGTATTGCACAAGGGAAAGCAAAGGAATCGTTGCCTGAAAGGATGAGGACACCACGGCCTTACAATGTCGACGGTCAACAACTGTTCTGCCAGCCAAAACAACGCCACGTGCGCGCTAAAACCAGCGGCGCGGGACAGAAATCCCGCAGACGCACACACGAAGATGTCCCGGTTTCATTAGGGATGTGGAGAAATTTGAAACCAGTCATCCGTGCATGCGTGAAACGATACCGCCTGTTTGCCGTAGCTTCGAGCGCCCTATCCTTACCTTGAAACGGCCATGCTCTCTCTCTCTCTCTCCGGGGAGATCCGATAGCACCGAAGGGTTATCTATTAAACTTGAGGAAGAAAACGAGAAGGGAGTGTTTAAGTTTAATTATCCCCACCAACCCGCTCGTTATGTCCTTATAAAGGGTTATCTCTTTTGAAACAGCAAAGCCCGGAGACTGACATTAAAACGAGCGTGTTGGTAAATATACTTGTGTTTGTATTCTGCACGGAGACTAGTTGGGTCGAAGTCAGCCTCCTTGTCAACTATAACCGTTTGTGAAGAGTGGGCTTCTCCCGAGATGAAACGTTAGCGCCGGCTGACGTGTTCTTTTGAAAAAGGGAAGGGGAAAGAGAAAGTTTGAGTAACTGCAGAAACTACCTCGAAAGCTCCTCTCCCGATATGAAGCTTGAAGCATAGTCTCGGTTACCTTCTCGCGAATCGCCTGCTCGAATCTATTCTTCACTCTCTTTCGTACATCCACTGTTCCGCACAGCCGTCGTGGATGCGCGTAATAGAGGGAGGAACAGATTCGAGCATCATCTGGACGCCGTCATCCTGCCATATTTCAATGTCGTGGGGCCGACTCGTGTGTGTTTCTTCGCCCCGCTGAACTTTGTTTCTCGGGTGCGGTTTTTTCTGAACGTTTTTTTTTTTTTTTTTTTTCAATGTTTTCTCACTAACTGTTTGTTAGCACTGTTCAGTTGTTGGGTTTATTTCGTCATAGCGTAGCGGCCTGGCGGTGCTGTAGAGACCGTGTTCGCACGCATTTGGTTGCGTCCCGTTTAGGGAATGCCCGGGGGAGTTGGTTTTTGTTCTTGCCATGTCCGGCTGAGTTTTCGCGTCTTTATTAAATTATTGATTTTTTTTTTGTTTTGTTTTACCTTTACGTGCCGTCGACTTCTTTGTCTGACTCTCCACCAGGCGTGGACCTATCGCCTTGCCACCGCTCGAACCTAAATATATTTTTTTTTTAACGCAATTTTCGTTAAGATCGGAGTTAGGCAATTTAATTCCTATTTATTTATTTTTATTTCCTACCCCTCTCCATGACACACTCTCTGTGTGTTTCGGACCGTTTCTGTGTCACCAAATTTGTGTATTACGGAAGTGAAAGGGCATTCCCTGGTGACCTGTGCGATGTGCGGGGAACAAGCCCCAGTGTTTGGTTTCGTAAAGAATTGTATATAATATATCGACGATGTGGTGACTTTCTTTGTCTTAGTAATATGACAGCTAATAGCTAGTAGTGCTAGTTTACTTTGAAAGGTTAATAAATCGAAACAATACAACGTCTGTGCCTTTTGGTTATTGAAAGTCTACTAGGCCTGCTGATTTCGTTAGATATGTATCTCATGGTTCCCGCTCTTATCAAAACATACATAAATATTCAATCCTACAAAATCCGTTTATAATTGATTCCAAAGTGCAGAAGAAAATTCAAGAAAACTTTTTCACAATTCATAGAGACGCATGGGTCGCTATGTCTGGCTTAGGTCTTGCAAAACAAAGACGTCTTTTTCCGATATTGAGGCCTAAATATAAAACATGCAAACAAAATATACACTTTCTAGGCTTGATTTTCGTGTAGACAACTATCATATCTACATTTGAACAACAAATAAAAAAAATAAAAAATGGGTTTTTTGAGAAAATCAATTTCAAAAATGGTACTTTTTGGTTTTTGCATAATATTAACGTAAACTTACCGCAAATGATATTTTATACAGTCAAGGAATTTTATAATAAATATAAATAGCGTGTTTTGGGCTCTCCGTGGACATAAAAAATATCAGTGTAACCCAAGTAGATCGCCAGTAATTAATTGTCAAAGTTCGTCAACAATTGACGGAGGAGGCGTTTTTGACATTTTTACAGAAAAAAAGCAAAAGGCCTAAAATTATTTCATAGTATTGGAGCCTTTTAAATGTGTCCACAGAGAGCTTCAAAAAAGATAATATAATGTGGACTGAAAATCCATGGCGGGAGATCAAGCGAAACATCCGACCCACGACGGGTGTGAAAAACACTGCTTTTCGCCGCGGCCTCTTTAAAAATTCATAAGTCGAGAACAAAAAATTCGACGAACTTGCGGTTTGTGTCGACTGCGGTTTTAGAAACGGCGCCATAACATATATTTTTTTCATCGAAATTAAAAATTCGACCCTTTTTGCCTGCACGATTTGAGATGAAACCACCCATATATATATCTCGCGCGACGCAGCCTCTGCTGCGTCGCGCGATGACAGCGCAGCAGAGGTTGGTTGCACTATCTCTCCACGGGGCGCAGTGCCGCCGGGGCGGAGATACGCTCCGATAGCAAACCGATATCTTAAAACCCGTCGATTTTGTGCGGTTTTTCAGAAAGCCCTAAATGCTTCGCGTGCGTTCTATAGTTCTGCAATTTGTTGATTTAGTGTTTTTCGATGATGCTGAGCAATTTTCTCATTTAAACCATGCCCTTAAACAGAATATTAAAAAAGTTAATTACGCAAAAATAATTAACAACTTCATTATCCCGGACTTTAATAATTTTCCTAAATGAGCCCCTAGCCCAGGACCCAAACGCCACAAGCCTTTTTTCGTTGCGATGAGTAGTTTTCGCAGGAGCGATTTGGCCTGCGTTCTCTGAAACACCCGCGTGTATATATATATATATATATATATATATATATATATATATATATATATATATATATATATATATATATATATATGTGTGATTTCATCTCAAATCGTACAGGCAAAAAGGGTCGAATTTTTTAATTTCGTTGAAAAAAATATATGTTATGGCGCCGTCTTTAAAAACGCAGTAGCCACAAACCGCAAGTTCGTCGGATTTTTCGTTCTCGACTTACGAGTTTTAAAAGAGGCCGCGGCGCAAATGAGTGTTTTTCACATCCGTCGTGGGTCGGATGTTTCGCTCGATCTCCCGCCGTGGATTTTCAGTCCACATTATAATACCTTTTTTCGAGCACTCTCTGAGCACAGGTAAAAGGCTCTAATGCCATAAAATAATTTTAGGCAATTTCCTTTTTTTTTTTTTGTAGAAATGTCGAAAACGCTTTCTCGGTTAATTGTTGATGAACTTTGACAATTAAATACTGGCGTTCTACTTGGATCACGTCAATATTTTTATGTCTATGGAGAGCCCAAAACACGCTCTTTATAGATATTATAAGATCCCTCAGCTTTATAAAATTCCCTTTGCGGTATGTTTACGTTCATGTTATGCTCAAACCAAAAAGTACCGATTTTGGGATGATGCAAGTCGAAAAAGTGTGTATTTTGTTTGCATGTTCTATATATAAGAATCAATGTCGTAGAACAATGTGTTTTAACGGCTCGAAACGGACCTGCGAATTGCGCGTCTTCAAAACTTGCAAATATTCTTGCCTTTTTTCAAATTTTCCGCATAAAAATGAAGTAGTTCCACCCTGTTCTATTTATTGCTCCTTTAAATTTTAATATAGGCGGCAAGCTACAATGGAGGAGTTCAAAAGAGAAAGCAACACTTCTTAACAGACCAGCAGGCGTCGTAAATTTTTAATGTGTAGAAATCGGCAAACGTCGTATTGATTTGTGGCCCTCGTTTGCCTCTATGAATGTCCCGCCCTTCCGGAACCTACAGATGACCACGACCTTTCGCGCTCGTTGTGTTAGATAGGACGGCCCGTGACAGTAAAGTGAGCAGCGCACCCTGGTGTCACGAGGAGTGAAATGGTACGAATGTGTCGTTGACGTGGCGAACAGTGACGGCCGCCCAAGGGGAGTCAGTGAGTCAGAGTATTACAGAAGAAAAAGCAAAGGAAGTGTTGCTTGGGAGGATGAGGACACCACGGCCTTACAATATCGGTGGTCAACAACAGTTCTGCCGGCCAAGAGACGCCGCTTGCGCGCTAAAACCGGCGGCATGCACGGGACAACAATCCCGCAGACGCACACACGAAGATAGGCCGGTTTCATTAGGGAGGTGAACAAATTTTGAAACCAGCCAACCGTGCCAACCGTGAAACGATACCGCGTATTTGCCCAGGCTTCGAGCGCCCTATCCTTGAAACGGCCGTGCTCTATCTCTCTCCGCGGGGATCCGATATAGCACCGAAGGGTTATTTATCTCTTTTGGAAACAGCAAAGCCCGGAGACTATAGTTGTGTCGAACTCAGTCTCCTTGTCAACTATAACCGTTTGTGAAGAGTTGTCTTCTACCGGGATGAAAAGTTAGCGCCGGCTGACGTGTTCTTCTGGAAAGGGGAAGGGCAAAGAGGAAGTTTGAGTAACTACAGTAACTACCTCGAAAGCTCCTCTCCCGATATGAACCCCGAGGCATGGTATACGCCTTGGTTACCTTTTCGCGCATCGCTGCTCCATTCTATTCTTCACTCTGTTCCGCACAGCCGCACAGCCACTGTTCCTCACAGCCGTCGTCGCTGTGCGGAACAGAGTGAAGAATAGATTCGAGCATCATCTGGACGCCGTCATCCTGCCAGGCTTCAGTGTTGTGGGGCTGGACTCGGCGTCGGTCAGTTAGGACTTTTTTTTTAATTTATTTCGCGTGTGTTTTTTCGCCCCGCTGAACTTAGTTTCTCGGGTGCGGTTCCGCAAAACGTTTTTTTGTTTGTTTTTTTGTATGTTTTCTTACTGACTGTTTGTTAGTATTGTACTTGTTATGTTTATTTCGTCAAGGCGTAGCGGCCTGACGGTGCTGTTAAGAGCGTGTTCGCACGGATTTGGTTGCGTCCCGTTTAGGGAATGCCCGGAGGAGTTGGTTTTTGTTCTCGCCGTGTGCGGCCGAGTTTTTCCGTCTTGATTAAGTTTTTGTTTTACCTTAACGTGTCGTCGACTTGTTTTTCTGACTCTCCAGCAGGCGTGGACCTATCGCCTTGCCACCGCTCGAACCTAAATCCTCTTTTTAACGTATTTTTTTGTTAAGGTCGGAATTGGGTAATTTTATTCTTATTTCTTCGTGTATTTTTATTCGCTCTCCCTCTCCGTGACAATCTCTCCGTGTGTTTCGGACCGTTGCTGTGTCTTCACTTTTGTGTATTACGGAAGTGAAAAGTCATTCCCTGTTGATCTGTCCGATGTGCGGTAAACAAACCCTAGTGTTTGGTTTCGGAAAGAGTTGTGCAGAATATATCAATCATGTGCTGACTTTTCTATGTCCTGGTAATATGACAGCTAATAGGTAGTTATCTAGTTTACAGTGAAAGTTTTATAAATCGAAACAATACAACGCAACAAAATGTTTAGCTGGGCTTGTTGGTTCATGAGTGGAAATGAGCGTTAAAGGAACGGGGACGGCGACGCCCCGTGTTGTCGTCCACTTCTTCACATGTCCCCGTTTCTTTGGCGCTCATTTCCAGACAATAACGTCTGTGCCTCTTCGATATTGAAGGTCTACTAGGCCTGCTAATTTGATTAGATATGTTGCTCGTGGTTTCCCGCTCTTGTCAAAACATAAATAACTATTCAATATCACAAATTGCGTCTATAATTGATTACAAAACGCATTCAAAAATTCAAGAAAACTTTTTCACAATTCATAAAAACGCACGGGTCGCTATATCTGACTAAGGTTGTGCAAAACGAAGCCATTTTTTTTTTTTGGGGGGGGGGGGGGGGGATATTGATGCTTAATTATAGAACATACAAACAAAATACACACTTTTTCGACTTGCTTTTCGAGTAGACAACTATCGTATCTACATTGTAACAAAAATTAAAAATATAAAAAAATGTTTTTTTTTTTTAGAAAATTGATTTCAAAATCGGTACTTTTTGGTTTTAGCATAATATTAACGTAAACGTACTGCAAAAGGAATTTTATACAGTTGAGTGATTTTATAATATATATAAAGAGTAGGGATGTCGCGAACCACTCTAGGTTCGATTTCGAAAGGTTTCGCTATTTTCGAAGCGAACTGAGGTTCGAAATCGAAAAATTTTGATATTTTTGTACCGACCGAGGTTCCAGTTCGAAAAATTCGCAACTTTTGATCACAGTGGAGTTTAGAATTCGAAAAGTTCGAAGCTTTCACGGTTTTTAAACTTTCGAGTTCAAATATTTCGAATATCTTTTTACTCGAGGTTCGATGAATTCGAAGATTTCGAACTTTCCTAACTTGAAAATCAAGACATTCGAAAATTTCGAATTTCCTGGGATCTGAAATTCGAAAATTTGAAAGATTTCGAAAATCTTTGGATATAAAATTCGAAAATTTCAAACGCTTCGAATTTTTATAGACATAAAGAGCCCGAAATTCGAAGGTTTCGACTTCTTTCTACGTAAAGTTCGTAAAGTTCGAATGTTTCAATTTTCTTTTAACGCGGAATTCGAAAAAAAAACTTCAAAGATTTTGCATTTCTTTTAGGTGCAAGTTTTCAAAGTTCGAAGTCCGGTTTTCATCTTCCTCCACAGTTTCAGTTTCAAATAATTTTTTCACGACTCACTGGTTTTCACGAAATCAGGTTTAGAAAAGTTAGGGTGTGATATTTAGACTTCGCGAAGTTGGGTCAGGCAATTAAATGAGACGACGAGTGTCCCGGATCTGCTGGAATATTTTTCAGAGTGACGTGTGACCATAGATCAGTAATTGTGGCCGCCAGCCCGGGGGGTGGGGGTGAGGTCTTTAACGTGAATCACACAGTAGGGATCACACAAACGCACTGTTTTACGTTACTCATCCAGTTCGAAGCTTCCAGGGGCGGGCAGGTGGTTGAAGCTCAGAAAAACCTTGAAGCGACCTGGCAAACTACCTCTACCCCTTGCACGCTGGGAGCTTGAACGCCGTTCGAGTGACGCTGGCATATAGTAAATTAAGTTTGTAATTGTCCTGGAGGTTTATTTTCCGGGACGGAGGGTACGCCGCGCAAAAAGCATAGAAGCCGACACAACTCGAGGTCGAGGAGCGTTTTACCGTACAAGTGGCGTCGGAAGAAGAAAAAAAAAAAAAAAAAAAGGGGGGGGGGGGGGGGGAAGCGGCTCCAGTTCCCTTTTCCCCCTTCCAGATATCTCGGACTGTTAAAGAAAACAATACGAGGAAAGAGGGCCTGGTCGAGCTTATTTTAATCTGAAATTATATTGTCACATGCTTAGTGGTTCGGAAGTTCGCAGCTATGTCTTTTCGACCTCAATAACTGTGCCATTGATAAAAAAAAAATAATAACAATAAATGCGGGGATAAAAAGCTGGAGAAAAAAAAAAACTATCAAGAATTCGCCGGAAGTGTTGTGTTCTTGCATAATCAGATGCTCAGAACTTCGAAACAAGTTTCTCCTACCAAAATGTGTACAGGCTAAAAGAAACACGTCCCAAGAACGTGAAGCGAAAAAACTAGATGTTTATTTTTAATGACGTGCTGAACGTGAACATTATTATATCTTCTCCTATGAGTTAATTTATTCCTAACGTGAAAACAAAAACAAGAAATACATTCTTTTGTATTCTGCAGATGGCAATAATAGGTATTGTCTGTAGTGTTAATTTAAATGCGATACCTTAAACAACTTAGACGAAAAAAAAAAAAACCAAGTTTAGTGTATAATTACCCGTAGAAAAATGTTTGGAAATTTCTTCGAAACTCTACTTGAATAACAATAATCGCATGTTTAAACGACACTTACCTAAGCTATACATAGATCATTCTTAAAAAGTTTAACATCTCTACCATAACTAGCTTCGGCTATAGCGCGCTTCAAATATGGCATCAATGACAATCGTCGGAAAACTGTCGTACTTCCCCGCCCCTTCGGGAATTTATATCTTTAAAACCAAGCCCGCCAGAACATTGAAATAAACGGCATTGTATTTCGTAAGGAACGCAGCACCGCATGTAAAAATTCGAAAAAAAAAAAGAATTACGAATGTACTTCACTACTTGAATTCAAATGAAACCGTCCACTGGTCTTTCGAAGTTCGACGAACGTCGAACTTTTACCCTAAAAGTTCGAAGTTCGTCAAACTTATGACATTTCAGGATTCTCTTGAAAAATAAGATCGAAAAGGATCGAATTCCTTAGCGAAGGAAAATTGAAATTTCGAAAAACTTCTACTTTTTAGTGCAAGAAGTTCGGAAGGTCGAAAATCATCCAACTTTTTGGTCTATCAAATTCGAAAGTTCGACAAGCATCAAATTTTGCAGCGTAATAAGTTCGAAATTTCGAAAAGGATTGAATTTTTTAGCGTCATAAGTTCGATGGTTCGAAAAGCGCGAACTTCTTAGTTTAACAAGTTCGAAAATTCGACTTCCGTCGAATTTTACAATATAGAAAGTTCGAAAATTCGAAATCATTCGAACCGCTTGATTCGATAGTCGAAACTTCGGTTCGAAAAACGTTCGCGGCATCCCTAATAAAGAGCGTATTTTTAGCTCTCCATAGACATAAAAATACCGACGCAACCAAATTAGATCGCCAGTATTTATTTGTCAAATTTCATCAACAATTAACCGAGGGGGCATTTTTAACATTTTTACAAAAAAAAAGTGCCTTAAATTCTTTGATGGCATTAGAGCCTTTTAACTTTGCTCAGAAAGTGCTTCAAAAAAAGTTAATATAATGTGGACTCAAAATTCACGGCGGGAGATGGAGCGAAACATCCGACCCACGACGGATGTGAAAAACACTGATTTGCGCCGCGTCCTCTTTTAAAATTCGTGAGTCGAGAACGAAAAATCTGACGAACTTGCGGTGGCTACTGCGTTTTTAAAGACGGCGTCATACCATTTTTTTTTTTCAGCGAAACTAAAAATTCTACCTTTTTTGCCTGCACAATTTGAGATGAAATCACCCATATATATATATATATATATATATATATATATAGCGATGTTTTGCTAATCTAAACATCTCCATTCCCGCAACAAAAAATAAAGTTTATAATGTGCATTGTTTACAATAACCAGACAAATATTCATGCATTTTCGCAGTTCGTTCCCGAAAACGGTGTCCATAAGCAGGGTATCTATATCGATGGGGCCTATACTAACAGAAATGACTGATTGTATATATATTAATAGGTGGGAACAGCGCAGGAAAAACCGACGAAGGACAAGTAGAAGAAGTGCACAAACACAGCGCTGACTAACAACTGAATGTTTATTTTCAAGCGAACCAGAAAGTAAACCACACCCAGTGTTTACTTTCTGGTTCGCTTGAAAATAAACATTCAGTTGTTAGTCAGCGCTGTGTTTGTGCACTTCTTCTACTCGTCCTTCGTCGGTTTTTCCTGCGCTGTTCCCACCTATTAAGATGCTTAACCAACTCGCCCAACTCTCTGCCGTGTTGTATATATATATATGGGCGGTTTCATTTGAATCCAGGCAACGAGTGGCAGTCGTATTTTTATTTTGCTTCAAATTTTATATTTTGTTATGTGGAGCATGTTCAAAGAAGAACAATCCTTTTTATTTTAATGTCGTGAGTTGTTTAGTTTCCGAGAAATAGAATCTCAAAGAAGCGGGGAAGAACGACGAGGTTTTGACGATTGTCGTTCGTGGCGTTTTTGAATCACTCTCTATATCAAAGTATTTGATATATACTTTGATATAGAGAGTGTCTATATTTTTTTTTGTGTGTGATATGTGTGAAAGTAGGTAAAACGACATTATAACTACTATTCATTATTCGTCGCTCCAACCTTTGTAAAAATTCCCAAACATGCCTCCGCGAACAACTGTGATTTAAACTGCGGATTTCTTTTTTAGTCCACTATGTTTAGTTTTATTTTTTATTATGAAATAATGTCACGTGTAGAGCCTTTCATTGCCTTCCACATTATGGATGGTTTGTGTCTTAATCACGTACGAGTACTGAGAAATAAATTATGAAACAGAGAAGGTTTTCACTTTTCGTTCAATTTCAGCACGCTGTATCAAAATAAAAACATTTTTAGTTTTTTCCTTTCTTCTTGCGTCGCGTTCTCTTCGCACTCTTCTTTTACCCAGAATACATTCCGTTAGAGGTATTTGCACTGGTTTTGAGTTTTAAGCCTCTAAATATGCTGAAAAAAAAAAAAGAGCAAATGCCGATGGTGGGTTTTGACGATTATCATGCGTGACGTTTTTGAACCGCTCACAATCTCAAAGTATCCAAAAGAGAGCTTCTATATCTTCTTATTGTTAAATATATGCAAATCCGTAAAACGGCATCTCAACTACTATTTATTATTCGTGGATCCAATCTTTATAAAAATCCCCAGACATGCCTCCGCGAGCAACTGTGACCTAAACTGCGGATTTTTTCGTTAGTCGACTATGTTTAGTTTTGTTTTTAAAATAATACCACATGTAGAACCTTTCATTGCCTTCCACATTATGTAAAGCTTGTGTCTTAATCACATACGAGTACTGAGAAATAAAGTATGAAACAGAGAAGGTTTTCACTTTTGTTTTATTTCAGCACGCTGTAAAAGAAAACAATTTTCTTTTTTCATTTTTCTTACGTCGCGTTTTTTTTTTTTTTTTTTTTTTTTACACTTTTTTTTTTATCCAGCATACATTCCGTTAGAGGTATATGCAGTAGTTTTGAGTTTTAAGCCTCTAAATATGCTAAAAAAGAGCAAATGCTGATGGTGGGTTTATGGGTTATAGCTGTATATTTTATTCTTCATTATAATAATCTAAGGAACGTTGAATAAATACACATATAAAAGACATTAATGTCGTTAGGCGTATAATAACAAGTTGGCAATTCCATACGTCTAAACACTAAAAAATCGCAACTGCCGGAATCGGGTTTTCAGAGAATTTCCGCCGGCGCCATGATTGGAGTAGTAGGAGTACAAGCAAACAGCAATACGGCCTGCATGATTTACGTAATAAATAATAAGGAAATACGAAAAAAAAGGAGGATGACACGAGGACTGCACTTTTGAAGTATTAAACCTTGTCCTCAGGATTGAAAAGCTACGTCAAACTACGCGCGGAGATAAAAAAAAAAAAAAAGTACAGCATGGTTTATATATATATATATATATATATATATATATATATATATATATATATATAATCAGAGTAGTTTGAGAACAATGGACCGGAAAAATGTAATAAGTCAGAGGTCCGTCCGTACTTGGGGAGTTGCTATGCTAGGAGTTTATTGTATGTATTACGACAGTTTCGCCGAGAGGCTCGGCTTCGTAAGGAGATGGCATACATACGAAACTGTCGTAACACATACAATAAACTCATGGCATAGCAACTCCGCAAGTAGGGATCTCTGACTTATATATATATATATATATATATATATATACACTGTAAACGACTAAACTTTCGCGGGGACCTAATTTTCGCGAATCGCCTACAATTCGCGAAAAATACGTCCCGCGAACAATTCGGGCAATATGTGAACGCCACGGAAGCTGCACTCGATTCGCGAAAATTAGATCCCGCGAAGAATTTCAAATTTACAGCTTTGGCCCGATTCGCGAAGCGTCTATATTTTTTTAGTGTGATATATATGCAAAAAGGTAAAACGACGTTATAACTACTATTTATTATTCGTCGCTCCAATCTTTGCAAAAAATCCCCAAATATGCCTCCGCGAGCAAATTTGACCGAAACTGCAATTTTGGTTTTTTTTGAGTCGACTATGTTTAGTATTCTTTTAACACAATACCACGTGTAGAACCTTTCATTGCCTTCCAAATTAAGTAAAGTTTGTGTCTTTATCATATACGAGTACTGAGAAATAAAGTATGAAACAAAGAAGGTTTTCACTTTTTAATCAATTTCAGCATGCTTTGTAAAAAAAAAAAAATCTAGTTCTAACTTTTTTTTTTGTCGCATTTTATTTACACCTTTTTTTTATCCAGAATACATTTCGTTAGAGGTATATGCACTGGTTTCTAGTTTTAAGACCCTAAGATATGCCAGAAAAGAGCAAATGTCGATGTTGGGTTTATGGGTTATAGGCTTATAGTTGTACATTTTATACTTTATTATAAGAATCTAAGGGACGTTTAATAATCATTAAAAGACGTTGATGTCGTTAGGCGTATAATAACAAGTTATAATTATAATGCAATTAAACGCAAAGGTGCAAGCGAGCTGGACAAGAATGACGAAAGTAATCCCTGGAGAAGGGGAAGAAGAGAGACAAAGGACAAACCTTTGTCCCTCTTGTTCCAATTCTCCAGGGATTACTTTCGTCGTAATAACAAGTTGGCAATTCCGAAAGTCTAAACACTATAAAATTGCAACTGCCGAAAACGAACGGTTTTCAGACGACTTCCGCCGGTTCCATGACAGGACAAGACTATACTTTGAAACTGAAAAAAAAAAAAAAAAAAACAGTGAAAACCTCTGTTTCATAATTTATTTATCAGTATTCGTACAAGATTTAGACACAAACTTTGCATAATGTGGAAGGCAATGAAAGGTTCTACACGTGGTATTATTTAAAAGCGGTACTAAACCTAGTCGACTCAAGAACAAAAATAAATTTGCAGGTTAGGTCACAGTTGTTCGCGGAGGCATGTTTTGGGGATTCGTGCAAAGATTGGATTGACGAATAATAAATAGTAGTTGGAATGTCGTTTTACAGACTTGCATATATATCACAACAAAAAAATATAAAAGCTTTCTTTTGAATCCTTTGAGATTGAGAGTGATTCAAAAACGCCACACACGACAATCGTCAATTTAACCCATAAACCCACCCTTTTGCTATTTTTTAGCATATTTACAAGCTAAAACTCAAAACCAGTGCATATACCTCTAACGGAATGTATGCTGGCTAAAAGAAGGGTGTGAAGAGAACGTGACGCAAGAAAAATAAAAAAAAAAAAAATGATTTTTTTTTTTTTTTTTATACAGCGTGCTGAAATTGAACGAAAAGTGAAAACTAAGCTTCTCTGTTTCATAATTCCTTTCTCAGTACTCGTACATGATAAAGACACAGACTTTGCTTAATTTAAGAGGAAATGAAAGGTTCTACACGTGGAAATATTTTAAAAGCTATACTAAACATAATCGACTAATAAAAAAGAAAACAAATCCGCAGTTTAGATCGCAGTTATTCGCAGAGGCATGTCCGGGGATTTTTACAAAAATTAGAGCGACGAATAATAAAATATTAGTTATAATGTTGTCTTACCTACTTGCATATATATCCCAATAAAAAAACATAGACGCTCTCTTTTGAATACTTTGAGATTGAGAGTGATTCAAAAATGCCACACCCGACAATAGTCAAAACCTCGTCGTTCTTTCCCGCTTCTTTGAGAATTTTTTTCTCAGAAACTAAACAAGCCAGGATATTAAAATAGAAATGATTGTTCTTGGAACATGCGCCACAAAATATAAAAATTTAAGGGAAAATAAAAAAAATACGAGTGGCACCTCGTTGCCTGTACCCAAATGAAACCGCCCATATATATTTATCGGGTGGTATTTTTTATTCGAAACATATTTTTTTTAAAAGCCTTTTTACTGCTGCGTGAATGCCGTTTTCGCATAATGTTTCTTAAGCTCGGCGGACAGTCGAGGGGAAAACAACCCTAACAGTTTGGTGAGTAATTAGCAAAAATTCGTTCGTTAACTTTTTAATTAGTGAATATAGACACATGGTTCCAATTAGACACTTACTGAGTGTTATCGAAAACCACTAAATCAGCTCTTCTTAAAAAGACTTGAAGCTCGTGGGAAACTCGGGGGCCCACCAAAGTTACCAATCGTGAAGCAGGCGTAAAGCTAGCAGTGGCGGAACGCGATGAGAGTCTTATCCGCGTCCTGCCCATGCTGGCTTTGCGCCTGCTTCACGAGTGGTAACTTTGGTGCGCCCCCGAGTTTCCCACGAGCTTCAATTAGTTCTAAAAAGAGTTAATTTAGTGGTTCTCAATAACGCTCACTAAGTTTGTAATTGGAACCAATACTCTAGTTTCACTAATCAAAAAGTTAATTAACGAATTTTAGTTAATTACTCACCAGACAGTGACGGTTGTGCGCCCCTCTTTCGAATGTCCGCCCAGCTCGAAAAACATATAGTGAAGACGGCATTAACGCAGTAGTAAATACGTCTTTTTTTTTTTTTTAAATCTTTTTTCGAAGAAAAAATATCACCCGACATATATACCTATATTAAAGACACGTAGCCAAGGTCTTGTTTCGGGGGGAGGGGGGGGGGGGGGGGGGGGGAGGCGGAGGGCGGGGCGGGCCTTATGCCTCCCCCCCTCCCCTTCCCGGCTATGTGCCTGTATATATATATATATATATAGTATATAATATATAATTGAGGTTTACAATTTAAATTCGGAAACCTGCCAAGCAATATGTAGAAAGAAGCCTTGTCATGAGGTGCTAGTACAGTGCCGACGGCAGTACTACAGTTTTACCGTGATTGCAAAAAACTTATGAAGGTAGAAATTTACTTGTTTCTTTGTACATATTTCTAAAAAAAAAAAAAAACTTAGATTTTTTAGTATAGTGGGAGATGCTTTTTTTTTTGCCTCTATTTTAATAAATTGGCCAACATGAAACACGCTCCTGTATTAAGCTTCACGGCACCATTGTTAGGAAAACCGCTAAGACTGTCGACATGTAAAAACTTCTTTCCAATTTGATGGTAGGGCTTTTCAGTATTCAGCCCTTCATTATACTAGACCTCAGAGACTTCGTTATTCCATTCGATCTGCGAGTCCAAGTGAAACGTATTCCCCCACCCCTTGTAAGCTATATGCTTCTCCTGGTGCAGTGTTCCAGATGCGATATGTTCTTTCTCGAAATATTTTTTATTAAAACCGAAATTGGCATTTTCTTTTTCTTTTTTCTTTTTGCTTGAAATAATTCGTGAGTTCGGATAGTTGTTATTCAGAAGTATTCAATATTGACCTTGTCTTCTCCCAGGGAGCCAAATTCACGTGTTCGCACAACCTTTGCTTCTCGTGCTGCCCAATCACACCCTCTCAATCTCGACTGTTCTCTGCCTTTTCTCTTTTTTTCCTTTCTTAGATAACATTATCCTAGATAGGAAAAGCCTTAATGATGTGTTTTACACGTCACCTAGAAGGCGGATCATGCACGTTCCCAGCAAGCACGCGTATTTACAGAATACTTCGTCACGTGTCGCGAAAATCCGACATCTGGTTGGCCCAGCGCGAAGACAGCTGCCACTCCGCTGTCAGCTTAGGGGAGTGGGAGAAGGGAGAAGAGCTCGCTCGTTCCCTTCCGTCCTCGCTTAGGAGGTTCTGTGAATGAAATGCCACCCACGCAAGGGGGGCGAAGGAGAACTCTCGGCCCAAATTGGACCGCAGCGGGTCCTGCCCGTCTCTCGGAGCCAATCAGGCGGCGAGAGGCCGCCACGTGACTTCCCTACTGGGCGTGGAGTTCAAAGCCGCGTGGTATCTCTCGCAGCGCGACATTGGCTGGAATGGCGTGTAGCCCCCAGCGTGGTCCATGTCGGGTAGGGAAACGGAGTGGCTTGTACCGTTGCCTCGGCATCGATCCGAGTCGCGTTGCTGCGCTGGGGCCGCCAGACAGCGCGTCTCCAAAAACGTAGCGTCCCCACCGCTTCGGCATACCGTTCGCATACCAGATAGAGAGGGGAGAGAGGTTTGGGGGGCCGGGGAGAGAAAGAGGGAGCGAGATGGACGCTATTGGTAGTGGAGCGATGCTGCAGGATCAATATTCTGGCTGCGTGTTCTTCTGCCATGGACGCGTCGACCTTGAATTGGACCGGGGGTCGTACCTCCCCTCGGGTTCCGCACCCGGGTTGCGAAAGCAGGCTCTGCCGTGGAAAGACGTCGGCGGACGTATTCTCGTTCACCCGGCGCGTGAATGGAGCCGACGCGAACGCCGCTGTCGTTTCCCGTCGTCTGCGAGATGACGACGGTCGTCGGCAGGCACTTTTTGGAATACGTTCGCTCGTGTCGTCGGTATGGACGCACCTTTTGTTCATTCGAGTATTCGAGTACATCCTGCCAGCCCGTGAGTCTATAATGGACTTTTCGATTTCAAATAAAGACATCACCTGCCGTCAACTGTATAAAACAATTTAAAAAAAAAAAAAAGGGGGAGGGGGGAGTGGCGTACGTCACGGGACTTGTCGGATGCCAGCTTGCAAGAAATAGAGGATGACGTTCAATTTCTGAAACAATGGTTTATATTCTGTTGGAGCAAGCTGCCTGCGTTTGGAGACAGTGAATGACGTTTTTTGCGAGAAGCGCAGTATCCTCTGCGGCGCCAAAATGAACTTACTGTATAGAACCGGCTGTATCAGGCTACGGAGGCAAGCAAGCGGCCAACTGCGCTACCATGTACACTGTCTGTCTCACTCGCTCTCTTTACTGTCGAAAGAGAGATGTTGCGGCACACAAGACGTTCTCACGATTCATTGCGCAGTTCGCACGTGGTATTTTAAGATTTTTGTAAACGATTTACCCCCCCCCCCCCCCCTGCCTCCCCCATTGTCCGGGATTATTGTCATACGTCAACATATGGCGAGTTTGTGAACGACATTGTGAGAGTTACAACACCGGTCCTACTCTAATTACCTTTGACTACTCTGCTCAACGATTTCCTATGTAGCCTTTAATTTGTGCGTATGTGCGTATAACCTCGGGTTTCACCATGATGCAGTTGTTTCTGTTGATTATTACTTTGTACTGAATAGGGGGGGGGGGGGGGGATTTGAAACTATGATAATTCCGTTACTGTTGTAACAGGCCTTCTGAATATAGCAATTGTTCCTTCGCCAGCATATAAAAACCTTGTGTTGCGTAAAATAGTCTATCATACGATTACGCAAACACTCGTCTAGTTGGTATAAAATAATTAAGCAGCGCAGAAAAACTACGATTAAGCAAAAATGATTTTCATAATCCTTCGCTACTTCAGTAGCAACGGACGCCCTCGTGTAACCCCCGAAAAATTTAGAATTTTCTTTTTTTATGTAGAAAGGCAGACGTTGTAATATCTTGCGTGTTATAATTTCAAGAAACAAAAAAGAAAAATCCTTCATCGGGGAGAAAATAAAATCTAATGTAGAAGGAGATCGAGAGATGTGAAGTGACGATGAAGGAAAGAGGATGCATTAAGCGAGAGAAGGGAGTGGGCTAATTAATTTCGGATTTGCGCCGCCCCCGGAAAAGAAAAAAAAGGCGGACACACACAGACAAGCAAATGAAAGGTCTCCTCTAACAGTGAGGGCTCGCGTTACACACACATGCTTTCCGGCGCAGCGCTCTTGCTCCTTGGAACGAGGGGGAAAAAGCGAGATGTGTGGGCTTCTGAGAACAAAAGGAAACATGGAAGCAACAAACCAAAACAGAGAGCGCCTCGGTTGCTTCGTATTTCAGGGAAAAAAAAAAAAAAAGAGACTAAGAAAAAAATACAAAAAGAAAAGAAAACAACGCCTAAAGAAAAAGATCGCGACGAGGCAATCGATTTTTTTTTTCTTCAGAAAAGGCGTCTTACTATTTTATTAGGTGAGGTGACGCGAATCGAATGGGGGACCTGAGGGTGGGCGGATTGGTGCACTCTGTACCCGTGGCAGTATACGACCTTTAAGATCGCTATATATATATATATATATATATATATAAAAAGAAAGAAAAGAAAAAGATGGAGTCGACGTAGGGACGTAGGGAATGCTCTACACCGTGTTTCTAGTTTGCTTATTCTCCAGAATTGAACAGGATTGGTTTAAACAAGGGAGGACGAGGAATCGTCGCCGCGCTCACGTTTAAAACGGATATGCCATCAAGGGCGGAATGTTGCGCAGTGGTCGAATCAGGCCGGGCCGTGTTTTCGTGTTTTATTCCTTCTTTCTTGCGTCTTTTTTTTTTCCCATGATTTAACGCGATATTTGATACGTGTTCGATCAATGTAATCTATAATCACTGGCACTGCTTAAAACAATATGCGGGACTCGGTTTATCAGGTTGACGCCTCGTGATTGGTCCTCGTGCCCTGTTATCGGGTAACGCAGCCATGTCGTTGGCTGCGGCCTGATATTGAGATGCTCGGGGACTCACGCCGCTGCGCTGGCGCTGTTGTCGATATGGCGCGTGCGCACAGACTTAACTCCTCGCGAATCTGGTCTCTGCGCATGCGCAGCCCCCCCCCCCCCCCCCCCTCCTTCTCACCTAGTTTGGGCAAACGCTCAGTTGCTCCTAAACTGCGTGTTGGTTTATAGAATAATGAAAGCTATTTGCACAGTTTCCTAGCTACTTCCGTGTAGCGTCATCAAACTAAAATCGACTTAAGCCTCTTAATATCAAATAAATAATTTCAAAATTTCGATTTCGCCGACCCCGAGCGTCCTTCGCCCAGGCTCAGCCGAACGCTTGACGCAGCACTCTTGCTCAAACCGCGACTATACCGAGCGCAAGTTCGTCTGCTTCTTTTTGCACGGGTAGGTGGTGACGTCACAAAGACGCCGAGCTCGGCGTCTCTCTGACGTCACTACCTACCCCTGCAAAAAGAAGCAGACGAACTTATACTCCGCGTATGCTCGAACTTACTGCGATGGCATCGGAATGCCAGTACGCGGGCTTTGATTGTTGTAGGTGGCGTTGGTGTACGGTTCGCTTAGTTTGCCATCTCGGTTATTCTAAGATGAATGGAAAGCTGTAGTTCCGCGCAACGCTGCCAACGTCGTGGGAGGCGAACTTTGGACGTCGTTATCGACCACCCGTAACCACTCGGCGGTTGTGCGTCATTCGAGAGGAAAATTAATTACAACTTCGTTTGTTACGTCTTTTCATCCCCGTCGCTGGGCGTATCTGGTTTGTTTAGGCGATTTGTACTCCGTGCATATTAGCCATTGTGCGAGTAGTGGATGTTGAGTTCCAAGCGAATTCGAAGCGAATACTGCTTTTGGCCGAATGTTTTCGGATCGAAAATCGAATAGCTTCTCCGAGCCTTTCGCGACCGCGCGCCATGCTTAAACGAAAATTGAGCTAACTCGTGCAGGCTGTTCCCAACCCTCCACTTGTTCACTCCTAAGGTCAGTCAATCTTAGTGTAACTATATTTGTGAACTGTGACATGTTTACGACAAAATTGTCACAGCTATACTAATCGAGGGGATTGATAAATCGGCCTGCTATAAGCAAATATTCTTTCTTCAAACTTAAAACAAGCAAGAAAAAAAAAAAAAAAAGAACAAGCACGAATGTTGGGCACGGGTTGTCAAGATATCGCTGCCTAAGCAATGTTCTTGCATAACCGCGGTGAGTTAGCCCCGTTGAGTGCGCTTGTCGCCAAGCACCTGTGCACCGCGGGGAAGCAGTAACCGCGGAGCCCGCGGGCTTCGTGGGTATGCGGAGCGCAAGTTCGTCTGCTTCTTGCCCAGGGTTTGCGATGATGTCAAAACGCCGAGCTCTGATTGGCTGCTCAAAAAAAAAAAAATAGAGGGTAGACCTCAAAGCACAGAGGATAGAGGTATAGACGCCTTGCAGCAGCTGTGCACGGGCGCCGCCATAACCGACCTGCAGTTTTGTTTCCTCTTATTACATTTACTTCGCTTCGTCATAAGCCCAGCAGGGCAGGTGATTGCCATTTTAGGTGCTGCTGTGTCCTCGTCCACAGCACTGGCCTTTCTGGAGGCTCATCAACGCCCGCTTTAGTGGCTTGGCACCTGGGAAAGACCAGAGAAGGTCAGCAATGGCAATGGCGGCTGTAATTTGGCGCCTGTGTAAAGCGTCTATACACCCACTATTCTTCTAGTGAAAGACAATCAGAACTCAGCGTCGTTCTGACGTCACCGGCACCCGTGCGCAAGAAGCAGACGAACTTGCGCTCCGCATTGCTTTCCCGCAGTGCACATGATGCCGGTGAGAAGCGCACTCAACGGGGCGAACGGTCCGCTATCAACGCTTCGATATGTACGAATGTCGCAGTTCATTTCGAAGCGAATATTGAAGAGCCTATTATTCGAAACTATACTTCGAAAATTCGAATAATCGCAAAACGCTAACTTTCTTTTTGTCCTTCTAATTTTTTTTTTTTTTTTTTTTTTAGTTTTTACACTGATTGCTTTTTTATAGCTTTTGCATAACTGATTATATCTCGTGTGGTTAGCTCATTTCAGGGGTCTGAATTCTCGACTGTGCACACAAGGTACACGAAAAAGAAAAAAGAAGCCTTGTTATGTTTTTTTTTTCTGTACTTGGAGCGAATCAAAAGTCTCTCGAATTGTCCCCCCCCCCCCCCCCCCCCCCAAAAAAAAAAAAAAATAATAAAAAAGGCTAAATTTGTTTGTTTGCTTTTGAGGCACACAAATAATAATAATAATAATAATAATAATTATAAAGAATCAATTTTATTTGGTGCCCAGGAACAACCATACGGTCTTGGCGCTGGCACGCATATACTTACACACACAACAAAATAAACACAAAACTGACGACACTTAAACACAAACAACACGAATGCAGTGACCACCCATATATGCAAACACCCCGTTGCACATCGAGAAGAAACACAATCAGTAGTGCGGGGCATGAGCAAGAGGGGGTGATTGGCGATCGTACCTTGACAGTAGTGTATTACAAGATAGCACAAAACGTCCTAGACATTAGTAGTCTTCAAGGACAGAAAACACAACAACAGCAAGATATAGCTTTTAATTTCTACAGAAAAACAGAGTAAAAATACTTCATATCGGGGTAAAAAAGAGAAACAAACTGCGCAGGTAGTACATTTTTAGGCTTTAAGTTCCCATAATTCGTTCTGCCTATCTCTGTCCACGACTCGAACAGCTGTGCCACACCTGTTTATCAAAGTTCTGGCGACACGAGTTAAAAACATCAAGTTCTTCGGAGTAATAATTATAGCACTCTACTAATCAAAATAATAATAATAAAGCAATCCGAGCAATTTCTTTTTTTTTCAATTTCGTTTTTACTTCCATGGAGGCCAGCGGCGATGTTTGTTTTATTGCGGAAACGTCAACGCAGAGTCGCTTTCGCCGAACAACGCAAACAACAGCAACACCTCGGGTCAAGACTGCCAATTTAGGAGAATCTTTCGGCCGTCGGCAGCGGTTTGGCCAACCATCGAGTTCGCCGCCACACTACTCGTGGCGCGCTCAAGTGCGAAGTCGTCTGCTACACTGCCCCCTTTGTTTCGTTTCCCGCGCTCAGCGCGACCGTGCGAAGCGGGAAATGGCCCCACGCAACGCTTCCCGCCAACAAACCATGGCCAAAAAACGAACGGAAATCAAATGCAAGAAAAAGAAGGAAGGCACGTAGAAAAAAATCGGTGCAAGCGCATTGTAGCGCGCTCGGAAGAGGGTTCCAGCGGTCTCTACAAGGGCTGGCGATAGTACCGGTAGTACGACGAGAGCAGACGCCGGAGAAGCCGATCTGGCGTAGCCGAGCCAAGCCCCACCCCTTCATTGATAAACCGCGCGCGTGAATGACCAATGGGAAACCGCCGTAGCAGTCACGTGATCTGCCCTCGTTGGCAGCGTGCACGCATGCCGCCGCCGCCGGGAGCGAGAATTATTTTTTTGACAGACGGACGGCAGTCGTCAGCGGTGGTGTACGGTCGGGATTTCTCTGCCGTCTGACGTTTTTTGAGTACGTTTACGTTTTTTTTCTTTCCGTATTTTTTCGGTGCTTCTTTATTGTTTTCGTCGCGTGTGTTGGGGACTCGGTTGGTTCGGTAAACCTTGGTTGTGTGCACGCGCGCGATCGCTGCTGGGGGGGACGAACTCGGACGCGTCTCGCGGCGGCGAGTGAACGTTGTTCGTTCCTCTTCCGGGGGCCAGGCAGGGAACACGCGACCGGCACAATGTCGTCGGGCATTCCCCCGCAACGAATCCGCCTGAACCTGTCACCGTGTGCCGTGGCCGCTGTTGGCACCGTCGCCGCCGCCGCCAACAACAAACAGTCGCAGCAGCCGATCCGCGCCGCGCTGCTCCGGCAGACCAGTCCAACGCAGCGCAGCTGCGCCCAGCAAGCGTCGCAGTCGCCGACCATCGTGTGCTGGCCGCACGACGGTGTGAAACTCAAAAGCAGACAGTCCCCCGATCAAAGGATATCGCCCGAAACCAAGGCACTCTCACCGGGATCCAAAGGTGAGCTAGGCCTAACCGGTTTTTCTTCGGCGCCGGTACCCGGCTTCGAGCGGCGTCGACGATGCAGCTCGTAGCGGTCCCGTCTTCGTTGCTAAAGTCAGGTCTGCACGATACGACGGCATTGAACAGGCCGTTGTGTGTCCTAGTCGACGGTTTTTGCCGACCGGCCTTTTGTTGTTGAGCTACTGCGCAGTCGTAAAATGGCGTACCAGATCGGCGAGACTTGACAGACCTGCGGAATATCCTCTCCTCCTCCTTTGTTTGTAGTGTTCCCCTCCCTCCTTCTCCGGCCTTTTAATATTTTTTCTAGTAGTACGTGTTTTGCGTGCACATTGGACGTGCGATATCGCTACTTCGTTCCGCAACTAGCGCGACTGATTTTTCCGACTACCGCTCTTCTAGTGGTTTGTTTTGATTCCACGTAGATTTATGAAGAGAGAAAAGCTGCGCTTTGTACAAGCTCCTGCTAACTTTTGTTTTCTCTTTCCCTCTCTCTATCTCGCTAATGAGTCCCGCTATATGGGACGAAAATTCGATGGTTAAATTCTCGTTCAACGAGGGACCGATGCTGTTTACGTCGTGCAACTAAGGTTACGTTTATCGAAGGCTCGAGAATCCGGACTTTCTCTCGGCAGCTTCGTTATCTCGCTGTGCCTTTGGCGTAACATTGCTGTTGTCGTTTCCCACGGAAGCGATTGGAGGTCACCGCGGCATCGTCTTACCTCGACTACGCGGCAAGTTTTTTTTTCTTTCTTTATTATTTTTGTGTTTATAGCGCAAATGGCTGTTTTTTTTTTTGTTTTTTTTTTCGTTCCGATGCGAGTTTTGGTAGATGGAGCTTCCCCTTTCATCTGGAAAAAGCTCACGTTGCACATGAAGCAACCCTCAGTGTGCTGCGCCCTACCCACAGAGTCTGGACGATATCGCGCTCCAGTCAAGATGCTTCGTGCGGCAACTGCCTCGTCTGCTGAGAGTAATTTATGGCTTTTCGTTGTTTTCTTTGCTGCAGCGAACTCGGCAGCAGGATGTGGATTGAACGGGAAACGAATAAAAAGTAGCACGCTTATCTCGCATTGTTTTTTGGGAAAGCTTTCAGCGATCAATATTTGTAAGCTGGAGTTTCACTGTCCCTTTTAGCAAGATAATTTGCTGATTTACTTTTAAACCTTCCAGTTGGTTCTCATGAACTTACTGAAATAAAATCTCCACAATATATTCCAGTGTTTCACAAGTGTCCTTGTGTCTATATGTTTAACGCTGCAGGGATGCTTTGTATTGAACTCCACTGACCGTCTCTGCCGTCGTGGTAGTTCTTGATGACGCACGATGGCAGTCCATGCTTGGCCACCCACCTTTTGTGACGTAACCATACTGATGCTGGAATGATGAACTTGTTGCTGCACTAAGAAGAGATCCGTTCATGGGATAAACATTGCTGGAATGGCCAAGCTTATTGTGTGATCAGTTTAAAACTACCGGCGCCTATGTGCCACCACCATGTAGCCAGTGCAGAGCTTGCTCAAATTCTGTAAGCTGTGAGCAGCTCTCCGAATTCGATAGACAGGGTTATGTAGGTATAAGGGACATTTGAAAATTGTGCCCTTATACCTACATACAAATGTGATTTGTCAGTGGTAGTTTTCATGCCATGGCAGCATGCCGAAGATCCATGTGGTTTTTAGGCAAACACTTTCTGAGCCACCTTACATTTTGGTTTGCTTCAATGCAATGACTGCTTTCTTGATGGGCATCCAGACTCGTATATACAGAGCCAGTGAGTTGCTACAAAATGCTAATTAAGAGAAATTATGACAATTGATGCAAAGGTCGGTCGATGAACGGAAGCATGAAATTGAACCACGGATCAGGTATGCACGAAACAAGCTGAGGGTACAAGCATTCCGACAAAGAAGAATGAACTAGCAAGCGAGCAGGAAAGTTGTACTTATTTATTTACTTGGTACACCTTGAGAGACCTTCATAAGCCTTGGAGGTGTACCCCACAACAAACACAACAGTAATAAAAACGAAAATTGTCAGCAATACTCACAATGTAGCTACTAAAAAACATTCACATACATCTGTAACAAATTAATATAAACTGTGACCTGTGTTATTAAGGGTGAAATCAGTCATTAGAAGCTATGTTCACAGAGAACACACTCAAGGTCTGCGGTAGGATAGTACAGTATTTTTGGGTTTCACTAACCTGAGATTGACCTGTAACATGATTAAGGTCGTTGCGGCGCACATTCATACTATGTACAAGCAATCGGATACCGGGAGTGTCAGTGCTCTGCGAGAATTTCTTTGGAAATTGTGTGCTGCATGCTCCTTCATTTCACATTAGGCCTGCGAGGTTAGAGAACCTCACCTGCTGCATCATGACCTCTATTGCTTTTGCAAAAGTAAACCCAAATAAAGCCTTTGTACACCAAGCTCTAGCTCGACATAAGCAGAGGTTATGCTTCATATATCAATGAGCAGTTTTGTGTTTATGCCGGCCTCTGCTTGTTTTCCTCCAAACAGCCCTAGAATACGCCTAGATTGTTCTTCACTGAGTTGCCTTCTCGATTACTTTAGGTCTCCTACCACCGCCAGGATATTTTACTGATTGCCGACTTGGGTTAAGTTGACTGTGTTAGTCTTCAGGAATGCAGATGCCGAGTGGACGTGTCTTTTGGCAGCCGACAGAGACACTTGTCTCAGCGTGTCTGGCTTAAAGTCAAGATTTGTATAACGTCTCCAGCGACAAATGTATTCTTTGCGTCTGCCTTCAGACGGCTGTGACTAATTTTGGGTGGCACAGTGATTGCATCCTCGGCTGAGTGACTGGTAGGCGCTATGGGTGCATCTAATTACGTTGGGACTCGACGCTAGCTTTCCTCGAATCGCATTGCGGTTACTCCTACATGCCTTTTGCAATGCGTCGCAGTGGCAGCCAGCCAGCTTGGACACCGAGTTTTGCATTCGTAATAGCAGCTGAAAAGTGTGGATGTCTTTATCATGTTGGCTAATTTTTTTGTTTGCTTGACGCTGACTTGAACAAGGCGTTCCCACGGCTATGCCACTTCTCGGAGCGGATGTTATTTTGGCTGGGCCGGTGTCTTTCGATGTCCTCACTCCTTGTGATTTGTAGGGTGGGGTGTTTCGTCCATGCGTTGAAAGAGCCGGATCCAAAGTTGAAGCTCCACATTTTTGGTTGGTTAAAGTGGGTTTGTTTCTGTTTATTTCAGAAGGTGCGTGCTTGAGAGACTTAGGTTATTACAAACTTGTTCCCCTACATGTGAGATGGATCAAACTCAACAGCTCTACCAGCTTTTCTTTAGCCGTGTTTCGTCAGACCTTGAGTAAATATTGAAAAGGTGATTTCTGCAAATCTCCCGCTTTCCCAGATGAGCAGCAGTTGATGGAGACTAGCAGCTGTTGGCATCTGGGGTTCGGGACGGTCTTGGCACAAATCAATCGGTTGACTGTTGATGGCTCTTGAAAATTTTTGTGAATATAATTTTGAGCCAAGTTTCCTTCCTGTGTTAGAAGTAGTGTTACATTAGGTGCCCACTATTTTTTTCCCTTCCAAGGTTTACAGCGTATGGGTTTTCGCTGCACAGGAGTGATGCGTGTGCATTGCATTCTCCCTCAGGTACATGTTTTTCTGCACTTTTATGGGCATACGCAGCTTTTATGGTACTGGTCGTTCCTGCTGTTGTTTGCTCGCACGTGGCTCGTTCAATCCTGGTTGCAGAGCTCATGGTTTGGTGTGTTGCTTCTTTATGACCTGGAGCTTCTGCAGTATTGTATCTCGCATTGGGCAGCTGCCACATTTCCATACGCCTACACCCCTGGAACTTTTGAGCTCATGAAGTCTGAGTTGCAGGCTGGCTGCAGAGTGCTTGTGCAGACAAAGAAAATAATGCAATGAATGTAGCAAGTTTAGAGCGCTAACTGACACTAGTCATTTGTTGGTTATGCCTGACGTCGTCTTTGGTATCTGCAAATTCATGTTAAAATACCTTATTGAAGACCGAAAGCTGGTTTGTTATTAATGACGGTTTATCGCTAGAGGTGGGATTGTTTTAATTATGATGTACTCAACGGAATTCTGTTTCATCTGCCGCATGTCCATTAAAAAAAAGGAAATTCGTCATTGGATCAGCTCTGGGTTGAAGCTGAGTGCCACTAGGCAAAAATTTGATAAACGCTTCTCGATGACATTACACAGATTCTTAGTTAGCGGCTTTTGTAGTGCTTTCAGGATCACCATCCAGCAGCAAACTCGCACATGCATCAACACGCATGCCGCCGACGTCTATGCCAGTCATCAACAAACCATATTTTTGTAATGGGAGCAAACAATGTATGTTGAATGTTTGCCTGACAGAAATCCCCCCCCCCCCCCCCCCCCCCCACCACGCAAATATCATGTAACAGGTCCTTGCTGCTACTAGTACTGGCATTCAAGTTTAAGAACATTTACCATCAATCTACTGTGGCGCACATATGGGTCTGTCTTGTTAGCGCTCGTTTGAGTGTCTTCGCTGGATCCCGGCATTTGGTTTCACCCGCTGTTTTCCCCCGGCTTTACTGGACTTAAGATATGCCAGCTTTTCGCAGTTTGCCGTAAGGCCTCGGAAAAAGGTTGCGTAGCATTCCCTGCTTCATTGTGTCTTGCAAAGGGATGTTTGCAGGCCCTCTGAAAGAGTTTCCATTGCAGAGCAGGGACACAGCTGTGGGAATGCCATCCCTTTATGTTTAACACCTGGAATTTCTAGATTATGAGCACTGGCATTCCTTTTTCAAGAACTTTGTGGTGCCATTTGATAGGTCCCTATTTTGTGACAACGGCTAAGGTCAAACGGAGCCTCAACATTTTTAGGAGTGCGCGGCCACATTTGGGCATCCCTGTTCAGCTAGCTGCATGTGTGGTGGCAGCAACGTGTTTGGTCTGCAGTAAGGAGGCTTCTTTTATTGAAGGTAGGAATGATCTCTGAAATAATGTGTATTTTTCTTTTGTTTTTCAAGCTCAGAATGATGGTCTCCAGCATACATACATCTGCTTGTCCGTTGTTAGCCTCAACTTTAGCACCACACTAGAAAAGTTCCAAATGCTTGCATATCTATATTACTGCTTTATACTAAAAAGTAGCTCTTCAGGGTACGTGTGCACACATCTGTTGGTTATAGTATTAAAAACCACATGTTTTCGGATGTGAGTGCACTTTATTTTTTTTTAAACAAGAACTCGCACCTAAAATTGATATTTTTTTTTTTAGATAAAAGTTTGCTAGTTTATTTGCTTGCAGGGTTTCAGTAGGTGCAATCTGCTTGTTTTTCGGTTGCACTTTCCTGGAGAGCCTCGCCTCGTCTAAAATTGTGAATAGTTTATAAGTGTGAATATTTTCTGTGTCCACGGCCAGCTACTTTAATTTTACGTTGACACTTTATATTTATGCCAGCTCCTTGACGTGCTTTTTGGGTGTAGCAATGTGTCTGGGTTCTGATGCTCTGGACACTGTGTTCGCATCTGCTTGCCGGAGCCCCGCCTCCAACCCCACCCCACATTGACAAAGCTCATTCGTTCTAACGTTGTAGGAGTTGTAGCCCTCGCCATCTTCTCAGCTGCTTCATTATTCAGTTCTCATTCAGGAGCAGTTTTACCGGGTGGTGCAGATGTTGTATTTAATTTTTACTGATATCATTTATTGTATTTGCTTTGCTTCCAAATCTCTTTACTTACGACGGAATGTCACAACCGAAGAGCTTCTTCCTTGTCTTTGGGATGTTCGTTGTTTCATTTCATTTGGTGCATCCTCTTTTGAGGTGTATTGTCGCGGATGAAACTAACATGCGCAGCCCACCATGCACCTTTGAAGTGCGGCTTGCCTTCCTGTTTTTGAATTTCCGGTCCAGGCTAGGTTCAGAAAGTGATGTTTAGGCCTCCAGAGTCCCTGATAAATGGATATATAATGGAGCTTGCAGGAACCATAGGCGTGGCAGGAGGTTAGGCAAGATGTTTCATCTCATGTTCAGGGTAGCAGAGTGCACAGCACAGTCAAGAGGAACGCGACATCGGCGCAAAGCAGTAGCGCATTCTAGTTTTGCTGCGTCTGTTGACGCTTTGAATGATCTCATGCCACTACACTCGTTCTTTTGGTGGCACCTACTCATTTGTATATAAAAAAATTTTGTCAAAAACTGCGATGGGTTGATCAGGCTAATCTTGTCGCAGTCTATACAATAATTTGTCATTTTTCGTTCTTCCAGTTTGTAGAACATACCTGAAGAGATACTTTGCATTCTTGATCGTGTCTATAAAAATACCGTATGAATAGACTTTGTCTCCTCCATTTTTTTCACTAAACCGGTAAGCTTTAGGTTCCACGGGTAGGTAACGAACGGGGCAGTTGTATTTGTCGCTACTCAGTACCAAGAAAAAGAAAAAAAAAACATTTATATTGCTAAGACTGAATTAATATTTGACTTTAGCAGTTTAATGGACTTCTTCCAAAACCGACGCGCCCCATCGCGGCGAAATACCACGCAGTGCACTCTGGGAACTAGTTGGCCACTCAGTTTCTGTTTCGACTGAGCAGCTTCATCTCATGCTATCACGCCGCGACCGAACGCGCTGCTTGCGTTTTCGTTTATCTGACTTTTCACGAACGTACAATACACTCATTCTCGAGCGATACAAAACGAAGACCGGGGCACTTTCCTTGGTTCCCGAAACACTGGATATTGTGCATGCGTACGCGAACGTAGTAAGTCGTGGCTTAGTCACCTCACCCCACGAGTGGATCTTTGAGCTCAATGTCAGTAATCCAGTCTAGTACCAGAGAACTACAACTGAAATTTGTTCGTCTGGAGCCTTACACGCATTTTGTTTGCCAAATGTCCGCTTCTCGCTACTTCATTGGGCGAAAAGCAAGCCGCATCCTCGCAGGGTGTCAAAGTTGAGGCCAGCGTTTACGCATGAACTTTTAAGGAAACGCAATAAATTCGACCTCACTACTGCACAAACGTTACTATGATGTCTTCCTCGTGTCATCATATATCTCCCACTAGAATTTTATGCTGATAGAAGATTAACTTTTCGCAAACGCTGAGATCGGCTAGCTACGACGGAGGCCCTAACAAGCGTCCCCTACTCCTCGCTAAGCCTTTTTGGACGAGCTTTTACTGACGCCCGAGATCTGTGCCGGGAACGGTGTGTCTGAAATTATCTTGGCATACTCAGGCAGGAAGAAAGCAAACACATAACAAATATTATGGCCATTAGCAGTCGTCAAATGCGCTTTGAATCCGTTCGAGCACTTGTCTGAAGAATGTCGCACCGTGCGCCGGACGGGCATGCATGAACCCCAATATAGGGGTTCATGCCCGTCTGACGCACTACCGGCGAACGGTGCGACATTCTTCACACAAGTGCTCGACTTTTGCATTCTTAAAACGGCCTGTATGCGTGAATTTGCCTATATGATTGTAGGATAACTTTATGCGCATACGCGATGTTGAATATTAGTGGAATGCAAGCGGGTGGGGACTTCACTTCGTGCAGTGCTGCGGGTCAGTACAGATAAGAGATAAGTGTGTTAAAATTGAGCTTTTCAATGGCACCTCCGAGTTCTACCTCGCGTACTCAGGCACATTAAGAAAAACAGCAATTGCAAAAAGTAATATTTCGTCTATGAACGCACGAAGCAAACTTCCTGATCAACAACACTAATGTAAAGGCGCGAGCTCGATGTAGGCATACTTATTGGTTGCTACAGCTTGTTGATTCGTACACAAGCAAGATCCCCGAGCGCCCGAGCTTCGCAGCGTCGAGACTCCCAGCACTGGCTCGTCCACATACCTCGATTGGAACGCTAACAGGAACGCTCAAGTACAAAAATACAACAAGCATGTGTTAAGACAAGCTATACGTCTCTCGATTGTGCTAAAGCTTCGAGGTATGATCATTTAGCTTAGTTTAGAGACCACAAATGACGCTCTCGGGACCAGAAAACAATCTCTTGTCGACGTGTCGATCGAAACCGAAACCATGCCACCCTCCTCCCTGGCCAACTAGTTCCCAGAGTGCAACGCGCGCCGTGTTGCATGCAGGGCTTTATGGAAGTAGTCTATATGCTCACTCTCGAGTGTGTACGGTTGTTAAAAAAAGATTTGTTATAGTAGTATGCAAGAAGCTAAGAATTTAATAAAAAATGAAATCGCGATCGATAAACATTTTAAGGCATTATTTATGGCTTAGTAATGGAAATAACAAATTCAATAGTATAATATATATATTTTTTTTACGCTGGATAAATTTGAAAATCCCTGTGAAGTGCTTATCTCTGAAACGTGTGAGTTTTAAATTGGGATTTGAAGCTGAAAGATACACTCGGTTATACCAAATTTGGATTAGTTGGCACCACCATTTCGCCAATACGGAATTTCACTTCATTAGTACTGATAATATAACTTGGGCCTGACTACACGTCCAAATTTTTTGTGTGAATTTTCGGAACTTTCGATTATCGCCTCAAAAAACATACTATTCGCATTGATTTCTATCAAACACTGACAGTACCTCGCTATATAGCCTATATTCCTCATGGTCGGTCGCGTAGCCAGAAGTTTTTATGGGGGGGGGGGGGGGGGGGGCGCCGCCGCCGCCATGACAAAATGCTGTATGAGGGGGAGGGGGAGAGGAGGCCCCAGCAAAATGAAAGATTTCGGGATGCGTTCCTGCTCACGGTGTGGTAGTCGGCTTCGTTGAGTGTGCGCACTAATGCACTGTAGTGGGGTCACAAGCGCGGAATTGGCATCGCGATTTCGCATTTCTTGCTTCGCCGCAGCGCACCCGCGTTCTAGGGAGAAAGCACTCTTCCAGAGCGGAACGTTACACACGCTGGTGCCGGATAAATTGGAACTAAAACTGACTGCCTTACACCGCTGCCACAAGGGCGCACGCTTCTTACATTCCGTTACATGCTTTGACACTTTTGAGTACGGATCCTTGTTCTTGATATCTGCTCGCGGTGCGGCAATTGCTCAGGCAGCGCTTCGTTGTCCTGTGCAAGTGTGGGTTATGTTCTACCTATAAAGTTAGGGCCTTCTTTTGGTAAACGAGAAAAAGCTCTGTTGGCACTAAAATTTTTTTTTTTTCCTTTTGTGTGCGCTTTTACGAAGGAAGAGAGTTCTGGAAGAGATGAATCGTTCTCTGTATGTTTCGCGTGCCCTATCAGTAGTCTCTGCCCTTTTGTGTTTCTATGGGACGAGTTTTCTTCGTTCCTTCGCTTCTTTCATGTTTGTATGGGTCAAGGGCGCCGCCATCTTGAAATATCGGCACTTTTAGTATGGGCGAAAACATTGTTTTGCCGTCACCTCGCCCGAGGATATTAGAGTTATAGTATAGCGCATTCTAAAGCTTTGCGTACGTAAAGAATAGCGCCGTCGCCACTGCGCATGCGCCGAACGCTAACTGCGCTTTGCGTGCGCTATTTTTCGGAAATTGCGTGCGTACGCAAAGGACCGCAGTTAGCGTCTGGCGCATGCGCAGTGGGGACGACGCTATTCTTTGCGTACGCAAAGATTTAGCGTGCGCTATTCTAAAACTGCCTATTTTTCGTAAATTGCGTACGTACGCAGAGTCTTTGCGGTCCTCCAGGGAGGATTCGTGATGAGAGGCTGACTAAAGCCAAGACGAGCACAGTTATAAAATGACGGCTGCATGGCTGCGGCCGCTTATTGGTCAGACGCTAGGGCGCCGTTCATGTGAGTATTAAATGGTCGCGTCTCGCGGACGCTAGCGAAGGCGCCTCCTTTGTGACCGTGCTGCGTGGACGCTACAGCGCCCCCTGGCCGAGAGAAGCAGGTCCATAGACCCTGGATCGCCGGCGGCTACTCCTCGTGCCCGACACTGCTTTTCCGCGGGCGGCAGTGTTGTTGGCTGAACTCGGCGCAAATGGAAGCTCGCATTGCACTGGCGGCCGGCGGTAAGCAGCTGCTGTGTTCGCGTGAGAACCGGGCTGGCTGCGCACCGTGCCTTCGCGCTGTGTATTTTTTGTTTCACCTTGGGGAGTGTTTGTGACTGGGAGTTTCATTCCGGGAATAGCACTACGTGAGATCATTAGTGCAACGTAGGGTGGAATCGAGGAATAATAAAAGAAGGTAATGACCCTGGCAATCATTACAGTGATATAATTGACGCTATTAAACGACAGTCGGTGATTTTCGTGCCCGCATCTTTGTTTAGGTTTCGCAATATATATATATATATATATATATATATATATATATATATATATATATATATATATATATATATAACAAGTTAGTTTTTCTTGGCAGATTTTATATTGGTTTTTACCCTGTCCTTTTATTTTCAGTTGGATCGAGTCTGCGTGTTAGGTAGGAAGGTCATATAATATTGCTTTGCTCTGTCGCGACCTTTTCGAACATTTGTACAGGATAGAAAAGCGTTTCGTTCGACTTCAGATAACTGGCGACCATGATTTGAAGCCCCACGATGGGTAAAGGTCGTCACTGTGAAGCGTAGCTTTTTTTGGTGGCTCTCTACGCGGCCCTAATTGGGCCAGGTAGTATTCATAGATAAAGAAGTAAGAGCCTATTTTATTGCTCTTTGTTCTCTCGTTTACCCTTCGTCGTGGTCGTCATTTCGATCTCCGCGGACATTGGGGAGTAGCGACACGTTTGTGTTCAACGGTGGGCCGTTCGTTTTCCGGCCCCTCCGCTGTTTTTTTTTCGTACCCCGGTTCCTCCTTCGATGACGCGGCGCAGAATTGTGAGGCGTCGTTTTGATTCCCATCTCCTTTCCTTCGGTGGAGGCGCGATGCTTCATTCGCGATCGAATTGGAATCCTCGCATGTCAGGCGGTGTCAATCAGTGCCACCTGAAAGACAAGGCCGGGGCGTCACGTATTCTTCAATAAATTTGCGTTTTTTTTTTGTTTCTTTTCGCATTGCTGGTTCGTTTGCTTGTGGCGGTTGCAAGGACTGACTGACACGAGCACCCTTGTTTGGGGTGAGGAGGAGATAGAAGAGCAGACGATACCGGTTATATATATATTTTGATTGACTAAATATCTTTTTGTTTGTTTTTGGGAAGTTAGCATTCGCAGTTTGATGACCCCGGACGAGTTTAGCGCTTCTCCTGTTCACCTCTATGGGGCCCTGTCCCTAGCCCTATTCGTGTTCTTGCCGAGTTTAGAGATGCGCGCTTGAGGGATACGTTGAATACGCGTCGTTGATTCCAGTCGCTGTCCTTTTGACGAGCGACGTTGTTGTCAGGGTGTCCTGTTTCAAGTGACTAAAACAGATTGGCATCACAAATAAAAAAGTTAGTACGAAGGGAACGGGGAAAATGCGGGACTGGAGGTTAGTCTCCCAATAGCGGGGCCATGTTTCTCGTTCCGCGTAGGGTAAAGGAGACCAAGAGAGGAAGGAGGGCTGGCGCCTGTCGGGCGGGACTTGAGCCACAATGAGAGGCCCGTAGCCTCGAGCTAATCGAGTATGACGCGTCACGTTTTGGTTGCTCGTGGTCCTTTTTAGGAAAAGCAGACATTGGGTACCCTGGATATCGATGTCCTTGCCTGACATTGCTTTTTTGAAGATAATTCTCTCGCTCGGTTGGCATAAATATGAGGGAAGCGCTACTTTGAGAGCCACAAGATACAAAAACAAGTAAGTTTGCCACACGAATCAAACATAAAAAAAAAAAAGATAAACGCCGAAACAGTTGTTTGGAACACTCGATCATACTAGTAATTACTCTTACCACATAATCATCGCTCGTTGAAACGTCTTTTAAGGTATGCAAAATAAACCCCGTTAATCTGCAGAGCACGGCTTTCGTAAATATCACTCGTGTGAAACCCCAACTTTCCCTCGTAACCTTCACGGAACTCTTGACCGGGGTTCCATGACTGCCTGTATATTTCTAGGTTTTATCTAAAGCCTTCGGCAAGGTGCCTCAGTTGCTTCTTTTTCATAAACTTTGTAACCTAAACGTAGGTTATAATGTACTTGCTTGGATAAAATCGTTTCTAACAAACCGCACCAAAATTGTTCAGGCTAACGGAACCGGTTCATCACCCTCGCACGTTAGCTCCGGTGTTCCACAAGTTCTCGTACTGGGCCCACTCTTATTTCTTACTTATAGTAACGACCTTCCTAGTACCTACATGTCTTCTCTTTCATAAGCCTGTATGCTCTGATGATTGTGTTATTTATAAAGAAATTCGTAACAATTCTGACATCTCAAACTGATATTAATGCCAATCATTGGTGTGCAGATCGGCCTATGGAATTGAACATTTCTAAATCCATACCTATGAGAGTGTCCCGTCAAAATAACGCCTGTCCTTCCTACACCAAGAATTAAATTTTTCTTTCTGTTTCTTCCTATAAATATCTCGGTGTTCATCTAGCCAATAACCTCTCCTGGAATATGGATGTCGAATATGTCACTAAAAGCTCTAATCAACTACTAAGCTATATCTCAAGAGGAACTTTCCGCTAAGTCCTGTCTCTCTAAAGCTTCCTTTATACGAAACTTCAGTTCGCTCTAAACTGGAATATATGCACCATCTATCTGCGACCCCGGTATCATCCTTGCATCTGCTTTTGAGCATGCCCCGTTGCAACAAACCTCAACAGATTGAAATCGCCTTCCCGCGCCCATAGTCTCAATAACTGATGTTGCAAATTTTTAAAATTGCGATTACAATTTCTTCTGTTACTTAGCCATCGTTTCTATTTTTTCCTTGTTTATTGTTCTAGTCATATATATATATATATATATATATATATATATATATATATATATATATATATATATTTTAAACCATTCTTTTCTGTTATGCCTTCGGGCTCAGAGAGAACGATAAAAAAAAAAGGGGGGGGGGAGATTTTGTTGCTGAGGCAGCGATAGGAAGCCCGATTGTATTACCCGTACAGAAAAACAAAAACACAGAAGAGCAAGATGAAACCATCGAAGGACTGGTGCGCGGACCGACGAGTCCGGGTGGATCGTGCGTGCCGATTTGACAGGCGTCGTTGACGTGAGCGGCGTTCCGCTGCTCCGGTACCTTGAACCCTGGGACGCCGCTCTTCAGTTGGCTCTGCGCAGCGTTGGTGCCCTGTTGTGTCGGCACCGAGAGGGAAAGAGGAAAACACAATGGGAAAGGTTGTTTTGGCAGGACTGAACTGGCTCCCATTGAATGAAACGGAAGATGAGAGAGAGGGTTAGATGAGAGGAGAGGGCAAACACCTTTATTTATTTATTTTATATAAGTTCCTCAGTGGGGCATTACATAGAGAGGCATCGTAAGAATCATTTGAATACTTGGGTAAAATCTATCAATACAAAAAAAAAAGTTGAAAAAAGATCGCCTCAAAGTGATTATCAAAACCGAAGATTCGGCAATCAGCAATTACATGTACCAACGCGCGCGCGCACAGAAGGTAATTTCAAGTCGATAATTACGAGACAATGATTTCCGTACAATACGTATGAAGTCAGAATTGTTAGCTTTATCTTAGGTTGTTCCCGCGGGTAATATCAGCTGCAACACCCGATCTGGACGTTTTCTGCGTCTCCGGTATATCCGGCAATATGTATTACATCTTAACTAAAAAAAAAAAGTGTGCGATATGTACTTTGCACTTCATTCCTTGTTCGGACCATATATATCTCTCTCAAAAACTGGCCGGTACGTCAAAGAAGCACGAAAGACTTATTTCAGCTCATAGTGTCCGCGATGGTATGAGTAAATGCGCATGTGGTAAGAAAGGAACAAACTGACAGAAGGCAACGCCAGACGTTGCGCTTCTGTCATTCGGTTCCTTCCCTTCCACTTCGGATTCCTATCTCGTTCTCCACCCAGTCTCCGGTGGTTAGGACAATGGTAGATTACATCAGCTCGCCGGCGCCATCACCGTTCTTTCGTTAAAAGTAGAGAGTGTTCCAACTAACTCGTGCCAAGACAACGCTGAGCGCGCGTCAAACCGACGCAGTATTGTTCACACTCACATTGAGCGAGGAATGAACATGTATGACAAGGACTAACGTGTGGTTGTGTCGCGTCCCTTTGTCGCGTGTTTCTTCTTCCTTCAGTCCTAACCCCACCCCCACCGACACGCTCTTCGTCCATCAATAGCTATTGAGCGAGTCGAGATATTTGTTTTCCTTTTGTGATGCGCCAAACTGGCTAATTAACGGAGGTTCATTAGCAAACTTTTAGAAATATTAAGGGGGCAATGGAGTGAACGCTAAGATCTTCTATTAATGGTGATAACTCAATCTGCTGGCCCTCAGCATCATAAAGAAAAATGAAATTATATTCACGGGAAGCCGATTTCACTATTAACAATCTAATCAAAGGTTATGACTCTCCCCTCTTTCTGCTCCATGGAGCACACACACCAGGGGGCGTCGTCAGACGGCGTTTTCTAGAGTAACTGTATAGGCTCTACTTGCAGAGCCAGGGTATCGCGTTCCTTTTCCTTGCGCCACCAACTCCGTATTGGCGGAGAAGCGCTCACGTGCGCCGAGCTGGATCCGACCTTCATGCGGGGAAAAGAACTTGCAGGCGCCGAGTTTCAGCCGGAGCATGTTTCTCGCTTTGCGTTTGCGAAATATACATCCTACATAAAAATTTAACGAACTGGAAGCTTCCTTGACCGTTGAACATTATATGTAGCCACTGGGTGCAGTATAATCGCGTTGTTTTGTAACGCGAGCGATGTTTTAAAACATGTTTCTACAGGTTTGGGAAGCAGACGACACGAAGGACGATCGCGTAGCTCGCGTCTGCGGCGTTCGCGGAGTGATACTCGACCGGCACACCCGTGAACTTCGGACCAGACATCAACGCGCAGCTACGGCTTTCAAAGGGGCGACGTTTCCGTCGGCTACTGTGTTCTGCAAAAAGAGGATACAAAATACGAGACGACGGCCTACGCGCGTCGTGTCGCCGCACTATATCCTTTCTGCTCCGCACGCCTCCGGAGCTCCTGAAGAAGCTACTGTCGCTTCTTCAGATCCAGAATGGATCCAGAATGGCCGCCCTGGGAGCACCATTGCGATGCTCTGCTCCGCAAGCGGAGCATATGCAGTTACTCTGGCGTTTTCTAGAGTGCCTCAATGTTGCTCGCCGGCTCCGCCTCGCTAGAGTGCCGACGTCCTTTAAGAAGACAAATGCCACCGTTTCGTGTTTTTTTTTTTTTTTTTTTTTTTTTGTTTGTGATTTTGGTCGCCATTTTTCCTCTTCGATGTATTGACGCAGCCAGAGTTTGACAGAAATACTCAAAAATGTATTTGGAAATACAAATACTGGGTTACATTGAAATAGTAGCTAAAATACTGATACTAAAATAGATCTGTAAAAATGTATCGCGATACGTATCGGAAATACATTTTAAATAGATACAAAAAGTCTTTGGAAATACAAATAGAGGAATACATTTTAGGGAGGGCAGAAATACAAATACCGAAATACTGATACTGCAATACTTTTTTTTTTTTTTTTTTTTTCAAATTTGTTTGAGACGTTAACTGAGATGAAGCTTGAAGTGAAAGTTTTTGATCCCGAAATTACTTTCCCGTACGCTTGGCACTTTGCCTAGAAGGCAGTGGTTTCGGACGATGAGAAATCTTCAGTGGGCTAAAAAAAAAAATGTTATGTCAGGGATTGATTATGGACCCTCCTCTGACATCCTGTCTGTCTGTCTGACCAGGGATGCGCAAAGACTTCGACCTCTAAATCAATTCTATGTAACCCTATATCCCATCAAAACGTCACTACGCCTCCGTCCAATAAAGACGCCCCTGTCAACATTGATCACATGACGTCACGGTAGAATGAACTGGTATTCTTTATGTGCAGGCATGGCATTGAACATGAAACTTTACCACGCTGCTGTATGAAAGGACAATACATATTTTCGTTGTAAGTTGCCTCGTTGAAGATCGTGCAGGCAGTGTCATTTGGAATTTTTGAGGATAGTGGACCACCTGAAGCATCCTGGAACATATCATTTATTCATCATTTATTATTCCTTGAAGGCCCAGGGGGCATTATATATATGTCTTATCTACTGTTACGGTTGAAAAAATGATACGGTTGCATCCCTGTTGTGAAGGTCCTTACCGACCCTCCTCCACCGACGCATAAATTGCAGTCCAAGTTTCGCCTAGCATCATCTGGACAGAGACATCGAGGATTGCGACCTGATATTACCGGCCCAGGTGCGAGCTCTTCGAGAAACCGCGCGCTCGAGACGAGTCGCAGTTGTACGAAGTCTGGGTCGGTACAGCGAGGCCACGTCTGACCTCCTTCCTGGGTTTCGGATCACCAGAGCAGCGGGTCACTTTCACGTCGGCTGATGACGTACCTTTGAGCCGTGCAATATTACGGGCGCAGCCGCAGACGCATTCGAATATGTGTTGAACTTCAGTGCGTGAATCATGCTACCATTTCAAGTCAACCACCACCAGGTTCGTGCTGCAACGGACTGTGACTCAGCTTTGCCGGTTGGGTGTACTGTGTACGCTAAGGCGAGAGAGATGGTTTGCAGGGGGCATTGGGATGCCAGCAAACAATGACTCAAGAAATCCCTACCTAAGGGCGTGAGGCAGAAGATGCTCTGACTCCACCCCGGCACGCCACCTGGTTCGAATCCCCGACTACGCAACAGTTCTCAGAAGAGAGAGGACACATAGAAAAATAGGAGAATCGGAAGGAACCTTGGTCAAATGCCCTCAGAAGCAAAAAAAAAAAAAAAAAAAAAAAAAAGCGTTTAAATTTGTATTTTTTTTTTTTTTTTTTTTTAAAAAGGGGGGGGGGGGTGCATTTTTCAAGAAATGTAACGAAATACATTTCATCCTGATTGTATCGCGATACTAAGAAAGATTCCATATGCATTTCGATAGAGGAATACAGATACTGGTGAAAAAAAAAATATCGCGATACAGAAATACAGATACGAAATGTATTTCTGAAATACTTTTTTTTTTTTTTCTTTATTGGTATTTCTGAAAAACTATCGCGATACATTTGTATCGCGATACTGCCCAACCCTGGGTCACGCAGCATGCCTAGTGGTACGCAAAAAAAAAATGGCAGGTCTCGGTCTGCAACGTATATTAAGAACATGCGAGTGAAGGTATTTGAAAAAGACAGCAAGTAAAATGTGTGCAAGTCTGTGCCTATGCACCGACACCTCGTGGGGCGACACGCGCGCGAAGGCGTTTTAAGGGTCAAGTGAGGTTGCCCGTGCCAAAAAGTATCGTTTCTTCCTCCAACAACCAAATCTTGGAAGAACTACTTAGCGGGGCGTATGAATATGCGCAAAACTTCCCCTCTTCTTGAGGTAATGACACGCGTAAATAACACAAACGAAAACCATAAAAAAAAAAGATTTGGATAAATGATTTAATTAAAGTCGACAGTTTTTTATCATAAAAAAATTAACAAATATTGTTTTTCTTGTTTCCAAATTGGCAAAGCCTGTAGTGTAGCCGTTAATGGATTCATTATGAATATCCGTATAGCCCGGCATTTAAAACCACTCGGACACACGAATAGGGAGGTCTAGGTTATACTTCCCGTGTCGAAAAAAGAGCATACCGTAGATTTGTCGAAATGTTCACCCCAGGACAGCGGAATACAAAGACCACAGCGCATGTGCGAGTTCAATTGAGTTCGTTTTTCATCCCGCAAAAAATGCTCGTCCAAACATTTTTTTTCTTTTAGCGTTTAATTGGAAGGGCGATACATCAAGCTGAACATAACCGCTCGTATGATTCGGGTAATGCGGTGACCAACAGCGGAATGTGTTGCGAACTGTGATTGTATTGCGCACACACTCCGCTATCGGACATACTCGCATACATCGACCCCCTGTAAGAAGCGGACCACAACACGAGCGGCAGCCGATGGCACTTTGGCAAACAGACGCGCGGCATATCCACACTGAAGTTGACGTCGTTTTCAAACAGTAATTGCTGCATTACTTCTCCTGCATCCAAAGATTTGACGTTTTTTGTCGATATATAATGCACAACGCGCCTAAAAGGAGCAACAATAGGGAGTTTTAGTAGACCGTTTTTTCCCGCTCCGTTAGCCCTCCGCTACGAAGAAACCACCACTGCGCCTGCGCGCCGATGGCCTTGGCTGTAGAGTTCCGGGTAGCGAAGGGGCTTAGCGGAGCGGGAAACACGGTCTACTAAAACTCGCTAATAGCAACGGTCGGAATATTCGCGCAATGACCCCCCTTTCAAGAGAAAATAGTGCCCGTATATTTCTATTGCTGTCAGTTTAGTAGGACGCGCCTTGTCATCAAGGACTGGTCATTTTTATTGACTAAAGCCCCCCAAAAAACGACTTGCCACCAAAAACAAGCTTCCGCAAAAGGTACTATAGTGCCCCTTCAATAACGTGTCCGGAAACCTTCCGATACAGAAGTAGCGCGTTTTGAGTGACGTTTCATTTTGTCGTTCCCATCAAGGTTGCGTTAGTGTGTATAACTTTTCCGAGCGTCGAAAACAAAAAAAAAAACAAAAAAAAACGTGCAAAATTTAAAAGGTAAAAATAAAAACGCGTTTTTTGGGCAACTGACATCTCAGTTCGCTAGCGGGTTGTCACGTAAAAATTGGTGCAAATCTCGCGCGCTTCTCTTAAAAAAAAACTTTTTTTTTCATTCTCGAAACTTTCTTGGGGTCGAAGATAATAAGGTAGCGCGTTACACGCCCGATTATATTTCTTTTCTGACGAGGTAATGAAATGGCCCGGAATTTTGCGGATTGGCTTCTAATGGCTTTTCGTGAAACAGCGGGCAAACTAGTCTACTCTCCTAGTGGAATTATTCGCGGGAGAGCCCATTTGCCTTGATTGTTCTTTATGGGCCTTTGCCAGCCTCTAGAGCCGTCTCACGGCTTGGGGACCATTGTGCGAGTCGTGACCGCGTAGAGTATGAGGTCTAATAATGCCGGCCTTTTTCTCGAAGACCCTCGTAGGGTTAATAGAGGGGTAAATCACGTCACCTAGTTATATATACACCTGCTGACGACGACGTATCTTTTAATATCAAACACCTCGACTTTTTTTTTTTTTTTTTTATCGAATTTGATTAGCACCGTAACGAATGGATAGGAAGCTGAATACCATAATTTGCACTCCCCCCCCCCCCCCCCAAAAAAAAAAAAAAAAAAACACTTTTTTTTTTTTTTTTTTTTTAGTTTGCAGCGTTTATTTTTTATGGCAGCGCTTCCCAGACTGCTACTCCGCGACCCGACCAAACAATTAAAATACCCCATCGCGACCCCACGGTGAACCTGTCACGACCCCGCAGTTTTTGCAAAACACTGTTTCGTAGAAATGCACAATTCGAGACAAACGAAGGGAATGACTTCCAGGAGGTGGTTTTAACGGATAAGTTCAGTAAAGACCGTATAACGTTGTTTTACGGCGCCGGGCGCTGAGGGCGAGGTTTCACAGGTGATCTCAGGGTCTGTTTCGTGCGGGGTCGCGGCCCCCTGAATTTAGGAGGGGAATCACATTCTCACGTTGCACCGTCACGTCACATGACCTTACGTGACTATGCGACGTCTCTTATGTGACCTCAGTGTTACGCGACTTTGTGGTTATGTGACGTCACAATGTTGCGTGACAGCGTGATTCCCCGTTAAATTTAACTCGACGTTGTGACGTGACGTGACAATGTATCGTTTACGGGTTTGCCAAATTTGATCCGGTGGTGGATATACAAGATATGTACTTGAAACGAAACAAAATCAATAAACTGAAAGTGTAGCAGAGTACGTGCAGCCAAACACGAAGACAAAACTGCGACCTCGGCGATTGATCACAAGGAACGTCAAGTTTATCTGAACGGTGAACAAAACGAGGATTTAAACGATTGTGCAAATGCAGCATTTATAACGTGGAAAAAAAAACCTTTCAATCGATGCGAGTTAAAAAACAAAAGTGAAACTCTAGAGCAGAGTGTGTATCACCTATATTCTGAGAGAGATAAGCTACGATAGCTTTTCCTTCTCGCGGATTCTAGTGACAAAGCGTGACTTTTCTTTAGAGAACGAAGTCTGTTTTACGCCTCCTTGCCCTGGCGAAGCGATCCCGGTGGATGTTCAAAAGAGCTATAGTCCCGTTAGACGCTCCTGGGTCATCTTGGACCTCGACCACGTCATCAAGCGACGGAGCGTTGAGAATGTGCGCTCCGCCGATGGCGACGCGGCCTGGCAGTGAGGCAAGAATCTGCAGTAACGTTCGCACATTCGTATGCACATCCCCATCGCAAGCGTCGAGGGACTCAAATGGCTGTGCTTGGAACCGGAATGTCACCGCAGTTTGTCGCAGCCGTTTCGCCTTCCCCAAACAGCTCAGACGTTGGGAGTTTTCCCCAGCACTGTTCGGCTACTTGACTCTAGGATGCGATGATGCCGACCTGCCAGTCTCGCTATTCGTGCGTCGTTGCCTTCAAAAAAGTCGTAAACCGAAAGGGTTTCTTCGGGTTAAACGCGAAGAGATATCTTCAGGGATTGATTCCAAAATCGGAATAAAGAATTCCATGTCGGTAGGAGGTTTCAAAGTACTCTACATCTGTGCCCTGGCTGCACATCTGTTTGGTTGCGGTCCGGGGAAGAGATAGTTCCACAGCTATTTCGCTTGCGGTAGCTTTAACTTCTGCGAACAGTTGGTTGAACTCGGTGTCACACATCTCTCTTTTAGCCTTCAGTTGAGAGAGAGAGTGTGTCGTGCAAGAGCTCGCCCGCAGCTTCCAGATCCAGGGGCTCTTTCTGGAAAAGCCGGCTGAATGGTTGTGTGAGAGCAAAAATGTCACTCATTAAGAACAACACGAACAGAAAATTACATGTTTGAAGTGCTGCAATCGAAATGCTTGCCTTAGCTGTAGACGACGTCTGGTTCTTCCAGTTCGTAATGGTGTCCGGTGCTTTAAGACTATCCGCCAAGGAAGATCCGTATTCTAGCACGGCACTGTGTCGCTCTACCCATCGGGTTTCGCAAAGCCCCGGCAGTTGACCTTTTAGGACAAGTCGAAGCACTGCATTTCGTTTTGACGTCAACGCGAAGCAAGACGTAGCTGCCGCCATTATTCCCGTGAGATTGCGCACGTTCTGAACAGAGGAGGACTTTGAACGGGGCAAATTCAGAGCATGGCTGAAGCAGGGACAACGCACGGCGTTAACGGCTTCCTTGGATTGCGCCACAAGTTTTAGAAATCGCAACACCGCAGCCATCTGTTGAGACGCCGACGCAATGCGCTGAAAGCATTCCCATCGAGTTGATTACTTTTTTTTTACCATTTTCCCCGGGACTTGTGTCAACGACGGCTCGTGTGCCGAGCTGCAGCTTTCATCTATCTTCGTTTTGCGAGTCGCCCTCGGAAATAGAGGCGTGACGTGACAATCTACAAATTTTGAAAAGTCTTCTCTTGCGGCGTGAGTTCCATCTCGAGATTTTTCGACGCAGAGAAAAACAAGGCCCATCTGGGACACTTGTGAGATGTCGGTCGTTTCGTCGAAAATAATGCTGTAGTATTTAGCGCTGATCAACTTCTTTTGAATCTGAGCAAGAACTTCGTATCCGCAGCATGCGATCGACTCATTTTGAATGCCACTGCTGATATAGGTAGCTCTTGACAACGATGTTTTTAGGTGGCTTTGCAAGGCCTTGTCTCCGGATTGGATTAGGAAATGCAGCAATTCCCGGAGGTTTCCTTGGTTAACGTAGCTCTCAGATACTTCATCGTGTTTAAGCAGGTCGAGGGCACCAGTCTCTGTGTCCGCGCAGTGGTAGGCTTTGTGTGCCGATTAAGACGATGCAGTCAATAGTACGGCCTATTCGTTCACGATTTTCAGCAATCTTCCGCAATCTTTGAGTTTCCAGTTGATTAGCAACGTCTTTTGCGGAGAGTAGTAGTGTGCGAGGATTGCTTTTCCAGTTTGTTGTTGTCATACCGCTCTAGAGCCCCATCTCGAGCAGCTTCGCGAAAGAAGTGAGGGGTCGTGTAACGAGGTTATTCGGAGGAACGTCGTGCTGATACCCTCTCCGATACTTCCGAGTCCCGACTACAAAGAATGAACAGCAGTTGCAGAGAAGTCCTCTCCTTCCGTCATGAGACAGCCAGCCCGTAATACTTCTACGAGTGATCTTCGCTGACAAAATGATTCTCGACTTTCGCTTTGTTCTTATCTTGCGACGAGGGGTAAACATAGCCCTTTGGCGCTTGCCAGTGGTTCTCCAGTAATCGGGAAAGCGTAAAGTCATCTACTCTGCCAGCAAAATCCCCTGTATCAAACGTGGACGATTCGCTCACTTCCTTGTTTCTCCCACGGTTCAGTCCGGCAGAGGGAGGCAGTCCCCTTGCAGGCAGATGACAGATCCTCTTGCCGAAAGGGAAAATGGCGGTGCAGCTGCGATAGAGTGCACGCGCGAGGAGTCGGTTGCGGCACCTTGGTGCAGTGTGGACGAGAGAACGGGGGGAGGCGCCACCGGCGCGGCCAACGGACTCGACGGAGCTTCTTACAAAGACGGATCCGATCCTTGAGTGAGTACTTACTTTTTCGGCCAGATGAGCCTTCCGCCCCCGAATTGACATGCACTTGTTAGTTACCACGTCCTGTTTTAACGCTTAGTTGAGCGCAGTAAAGTTGATGTTATTCGTGCATATGTATACAATGTTTTTGTTTGTTTCCGCTCGATCGAGTTGGACAGCTCGGACGTATCTTATTGAAGCTGATAGCACTGGCAGTCGAAAGGTTCAACGACGATGATGCTACGCGTGACACGAGCAGGGCACTGGTCAATGAAGAAGAACCCGACGCTGTTGGCGACGTACCTGTGCGCTGGGTGTTGAGCCTCCTTCCCTCAGTGGTAGGAAGAAAGTGTCAATTCTGGAACGCTTCTGGATGTAAGAAAGAAAATTAACAAGGTAAGAAACCACGAAATTTTACCTCGGACCTCAGATCGCTTTTCGACTAGTTGTCCTTCGACGAATTGCCCTATTCCGAATGGGCCTATTCGACGAATTGACCGTCGACGAGTTGGCTGTCGACCAGTCGGCTTTCGATGAGTCTACGGATCCCGTGTTTTTGACAGCGCAATTGCAGAGATGGCAACTCGCAACAAGGGACGAACAGTTCGCTCGAACGCGACTTAGAGATTGAAGATATGTAGATATGTAGTGTTTCTGTCGCCTCTGCTGGCCTAATAGCAAAATAAATATATATATATATATATATATTTGGAGCTGGTGGAGGGGGGAGATGTTGGAGACCCCGAATCCATCCGCTTGGTTACAACTCCAGGCGTGTCTTCGTCGTGCCATCTAAGCGTCTGTCGTACGGGAGGACAATGAGAAATGACTTCATAGTTTGCGAGATTCAATGATTTCAAAGAAAGTATAAATTTTCAAATATTATTGGCAGAAACTTCTGATACATTCAATGAAACGGCGTTCGGTGAAATGTCCGGTCCCAGGTGCTGTTTATCTCCTAGTGCGCAACAAAACCTCAGATGCCTCGCTTTGTGAAAATATGATGACTGAAAACCGGCACTGTGCGATCTTTTTGCGGTTCCGATATGAAACAAAAGGTGCAGGTCGATGCCAAAGTAACGAATCTCGGAAAACACCTAATAGAAAAAAATCTCACCGCAAAACCGATTGACGCGGAGAAAAGCTCACCGGCCTCTTGATGAATGCGGTGGAAACTCACCTACGATTTTCGTTTTCAGAAATGGAATTTGTTTGCTATATAGATAATAGCAACAATCTTTTCCGTATTTTTTTTTTTTTTTTTTTGTAGTAACTTATGATTTCTGTTGCGGATGGGTCCTGTCACAATTTGGGGGCTCTCTGTGGTCGTCAGGTGCAATGACGAGGTCACTTCGTTATGGAACTCAGCGTTGAGGCAATGTCTTCATAGAAAAAATAAGTGTCTCTCACTTCGTTAATTTTTCCCATCCTGCATAACTGTGGACTTCTGCTTCTTCTTTTCTATTGGTGTCTGTGATATACGAATTTTGTATATATCTCCGTTTGTGTTCTTCGCAGGGCCCCCAGAGTAGAGCCGCAAATACTAAATTTAAACGTGGATGTATCTTAGCACCTGTCAGTTTTGCGGTGAGCTTTTCTCCCGTGAGCTTCTCGGCAATGGCGGTGAAGAGCTCACCGAACTTTTGATACATGCGAAGAAGAGCTCACCTTTACAAACCGATCTAACATTATTTCTTCGCAGCTCTCGATATTTTATCGAACTCTGTTCTTTCGAAGATGTTCATTTCAACGCCATTTATTTTAACCCAATTCCATCGAAGCCGTTTAGTAGAACGCCGTTTTATCGAACATCATGTTTTCTGGCCAGATCGTTTCTCGTTTTTGTAAATAGTGTTTTTCTTTGCATCCAACGGATAAATATATTGTCACGAATGACAACCGATGAGGCGATGAATAACTTTAGAAACTGAAAGTTTAATCGGGTGAACAAAATAGAACGTTAGCGTCGCATGCGTCGATGTCGGCGAAACAGCAGGATCGAGACTGACTGCGGTTCGACACGCGGAGCCCCTTATGTACATGCTTGGGCTTCTGGAACAATCGGCGTAGAAGGTTCGGCAGTAGAACCAGCTAACCTCGAATAAGCAACAAGGTTCTAGAACTTACCAGAACGCGACCTTACAGACACAATAAAAAAAGTGTATCCGTGGCCAGGCATTGAACATTGCCTATTTGCGTGGAAGGCGAGCACGGTAGCCGCTAGGCCACGGGCGCGCTGCCTACCTGGCCAACTGCGCACGCGGTAATATTATGTTCCGTTTTTTCTTTTGCTTCGTAGTAAACAATGACCACTTTCGGTAATGTGGCCTAAGACGGACTTGATACTTTCTGGGAGGTCAGGAGTCGTCGGGTGCCGAGACGGAGGTCACATTGTTGCTGTTCGTAATACTCTACTTTGAGGCAATGTCCTGTCTCCGTGTAAATGATAAAAAAACAAAAAAAAAAACTAGTTCCCACTTTTTTATTGTTCGCATTCTGCAAAACTGTGGATTCGTCTGCCCCTTCCCCATTTTTTTTAGAAAGTAAGCTATTCTTCTGGGACTGAACAAGAACACTTGGTTTTACAACTATACGAACACGCAAAAAGCGCGGCATGAGCGGTGAGCAAAATGCGGACGTGAGTTTTAAATATAAACATTGCAGTGCGAACAATGCCGAGAATATTAAAATTTAAATGTCGAACAAATTATTTCGTAACTGAGCCTTTCTCCGTATTTGTCGATTTGCGGTGAGCATTTCACCGGCAAGCTTTTCCCCAGTGAGATTTCCTTCGCCGCACAACAGTAACAGCCGACCAAGGGCTTATCGCAGCCAAGACGTGCAATCGACGAACACCACAGTAAAAGGTGTGCGGGTTCTTGACTAACACATTCGCTTCTATTTCATAAAATACTGAATCAAGAATGTGCTGGTTTCCGTCAAACAAAGAATCTTCATCGCGAGACTTTTACAACTTCCAAATGGAAACGTGTGACGCACTACTACCAAAAAGCTTGTTCTGTTTTTAGCTTCGCTGAAGAAATTTTCGCAATGTTTGTTTTATTACGGTATAAATCAGCCTCTACAACTTGATATGCAAAGCGAATGTCGGAATTAAAACAAAATCGACGAACTGACGTATGTTTCTTCGGCATTTAAAATATGTGAACATTTTAAATGCATCTCTGCAGAAAATTTGAAATCGCCAAATCAAATCACCTCTTCTACTTCGAACAGAAAGAAGTGGTAAGACAGTATCGACCCTTTGACGCTTCGGTAGCTTTTGTCTGCCTGCATTTGGTAACTTCAGGACTCAAGCAAGGACCCCTTGAAGCGTGAAATATTTCACCCCCATTTTCGTGACTCAAAACGACAACAAAGAACGTAACATCCTCCCAATGACGCGCTCTGGCGATTGAAAACTAATGACTCCACCCTCCCGCAAAATTTTCGCCGCCCAACAAAAAAAAAAAAAAAAAAAAAAAAAAAGAAATCTTTTACTCGCTTTTGTGCGACCCCAAAACACCAACAAACGCCGGAAAATCATCCCAGGGACGCGCTCGGGCGATGGACAACATACTGCTCACTATCGCGATAACCAGCAAAAAATCTTCGCCCGCAAAAAAAAAAAAAAAAAAAAAAAAGTTTTTAGAGGCACTTTTTTTTTAAATCCCGACCGTCAACACGACGACCTTGAAGATGTAAGTAGTCCGGGGCGCAATAACACATTGCGCAATTTCAAGAGGTAGTATTAGCGACACGCTCATAGATGGCGCCAGCTGACAGCTCAATTTCTGGCATTTTGTTGGGCCACAAACTTAGTTAAATTTTACCACAATGAGAATCTCTGGCAAAAAAATCTTGTAACAAATATATTCATAAAGTCTTGGTGTTCAATATTGTGGCGCCTGAATTTGTATTTAGGCCCTGGTTTATTTTTAATGTTTATGAAGAATAGAACGAAAAAAGAGCCTTTACGAGCAAGTTTAAGTGCCCGTAAAATAATTTTAACGTTCAGATCGGGAAATGTAGCGCCACAATCTTACTCAGTTTTTTTATTATCTTTCTAATAAAGCCATTCCCAATTCAATCGGTTCGGTGGTTGCTGAGAAAAAACAAACAAGTTGCCATTGGAATTGCATAGGGCTCGCTCGACAGCTGCGATATCCTCTTAACGATTTCTGGTGGTTGCTTTGCAGGGTTCATATGCATATAGTCCGCCCTTCCTTTGTTAATTGTCGTTTTTTATTTCTTTTTTCTTTATCGCACGGTGTTTTTTTACAGATTTCCGTTGAGTGTGCAGAGCCCCTTGGTTGAATTTTCGTGTGGGTGTGTAAAAATATAGGATTTTGTGTCGCTCCTGCTGGCCACGTGGCTTCAAGCACGCGATATTTTTGACGCGACGTTCGTTGAGTCCGGGAAGCCTCTCGGTTTGAAGTTGTGTGTGTGTGTGTGTGTGTGTGTTTGTGTGTGCGTGCGTGCGTGTTCGCTTGCGTGTGTGCGTACGTACATACGCATGCGTGCCCGCTTCTTTCCTCTTCTCATCTGGCTTGCACCGCCTGATTCCGCACCAGCCGCGTGTCTCGCAGGTGGCGGTTGCTCTGCGGTATTTGCCCGTCCGGCGACTTGTTATGTCCCTTGTTCGGTTGCTTCGTATGGAGCGGCGCGAGGTTTTCTTTGCCGCGAAGTGCTAACCACAGTGAAATCATAACCAGTGGTCCCACTCAAGGCCACTTCCGGTAATCGCGCATACACAGCGCTCCTCAAGCCGGATGGCGACAACTGAAGTTGTAAAACAAAATCAAACAAAAAAACAGGGTCAAAAATAATCGTAATTGACTAAATTGAGGCGTTAATGTTAATATTTTTAGAAAACATAATAAGCTAGGTAATAATGATAAACCAACATGGAAAGAATAAATCGAGCAGTTACCGTTAGCTTCAAAAAGTTCATTGCCCTAACCGAAGCCATGTCGCCGGTCGCGTTGTCGGCGTTGCTGTTCTGCGAATTTCTCTTTCCTAGTACATTTCCCTTTCGGTTGGATCCTCGCTTGGTGTTTTAATGTCACGTGAGTTACCGAATCGCGCTATGAATGTGTTCTAAATGGGCCTGCTCAGGCAAGAAGCCAAAAAGCCGGGGACTCACTTCGCCGTTCGAGATTCCGGGATTCCGCTTCAAGTTCGTTGCTGGTGAGTGGAAACATTTTAAAGTGCTCGTGCTGTCCTTCGTGTCAGGCCATGGCACGATCGTCTTTTCTCCAACGCAGTGTATGTGACTCGATTAATTTCTTAGTCGTATGTACGTCGGACGTGACTTGTAAAACGGTCGAACGTAATGAATTGCTTGTTCACGCGCAACCTCCACGTATCGAAGCTTGCACACCACTTTACTGGAAAAATATGAATATCGTCGCATATGACGCGGATCAGGACCGAACCTGGGATTTGCTAATCTGTAAAATCATAAAAGAGAAGTTGGCATCATAGCATAAGATATGAAAAACAAAACAAAAAAACAGGCAACATTATAAAAAGTGAATTTACCACTTGTTATATATTTGCATTTGGCTAAGCAAGTTGACTGGGTACATTGAACATAATTCTGAATTAGCTAGTCAGATGGATGTCCCTTGAAGGGAATTAACGGGGAGGCACCTCCAAAAAAAGTGTTGCTCAAACATGCCAATTTCCTGGACTCACACATGTCTTCTCTCTCTCCTCAGAATACCCTGTGGGTATGGCAGCATCTGGCACCTGTCGTCCAGCATGCTTCGAGACCCCTCCTCCCCCCGTCAAGCTCCAGACATTATTTATCTCCGCTTGGCACGTCATGCAGTAAGACCCACAGCACTTATCTAATTTAGAAGTTTAAGCAGGGACAGATCCAAGGGGGAGATCCAAGGGGGGGCGACGGGGGCGGCCGTTGCCCCCCCCCCCCCCCCCCCCCCCCCAAACAAAGTCGACCCCCCCCCTCCCCCCATCTCGGAAAGCAATTTGACATGGCTGGACCCCCCGATGTACACGAAAGAAGGGGAGAATAGCATCCTTACAAACTTTCTGCCCCCCCCCCCCCCAAACGGAGTTCTGGATCTGCCCCTGAGTATAAGGTGTGTCTCGCTTCGTCCATTCACTGTATACTGTTACTTTCTTGTTCCAGTACGATGGTTCCTCGGAGAATCACAGAGAATACCACGAGGGCGACAAACGTGTGGAGGCAAGCTGCAAGGGCTGGACACCAGAGACAAGGACCATCAGTATCCAGGGGGATGAAGTGAGGAAACTCAAGAGGCAGCTCATCATCTGGGCCACAAGAAGAAAATCGGAGACCGTACGCTGGGAAATTTGTCGACCCTCATCCTTGGGTGGCATGAGCATTTTCTGGTCATATTCGTACGTGAGGTGAACTGTTACTGGAACTAGGTTGACTCATCCTTCTGCAGCTTACAGGGCATTACCAAAGCTACGGCACCAACGAGACAACCGGAACATTTGGCTGAGGGACGGGACAACATATTGTGGGAGTATACACCTCCTACAGAGAGCTCTTACAAAACTTGCTTCGTTGCTCTGATTAGCTCCAAAGGGCGGCAGTGCTTTTCTTTGTAAAATTAGGCTGAAACAGATTATAGCTGTAATAGGGCCACCGAAATTGACATTGCGGCATAACATTCCTCATGAGGGTTCTGGCATCTATTTTATGATCTCTTATGCAATTATGAATGTCGCAGCCACAAGTGGTCACTTGACAATAATCTGCAACTCGTCATATAACAAACTGTGTAAATGGTTGGGTAAGTGCAGTAAAGGTAGTTCTGCATATCTGGGAAAATACAGTGGCTGGGAGGGCTCTAGCTCTTACTAAAGTGGCGAAGCGGGCGAGTTGGTTCATGATATAAAATTTAAAAGCGCTAAATGTTCAGTTGAGAGTAAGCGCTCGTCCTGTTCGCCTTCCTTTTTGTCCTCGTCTTTGTTAGCGCTTTTAAATTTTATCTCTAGCTCTTCCTCATCACGATCTGTCTTAGGGATCAGCACGACAACCACAGCTGGTTGTCGTGCCAGTAGACCTCGTTCTGAAGTCACCGGAAGAAAACAACAATAACCGGTTGCTGCCATCATGTTGTGTTAGCCAGTGGTCAACAACAAGATTTTTTCTCTTGAGCTTGGACAAAGTGTTCTTCAATTAGTTTTCTCAAAGCCCCTTTGACACGCAATGGCACACATAACCTAGCTCAGTGGACACCCTACCTGTTAGTAGTGTTTCCAGTTTGTGCTAAATCACGAAAAGAGCCCTTGAAGAATAAGGTAGTGTGAAAAAGTAAAATTTTAATTCCTCATGCCGGAGATTCCCATCTGTTGGAGTTTGGATAGGAACAAGCTGTGGTCTGCGCTGTTAAAAGCCTTTCTGAAGTCTAACTGGACGATCTCGCACGGAGTTCGGTTGTCGAGGCTGGTGCTGAGTGCATAAGTGAAAGCTGCAAGGGCCGATTCGCAGCTCCTGCCGGGCGGAAACCATATCGGCGGGGGCTCCATTGTTTGGTTTAGCCATCGCAAGCCTTCGGACGGAGAACGTCGTAGCACTTGTCTGTGTCGCGAACTCAAGCCGAGTTTAGATAAAGTTATATGTGCCGGAACTAGTCCTGGGTACTGTCTCTCCTCAACGTCGGGCCCCGACGTTGAGGAGAGACAGTACCCAGGACTAGTTCGCGACACAGACAACTGCTACCATGCTCTCCGTCCGAAGGCTTGCAATGGCTAAACCGCCCTTTTTTTGCTGTCCCTCTTCTTTGTTCTCTTTTCTTCCCCTGGCCGCGAGGCGAGGATTCTTTGTAATCTGGCGCGAACGCCACGGTGGGACACACACACACACACGTGCCCGCACGCACAGCACCGAATGAGTCGGTAATACACTCCGTCACAAGTGGATGTTAGACTTGAGGGGGCACCGTGTCCCTTTTTGACAGGCGTTACTGACTCAACTTTCCAGGATTTAGGAACAGAGCTGTGGGAGAGAAAATTGTTGAAGAGGCGAGTGAGGACGGGGGAGATACAGCCAGCACAGGATTTAAGCAATGCAGGGTGGAGGCTGTCTGGTTCAGGGCGTTGAGAGGAGTTGACACAGGCGAGGGCTTCGTAGGTTTCACTTTGAAGAATGACTATGGAAGAGAGTGTGATTGCTGGTGTGGCCTTGATTGGCTGAGTTGTGGGTTGGGTGGGACAAAGGTTAGGTGCGGTAGGGTCAAGTAATGCTACAGCCCGAGAAAAGTGGTAAGAGAAGAGCTGTGCTATGTCGTCAAGATTAGAATAGGGCCTGCCGTGATGTGTGAAGACCGGCGCGTGGAACATTTTTTTTTTTATAGTGCAAACATGCCCAAGAGTTTGGGCTGGCAGGTCTAAATCCCACTCATCTTACAGCATGTCATCAAGTGGATCAGATGAACAGTGCAGAGAACTTGCTGGGGTCGACGCGCTGTAGGCTCTTTTGGAGGAGGGCTTACGATTGTTCACGGAGGGAGGGTGGGCAGTAGGTAGACACCAGAAGAAGCTTTCCATGTTTACAAAATCCCTCGACAAAGATGGCTTCTAGACCCGGAGGGGTGAGGTGGTCGAGACGTTGGCAGGGCAGGTTTTATGGCATGGCGAGGACGGACTCCTTCGCCCCAAGGAGGGACAGTTTTGCCGGAATAAAGAGAATTGTGCGAGATTGATCAATTCCCCATTAATTGCCCACCAAAGACAGGCGTCCAGCCATGTCTCGCACACAGCGAATATTGTATTCGGGAAAGATTACTTCAGCGCTTTAAAGTCAGGAAGGTTGTTCTTTAGGAAGCAAACGTTGGAAAACCAAACGGGATTGGAGTCTGTAGACTCCGATCGCGCACTTTTCACACGACAACTATGCCAAACGCGGAGTTGTCATGCGAACGGTGAATGCTGCCGATGTCGCTCACCGGAGGCGGTCGGAGAACTACTTGGTAGAGTTGGCGATGATGGTGGGGTACACAGGGGCTTCGTGCTGCTGAGGGGATGGAAAGAGGTCATCGGCCAGGGGTGGGAGCTGGCACGCCGCACAGAGCCACTCGGTTGATAATGAGGAGAGGCGTCTATACAAAGCGAGAGATACATCTTCACATTTCTGGTGGAACCACAAATCATAAATGTCGCATTGGAGAGTGGCGACATTGTCGACAGACAGGAAACAGCAGGGGCAGGTGGGACGTGAGCCGGAGTTTGAAGGTACACCCGTGAGCGATATGAAGGTGAACAGCCCTTTTCTTGATTTTGACGCTCCTGCAAGTTTTGGAACAAGCTCTGTTCCAGACGAGGGCTAGAATGCAAAGTTTGGACTCCAAGCCACGTACTATTTGAGACGTTGAGAGTTACTATAGCTTTAGAGAGCTGTAAAACGGGCAAGAATCGAGGTAATGTGTTCACTTTCATATTGCTGGCGGGTGTGCTTCACCAGTGATCAGCAATAACGAGATTAGGTGAGGTTGGCGAGGGCGATGAGTGAAGAATGCTGAGCCAGGAGGTTGCTTCCATGGATTACAATGTTCAATGGTGATGCTGCAGTCAGAAAGTGGCATTCTAGGTGCTTACGGTTTGTCGATGATAGGTGATATTTTTGTTGAAGGGCCAGTAGCCCCGTTAGGCAGATCAGGAGACGGAGAGTTGTAAAGGCGCGCTGTCATCGAACCTAACAGCTAAACATTGTGCTGAAAAAAATTGACTGGCTAGATCCAACATATCTCGTAGAAAACTGACCAGGGGGGCGATGTTCGACAAATGTCTCTCCTAAGAAGAAAGGGAAGTGATGGAAGTGACGATATCGCGTATGATTAGTTAGAAGCTCAAATGATGAAAGTTCCCGCTTTCGTCATTTGAGCCTCTGGCCAATCAGACGCAATATCTTCACTTCCATTTCTTTTTAGGAGAAACGAAACATTTGTCGTCGAACATACCCCCCAGGTGTGTTGAACATTCATCTTGGGGGGCAAAGGACAGGCAGATCAAATGCACCTCCAAGCACAGCTTTATTCTTTACCACATTAGCCTGTAGTTACTGTTAAAGCAACTGGTTTGTAATCGCACTCGTTATGTAAAACTGTCGCGTCTGTGCAGTTTTTTTTTTTTTTTTTTGCATGGTTTATGAATAGCTGTTTTGAAATACCTTTACCGCGACTTTACTTCTACGTGTTTGTTGATCTTAGGTTTATCATTGTTTATGCACATAGCTTGAAGGCTAACATTCAAACTGTTTGTACTACCGTGTATGTTCGTAATACCCGTCAGCAACCGCATCATTGCATGTGCTGTTTGTAACGTTTTCTTATAAATTGTACTATGTAGAGCGAAAATAAACATTTGCCTGCTTGAAATAACTCTTGTGTGAATAAATTACCTGTGATTATAGTCCAGTGGTGCGCACGTCACAATAAAGCGAAAGCGCAACGCAAGCGGACGCGAGAACCGGGTACACAAAATGCCATGGGGGCCGCCATCTTGAAAAGCAAAACAATAAAAACGAAGTATAAAATGTGGTTAGTTACCCCATCCGTGGTGAGAGGGCGCTTTTACGAGTTTAAATAATTGTTTAAGGAACTTTCGCTCTTTTTGAATTATTAGGTTATCAATATAATTTATATTGTATGAGTAATATGTAATGAGTTTAGTTCTACAATGTACTTTTATTCACACAAGGCCCTCGATCACGTGGTTTGCGATTACCACAGGCTTATTCTACAGTGGGCAAACTGTATATGATAAACTGTGGTGCTAACCGCGGACGAGGAGCGCTTCGCGGAACAAAAATGAATGGGTGGGGAGAAGCAGGAAGGAAGCAGAAACAAAACTGACATTTCGCCGACTTAACAATGTTTCTGTTTTTTCCTTTTGTGACTCCAGCTTGGGCTGTCTGCCTACCTGGCGGTGTGTCAGAGTTTTCCCCATTGTTGATTTGTTTGTTAGTAAATACTGGAGCCGCGACGCGGCTCTACGCGGTTTTCGGCTCGGTGGAAAACGAACAATCAGGGCTGTGTACGCGGTTGATTTGTCGGTTGAAGGCTTGTGCGGGCTTTGGTTGCTCGCTCGCACGCACGCACGCTGTGCCGCGCACAGTTAACGCGGCGTTTAGTCTAACCAAAACAAACAGAAATACTTAAATTTGTTCGGTTTAAGCTGGGCGTCTGATTGTCGTGTTTTTAGTATTTACGAGAAAACGGGCCACAAGGGCGCAAGTCTGTCAAATCAGTGCACGCAAAAAACAACAGCAAAAAAGTTAGGCAAAATGTTTGTATGTGCTTTTGACGAATGGATGGACGCGGCTAAACTTTTGGAATCTGGCGGCAACATGTGCGTCACCCGCGGTGTTTAGTTTTTAAATTTCAAGTTTCAGATGGCGCGCCATCTGGTGGATGTCCGTTGCAGCCGCATTTAACCAGTATGCGCAAATTTCTCGCGACTCTTCGAATGGCCCTAGGGAAGCACCGAAAATGCCACGTCATTGAATTTGTTCCGCGTAATGCGCGGATAAGCGAGCCTAGCGTGCACGGCCGGCGGCAGTCGGGGTCCTCGAGCCGTATTTCGTTGTCCGATCTGGCTTCTGCGTGGGATGGATGCCTTCCAAGGACAGATTAGGCAGCGTGACGGATCGCGCTAAGCCTGCACTAGAGTCACCGGATAGCCGGCACCGAATGGGTGCCCTTCATCCGGTCAGAAAGAACCGGAACCCTCTTGAAATCTCTTGGCAGGGAAGAACATGACCGGCGCCATCTATCGGTGTAGTCTTGCATCTTGTTTTCGTGGCTTGAAAAGAAACCGTTTACGGGGTATTCACACGAGGGAGAAATCCCGGGGATTTCTCCCCGACACGTGCGCATCACGAGATGAAAACGCGAGGCTTTTGCACATCGCAAAGCCTGGCGTTTTCGTCGTGGGATGCACGTGCAGGGGAGAAATCCCCGGGATTTCTCTTTCGTGTGAATACCCTTTTAACAACACTTAAACGACAATTTCTCGTAGATAATACATTTAAACTTGCAAATAACGAAAAAAAAATTCACACACACTCTTTTTGTTTGAGTGAAACGCAGTTCCGGGGCCGCCTCAAAGATGGCGCCAGCGTGTTCTCTCGTCGTAAGAGATCACAAGAACTCGGTCCTAAGTAGAGAGCCTTGATTATAGAGAGGGTCGAACCTCAATGTAGTGGCGGACGCCTTCTGCGGAACTTGGTCGCGAGTGCGCATGCGCTGCGTTGTCGCTTGGCGAGGTGGAACGCGGGCAGAAAGGCGGAGGCGTTTGATGACGGTCAACGTTTTCGGCACTTTCCTCGCAGCTCGCATTGCCAGCGCGGCCCACAGACCACGTGACCCGGACGGAGCAGTTGGGTTCTCTCTAGTCGTATACCGGACGCGATCGTATGCGGGCCTAGGCTTCGTTTCAGCCCACCTCGGCAAACGGCGAAGGCCACGGCCAACACCCTTCTATGCATAAATAGCCCGTGAACGCTTTCCTGCAGGAAAGCGTTCATGGGCTGTGACGTCACGCGGATGTACATGCATATCCGCGTGACGTCATCACACTCGGAGGGCGCCGACTGGGAACGCTGACGGAGCGCTCGTGCCCAACGATCGGCCCGCCCCGCCTGGGCCTTCTTTTTGCGCGTGCGCGGCGCGAATAAGCACCGCTTGGATCGAAGGGATCGGTGGCCGTTTGAAGGGACGGCATATTACGGGGGTGCCTGTAATCGATAAAAGCTTTAGCTCAAACGGCTCAAACGGTGGAAAGATTAGCTCACCCGAGTAAATCAAGAAAATAAAAATGTTTTCCCTCAACTTTGCATGTACAAAAAAAAAAAAAAAGAGTTATTGTGGCGTTTATTTGGGCCAGATGAAGCGAAGAATAGGCTTACCTATACTCTCTGATGATTTTGAGATAAAGAGCTTAGCGATAAGCTTTTCATGAACAAGACTAGTTTTTCTTTTCTTTTGACTCCGGAGGTTTATGTATTCGTACTCACGATTTATGAATGCACCAGGTTCGAGCCTCTCTGTAGTGAATCTCAGCGCGATAAGTTAAGAAACCGATCTCTGCGGTTCCTTCAAAGCGCCTTCGACCCCTTTGACCCACGCGGTAGTTCTCGCAAGATTTGGTTGTCGGAGGAAGTACGATGCTTTCGGCGCTTAAAACGTGGCCTTGACAATTGATAACGTATATCTAATCTAAAACGCACCTACGTATAATTCTCCACATGAAGGGGGAATATTGAATATGCTTCGCATAAAACCAAACTTTGTATATATATATATATATATATATATATATATGTATATCTATATAGGTGAAAGCGAGTTAAGCGTGGAGATTTCTAGCTTCTTCGACGATATGATGTAATATGGCGTTATGGTCGCCACGTACCTGGGACATAAACGACAACAGATTTTGTATGTGCGTGCGTGCGTGCGTGCATGCATGCATGCATGCATGTGCGCGCGCGTGAACACGTACGTGTGCCTGCTGTGTGTGTTGTACCATAGCCTCCTCTATACTCACAAAGCCTGGCAGTTCGACGACGGAGCCATGTAGAGTGCCCGGTCGCAGATTTTGAGCGCGAGGATCTGGGAACAGAGGGCATTTCTCGGGGAACCTGGTATTCAGCCCGCAGCGTTTGGAGGGGCGAGGACCCGAAACATGGTTTTCAAACCCGACGAGAAAAAGAAGCGGTAGCGCGAAGAGCACGAGCGGACATTCCATCGCTCGGGTGAAGTGTGCTTCGGCGTCTCGCCGCAGCGGGGCGCCCATTACGTGGCTCTCCTGTCATCCGTTGTCTGCCGCTCTACCTTTTCACTTTCGGCGGCCTCGTCTCGTGGCGATCTGCCAGGCTTTGTCAGTACAGAGGATGCTATGGTTGTAACTCTGTTTTTGTAGGGTTCGTGTTCGAGCCGCGATGCGTCTGCTCGGTGATACTTCGTGCTAGTTCCTACAGTCTTAATTACGATCTCGATTAGGCGGAAGCGAAATTTAAAAAGGCCCCCCGCTTGGAAGTGGGCTCGTACGAGGCTTAATGACTTCGCCAGGCTCTGTTGCGACGCTGTATGCCTTCACTTTTTTTTTTGTGTCAGCTTTCGGGGATAACTTATCGGGCCTTTCCTTCTCTCTCTGCCACTGCTTTTCAGGAGCCGCGGGCTAAATAGCGACCCGCGAACAAAAAGAGAGGGAGCCTCGAGAAATGAACGGATGACAGCCGCTCATTTCTAGAGGGCTGCCGCCGTCTATTCAACTTTTCTTTTTTCGCTACAAAGTGGAAATCTAGCGAAAAAAACATAACGTGAAAGTATCGAAACACACGCACAACATAAAAAAAAAACGTCGTTAAAAAAAGACACGAGCAGTAAACGCGAGTAGTAGATGAGCCGGAAAGTTGTCCCTCTTCCAAAACGAGCAGCGGCGGCGTGTCGAACGAGGGAAGAAGAAACGAGGTGGAGAGGAGGTTTCCCGGGGCTGGCTGCTTCCACGCCAGAAAGGCCCGAACCCCACCGTCCTTCTACCCCTCGCCACTGGCTCCGGCCACTCCACTAGGGCTAATCATTCTGTTTCATTATTTGGCGAGCGAGTTCCCCGCATGCGGACGCCACGAGCCAATCCAGAGCTATGAGGGCGTCACGTGACTCCACGTGGTTGCGCTCCTCCCGAAGGTCACGTGACAAGCTACGAGCGCGATGCACCAATCAGTGCGTCGGAGTGAAGCACGTGACAGCGCATGGTTAGAATGCTCTCGAGTCCTTCGTTCCGCGTGGCTCTGATTGGCTCGAGGATTAAGCGGTATACCGTTCGCTGTGCGTACGTGATGGTAAAACGAACTGGAGTACACTTGTTTTGTTTGCTGGTTTAGCAGAACGCGCGATTCGTTGTCGGTAGCTCGTCTCTGCTGGTGGTTTCGGCCGCTGGTGCACGGCGTCACGTGGCTGGCTTTCGTATGCGGAGGCACTGCCGTTTTCGCGGATCTGCTGCATCTGCAGGCGTGGTGTGGTGGATGTGTGAGGGGGTGGAAGGAGGGAACACACGGCGTGGTTGCTATTTTTAAAGGTTCTCTCCCCGCGCCGTTGGTCTCCTTGCAAGCGGCGAGTTTTGCCTCGGTTTGGCGGCGGGCTGAAGGGAGTTTGGCTCGCTCTTCGACAGCGGGGCCCTCCTCCCGAGGCCGTGTGTAGCTCAGCGCGCTCAACTTCCGGGTCCCCGCGTAGCCAAAGTCCGCGAAAAGCAGCGAGAAGCCACCAATCCGAATTGTTGATAAACACGTGGCGCTGCACGTGTGCTGAGAACGAAGGAACAGAAAGGCGCGCTGCCGAATCCCCACGATTTGTGCGCGCGAAACTTCGGGAAATGAAAGCCATTGTGCCGTGTGTATTTTACGGCATATTACGGTGCATTTTCTTTTTGTACTCTATAAGGTGTTTATTGCGCATTGAATTGCAAATTGGATTTAATATTAATTTTTTTTTTCTGCCGTTGTATATTGTATTGCGCATTGGGTTCCATGTTGTATTTGTTATTGCGTTGCATGCTGGACTGATGATTGCGTACATTGTATAGGTTATTGTACGTTTGGAGTTTGCTAGGATTTGTGTTTTCGGAGTTTATTCCCCGTCAAAATCAAAAAGCGTTTTTTTTTTGTTTTTTTTTTAGGGGGGGGGGTGATTTTTTTTTTTTTTTTTGCCGAATATTCGTATTATTTTTGTTGGATTCTTAATTTTCTGAAGTAGGTAGTTGATTTTTGCTATGTTTGCAAAATTTCAAGACTGAAAATAAAAACATATATTAATAACCTGCGGGTGTAACCCTGCCCTAGATTTATAAGAACGGACGTCCACCACATGACATTTACGCCCTTGCCATTAGCGATACTAACTGTCGCCTGACAAAACTTGAAAGACACATTAAAATCACTTCAACTCCTTGACGTAGTCGTTGGAAGCCTCAGCTGTCCCTCGTATGATATCTAAGAGTTCATAGCTGTCACGGTACCTTCCTCTAAAAAGTTGAGTCTGAAAACCAAAACAGTGGTTTGTGTCGCGACCCAGAATTACTATGCCCCATTCTCCTGAACGGATCCTGACGGGGTAAACGGCGAATCTTCCTTTGGTCAATACTACGAGATTTTGAAGGGGGGGGGGGGGGGGGGGGGGGGGAGAGGCGAATGGGGACGATCTTTGCGTGTTTGCGAACACGGTTCACCTCTTCGGTTGATTTGATTTGTTTACATAATATATATAATTACTATGTAATGCCTTGGCCATTACAATGCCACTCTTGAAAGGGGAGTGAGTTCGGAATTATTCACATAACTGGTTGTTGCCCAGTGCCGCTTTCAAGGAGGAATACACTCTATTATATTTCCGGAAAACGAGGTATGTTTACTCCACTTAAATCACAAATAAGACTTCATTAAAAGCATAAGTGTATTCGCAATTGCTGCAAGCTGAAAGCCCACGTGTTAATTCTTTTTTCTTCGAACAAAAAAAAAAATAATGTGGAACTTGTTTCTCGGGGTCTATTTTCGTGTAATTTTCTGCTGGTGTTTCGCTCACGTGTTCCAGCCTTCGCTCTTCGCATTACGCGGGCGTAATACGGCAAAATGTTGCCCTCCTACCCAAATAGCTCGCGCTCGAGAAGAAAAAGAAAATCAAGGAGACGATGCCTCCATTTATCGCACTTTAATCAACGTCTGTAAATGAAGGTCGCTAGAACATTTTTCCTTCTCTGGTCTGTACCGAGTGAACGTGAGACACCTGGGCGGTATCGCGATCATTCCAAGTCACTCGTCGCGTCTCCAGCTCGACGCTCGCCCTCCTGCGGTCGAAACGGGAAGCGCTCTAGTGGGGGTCCCCCGATTTTTCTGCTCAACGGGCACGGCGGAACTTCTCACGATCTCGCGAAATGTCATTTCCGAATGCAAGCAACACTCTTTGCTGTCCAACGTAGTGCTGCAGCCGGTATGGGATTGTACCTTACTGGAGAGTTTGAGTAAGAAAACGCAAGCGCTGTGCGTTTGCGCTATAGAGTTGCGTGCCCCAGGTTGTGCACGCGCGTCATCGCCATGCGCCAATTCAAGGCCGCAATTTTGGGCTCCGTGCACGCGTAGTGTGGAACACGATACGCTAACGCAAACAAACCGCGCTTTGCGTTCGCTCGTATACGCAATACTAAAACTCACTACTGTTTCACCGGCTTCCAACGCCAACGAAACGTACTGCGGTGAGGAAACGTGCACGCAGGTGGGCGTTCCTTCGAACTGGAAAGGCTGAGATTGGCAAAACGACGGCGCGTAAAAATGATACTAACTCAATGTTATATATATAAACACTAAAAAAAAAAAAAAAAAATTGTTTTTTTTTTTTTGCGACTTTGGAAGTTTTGCCGATTATCAAAAGTCGGGATTTTGATAGCACCATATGCTTTACCCACAACTAATGTTATTTTACGTGGATTTCTCATCAGCTAGAATGTTATCATTGATTTTAGCCTATTCTTATTTTATAAATTGGCAATTAAAATGCTGCAATTGGCGCCAGCGATGATGATTAGCACACTTTTGATTGCCATACTTGTTCACGCGTTTGAAATTAGATCGTAGCAACAAATTATATTAGAGGTTGAAAAATTACGTGTTAAAATGTGTTAATTTTAATATTATTATAAATACAAATCGCGGCAATGTATGCCCCGATTGAACGCCATGATCACAAAAATACGCCGTTTAACCATAATAGCGTTTCAGAAAGGTATCATTTTATTTCATTTTTGGCCTATGAACAACTCTGACATCGTTATCAAGTTAGACAAACAGTCAAACGCTGGATGTAATATAAAGTAATATGAAACACACACACTTCAGCTGTCTGACTCGGATTCCGTCTTTGAGGGTTTGTAGTGAGAACAGTGTTTATTCATTTAAATGTTTTGTGAGCATATTGTCAAAATTGGTTTTATTCTGTTCTTCTGCTGGGAACACTATTAAAGCAATTAATCATTAATACCCAAAACCAATTAAAAGACCCGCAGTTCATTATTTCACATGATAATTATCTGAGCGAGAAGAGGCGGCGAGAACGCACAAATATCAGCCTTGATTATTTCAACAAATACAATGTTTTATGTTACCTCTAAGGTGTATCAAAGGCCCTGTCAAGGGACACTGAAATCTCCAAAATACTTTGAAGCGCTTAAATCGAACGCGTATGTCACAAAATAAAGTTTCCGCGATAAACTTTTTTAACTTGATAATTACGATGTGAGGCATACCTTGAGTTATAAAAGATCCCAAAATAAGGTCCTATATCGAGAAATTAAATCCAAAATAGAGGCTAGTTTCGGTTTCGCTCCAGAATTAAAACGTGCCTCTTGGCGTAAATATTACGCCAAACACCGTTTTTGTTTTCAGGATAAAGAGGTTACCTGCGCTCGCAACACCCTAGCTTCCCCGTATTACCAGAAATAATATGTGTTGCTCGGTGAAGCCAGCACACTAGATAGGATCAGCAGTGGCACCCATCTCCGACCCTCACTATAACCGCCATTTTGGAAAGCGAGTTGCGCCACCTATAGTTATTTGGAGTCGAGCACTCAAAGGCCATAGCGAGTTAACTAAAGGAAACGGCCAACCACGCATTGCATTTCATTAAACGGAGGCTGACTGTAAAAGAAAGCTTATCAAACGTTTGGACAAAAGTGATAGAGGCATTATAGGCGTGTACTCGCTGAAACTACGATAAACTGTCCATATCGCACGCACAGTACTCCTTACCAGACTTGTAGACTTTACTAAAAAAAAGTCAGGAATTACATTAACAATTCCCCGTTACTTAATTGTAACAAATTACAGTTACAATTACTCTTCCACAAAAGTAAGTGACTGTTAGTTCAAAAAGTAACCCGTTACTGCCCTAGGATGATACCAAAAAAAAACACAAGTGCTATGGAAGCATTTATTGTTGCCTCAACTCTCAGTTTCGTAACCTTGAGCAAACATCTGGCTCTCGTAAGTCTCATCGGACATCTTGCCTCGTTTCTATGTGGAGATGTCATCCGCCGCGCTGAACAACGTTTCAGTCCACCTTTATCCAAATAGGGGCTGCCACTTGGATGGGCGACTCGGGCCGAGATTGAGTGGAAAGAATGCACCGCTCTCGCTAAGCCTCTCCTACCCGTTCGACACCCAAAATGTTTACCTAATATTGTATGCGCGGGGGGGAGTCCGGTTATTTGTATCGGTGTGCTTCCCTCTTCGTTCCAGGCGATCGAGCTGACCAGTTACGACTTTCAAGCAGCCAAGCCAAAAAAAAAAAAAAAAAAAAAGGAAATTCGAGATAACAGGTGACGTGAAGGAAGCCTTTGAACTTCTAAATCATGCCAGACCTCGTCCTTTTTTTAAGTGCAGGTGACAGTATGATTCGGGTAAATGAGATAAAACAATTCCGATTGAAATTTGTTTTTAATGATTTTTTTTCGTTTTGTTGTAGGCTCATTACTCTGTCTCGTATATATTAACGATCCATCAGGCTACATCTCCTTTTCGGTCCTAACACCGTTTTTCCTATTTACTACCTTAACACTACGCAGTTGGGATCCGTGCAAATGTAGAAATACCCTGGTTTTCATATAACGCCCGACCTGTCGTGGAACATTTATGTAGTGCACGTAATTAACGATGCTAACCGGATGCTCGGCTTTCTCAGGAGAAATTTTCGTTCTGTCTAATTAAGCTTCTTTTTCTACATCACTTGTTCGGTTCAAGCTAGAGTACGCAGCCTCCGTCTAGCATGGAGCACACCATTTGGTCATAAGAATCGATTTTCAAAACAAATCTGCACGTTCTCTTCTTTCTATCGTGGCACTTCTAGTGTAACCTCTATGAAGATATCATCATCTTTGTCTAATCTTGCCTTACGCAGACAGCTTTCTCGCTTGTCTCTTTTTCGTCATATTTACTGTATAATTCTGCCCAGCTTGAAGACCTACAGTAACAACCCCGCCCTATATTTCCCGTCGGTTAGAGCATTATTAACATAAGGTTGGCGTCCTGCCTTGCCACACGAATGCATTTTTTCTATTCGTTCATCCCACGCACTTCTGTGGAATGGAACCACCTTCTTCACCCTATGGCAACCTTACATGACCCAATTGCCGTCAAAAAGGCCTTCTTGTTCTTTTCTACCGCACAATAAGTTTTTTTTTTTTTTTTCCGTCTTGTTTCTTTTTTTTCGTTTGCCACTCTTCTCTGCAGTGTCTGTTGACCTGAAGGTGAGTAAATAAATAAATTTAAAAAATCAACCTTCAAATTTCGTTTTTTCATTCCTAAATGAAAAGAAAAATGTAACGGCTTACAATCATTCCCTTACGTAAGAAAAGTAAAGAAATTACTTGACAATTACCTTTTAAGATATGTAATTATTCCTTTACAAAATTCCTGATAAGTGTAAGGGATTATGTGTCGTTCCTTGTAACGGATTACGTGCAAGCCTGCTTCTTACAATTGTTGCGTCCAAAATAAACATACGTTGAGTCGTAATTCTAACAACCCTTCAAAAATCTACACGGGAGGATCTGTTCGAACATTGGTCACTTGTCGCAGCCGTTGTGGCTTTCACCGGTTTAGGGTTAAGCGCCGTTCACACATCTGCAACCGAGTAAGACCGAGAAAGACCAGGCCGGTTTTTCAGCCTCTTCCGACGTCTCAGAACCGGATGCGCTGCAGCGGAGCTGGTCCTAAAACGTCGCAAGAGGCTTAAAAACCGGTCTGATCTCTCTCGGTCTTACTCGGTTGCATATGCATGTGTGAACGGGCCTTTTAGTCCTCACTCGCCGACCGAAAATCAGGATGGCCGCCGATCCGTGCCTGCGACTGTTATAGGCCGAATTTTGCAGTCATTGACGACGTTAGAATAATCTTCTACATCGTCCGAGAACCGACCAGGTACACGCTGTGCAGATGTTTTCGGTGGAAATCTCCCGCCACTCCGGAAATGAACGGTGTCGCGCGACGGATCTGGCGACGTTGCAGTTTCTTCGACGCGTCTGTTAAAAAGCAACGCAAAACCTCGCACGAAGTCCTAAACGCGCGAAAATTGTTTCACGTAAGCCTCATCGAACATGCTTCCTTTAAAAACCGTATTTTCCATTTACGTCCTACATTTACCTGCGCGTGCTTTGTTAAAAAAAAAAAAAAAATTGTTTGGCATTTTTATTTTTGTTTTTAATTTCGTGCGATTTTCGGTAGGTTTCTTCTTGCCGGAACACGTGTGCGAACAACCAACCGAAAACTGGGTATTTTTCGGTCACTAGTGGATTCATTTCAGCTATGTAATCCATATTACTTTTCTTTTTACCGTAAGCTGCTATGATATGTTTATCACTGCTATGTGATCTCTGACAATGTGGAACTCCGGAAAGAGATGCATTGCTTTCTCTCTCTCGGTCTATTTCTCTTCCCTTCGTACAGCGAATCTTGTCCCGTGCCGTCTGCTGCTGCTCATGCGCGCGGCATCGCGTCAAGCGATGTCGGCCACTCGGGCCGACATCGCTTGACTTCGGAGGAGATTCGTCGGCATTGCGACTACCGACCGCGACGTTATTTCAAAAGCCGAAGACAACCTGAGACGACAGTCTGCGAAAAATGTAAGACGAGAGAGAAAAAAAAAAAAAAAAAAGGTTTTTTTAGAAGGGGGTTACTCGAGTATCATCTGCTTCTCCGCTCAACTGGTTTCGGGGCTAGCAGTCAATCCTCTTTTTTTTTTTTTTTTTTTCTTTTTTCCCCTTTCTTTAAAGGCTTTTTTTTTTTTTTTTTTTTTTTTTTTTATGATTTCGTCTTTTTGTTTGGCGTTGGCGAAAGTTCAAATCTTGGAAGAGACTCGCTCCTCCGATGGTCTGAGTTCAATTTTTTTTGTTTTTTTTGTTTTGTGTTTTTTTTTTTTTGGGGGGGGGGGTTTGGAAGTATGCTTTTTCTTTTTAGTCCTTGCAACTAGAGCTACGCTCAGAGTATCGGCACACGATTCCCCGATCTCCTGGTGGGCGCCGCCATCTTGGTTCTCAGTTCCGAGCTGGCGTCATTGGCGATTGTTACGATTACAAAATGTAGCTTCCAGAGCTTCAGATACTGTGTCAGAAAGCTCGGGTAACATTGCCTCGCTCTGTCGCGTACAGTTTTTAACATTTCTTGAGGACAAAAAAAAGGCGTTCTTTTTTTTTTTTTTTTGTGTGTGTGATTTTAGGTAAAGCGTTCAGCCAACTGGCAACAGCGATTTTGAGCACCAAGGTGGCTGAAGTGTCTTAACTCCAGAGCGGGGGCTTGTCCGACAACCTAGCGCACGGTGCGCGCTGCTCTTGGTTGGTGATATTTATAACGAGTTTTAGTAGACTGTGTTTCCCCCTCCGCTGCCCGGAACTCTGCAGCCAAGGCCATCGGCAAGCAGGCGCAGTGGCGGTTTCTTCGTAGCGGAGGGGGAGACACGGTCTACTAAAACTTGCTTATTTCTCGGGAACAGCAACCGTAGCGTGACAGCAGCGGGGTATACCCTCGTAAAAAAGCGCCTTTATCGAAGGGCTTTAGCCCAACCGCATCGTGTGCGCCCTCATTTGAGATGCGGAAACCGAAACAAGGCGACCTTTACGTAGCGCCGCGAAGTCCTAGCGTGATGAAACGCAGCGGGCGCCGGCTGTACTACTAGGCACGCGCTCGCACATACTTCTGTGGCAGGATTCACTGGCAGGATTGGTTTCTAGGCACGAGGATCGGTGGCTGCATGCAGCTCGAAGCACGTGGAGCTAAAGCTCGCGCTAATCAACCCAGAGATGCTATAGGTTCAGCCCCCACCCTTGCCCGTTGCGATCTCGATGAGCATCGTTTACACTAGTGCCACTAAATAAGCTACGCTTCAGAGTAACGACACTTGGCCATATTGTGTCTTAAAATCATGGTTGCCAGTTAGCTGAAGCTTTATCTGAAATCACAGGAAACGATTTTCCGCCCCCCATAAATGTATAAGCAGTTCGTAATAGAGCAAAGCAATATCGCGTGACCTTCATAACACCGAATCCTAATGCTGAGGAAGTCGCACTTCTGAATCATGACGATCGGCAGTTGCGTCTGCTCTGCATACGAGCCAAAATGGCGACGCCCACTACAATGCCGGGGAACGGAGCGCCGATACTCTAAGCGCAGCTCATTTAGTGGCTCTAGTTTACACTATAGAGTCACTGTATGGGTTCCCAGAGTAAAGGGCCGCCCACACTAGCGAGAAAACGCGCGTGGCACGCCGATCGCGGGAAGTAACAAAGAGTCGCCATAGCACAGTCAGCGTCATGAGCTCGTGCAGAGACACGCCCTTTATCTTCCCGCTCAACCGATTTTGCGGAACGCGTTTTCAACGCGATCGGCGCGCCGCGCGCGTTTTAGTGTGGGCGGCCCTTAACGCATTCCTTTCTTTTTGCGTTTTGCCGACAACACTCTCACTCTAGCCGATCATGTTTCGGCTTGGTGAGCATCATTGGACGGTAGCGATCACGTGACACGAGCACCGCTAGACTCACCTCCATCGGCGCTTCAAGCGGCTCTAATCGCCACCATCTTGGGTCCGGCAAACAGCTGCACACACGCACGCTCTGCTGCGCGCCGTCTTTTCCACGCGGTTACCGACGTCCAAAACGCAACAATGCCTGCTTGTTGCGCTTTTGGGTGCAGCAGCAGGTCGGAGATTGGAAAAGAGTCTCTTGCGGATCACCTTCGGAAAGAACGCAACTGCAAGACGGAGGAAGAAGGCTTGGCTGGCCATAGTAAAACGGAAAGATTTCGAGCCCACTGCAACAGGCAAGCTTTGTGGGCCGAGTGCCGATTACAGCTGGGCCCTTCCGCGTATCGCTCGTTGCCTCGCAGTCGAACAAGCGTCAGCTGTGTTCGGTTTGGCACGAGCGACGCTTTTGCGATTTGGTGAGCGATGGGCTAAGCTTAAAGGGGCTGTTTGGTCAGGTCTCTCGCTGTCGCTTACCGCGTCGGTCAATTTTAGATCTGTAGCAAGCTTAGCTAATCCATCGCAAATCGCGTGCATGCGGTTGCCTCTTGGAATGACGTACCGAACGAAAGCGGGCCCTTGTGACTCTGGAAAAAATTGCTTTCATGCAGTTTATATTCTCGCTACTTTCGGAGTTTCGAGAAATAGTTCTGAATAGCATATAGATTGCAGTCTTTTCCGTTCAGATTTCCCCAGCATGCTGCGTCTTTTTATTACAATGACTTCTAGGATCACTTCGAGCACAGGGCAGAAAGCTCCTCAAACCATCAAACACAGCGCAGTCCCTACGATTCTTGGCGCTGGACCGGTCATCGCAACCAAGCAGAAAAGGGTCAGAGAACAAATTATGTAATGTAATGTTAGTTATCTATACGGAAGCTACTCACAGCACCGCAGAAGCTTTTGTGTTGCCCATCGACCAGTTTAAATAAAGCTATTCCAACACGCTCCAATGCATGATCGCTTTCGTACCCCCGTCGACGCGTGGACCCAAGATGGCGGCGCCATGGTTTCGGTCTCAGCGCCGCGCCACGGTTGCAAAACGAAGCTTCGGAGTTTCGTTACTCTGGGAACCCATACAGTGACTCTACTATACATCATTCCAATATTTACGAGTCCTGAGCCAAGCAGCGTGCGATCTCCTCAGCCCAGCCGCTTCGGAAAGCGAGCAAATCAGCCGAAATCTTGAACCGGCCAGGAACCCCATTTTCGGAAAGGTGCGACGAACATGAGCATGCTGAGCTGAGGAGATGGCACGCACGCTGGGTAGTAGGACAAATTAGTGTTGCCAGTAGTAATGGCACCAACGCCAAATACAACTGAGGAAAATATTAATCGATGCAATCGCGTTTTTTCTTTGACCAACACACCCGGATATTATGCATTTATTTTTAATAAGAAACACTGCCATATTAAACATCGAATTTTGGAGAATTAAGAATGAAACAAAAATAAACTCTGAGAAGCACCCTCCGAGTTTGACGAAAAATAAACTCCGAAAACACGGAACCCTAAGCATAGGGCCCCATATCTTGCGCTTCTTGATTCTTTTGGCGTTCGCCTGGAGAATCGGTGGTTAGATGGTTCATCGACGTTTCAAGCCGGGGTGTTAGGGTGGTCTTCCTTCATTCTTTTTATGAACAGGAAGTTAAATTATGTCGTCATTGCTTTCAGGAACATCATCCGCACAATGTGTGAATTTTTAATCCTCCGCCGCGCAAGCAATTTAATTTTAAACATAGCTCAATTGATCAGATTGCACCCGCGAAACACACGGCGTTTTCGTTGGAAACAGCGGAAGCTCCGACGTAACATCGTGCAAAGAGAACCACGACAGCTCTTGACTGCTGTCTCGGTAAAAAACTTGGTTCTAAGAAAGACAAGACTAACGGTATTGAGGGAAGCTCAATTTTTCGACGATGGCCTTTGTACGCACCATCAACCATGTTGATCGAAACCGGGAATAAGTCAACACCCGTGACTCTGACGTCATACGATGTCTGAGTCGACGCCACAACACGATCAGCCACGCATACTTGCGAAATTTGGCGTCTAGTTTCGTACTAATGTTCGTAATTGATTTAGCGAATTTCGGGGCTTTTTTTCATGAGATGATTATCACATACGATCATATTTAGGCCCTCTCTACGTGACCAGGGCAAACATTTGGCAACTTCGAATATCGTACCGCGGACAATCCCTTTAAAGACCCCGGTATAGAGCGGGGGATACTGCACCTGCTACAACTCTTACGTACAGCGTATAACGGTGTCGCCAAGCTGTGGCAGCTGCCGTGCTCTGCAACAAATCGCGGAGGGCTACTGGCTCGGAACAACGACCCCGATCGGGAGAATACAGCGAGGCATCCGCGGTTCGATTCCTGGCGATGCACAATGTGGTTGGTGTTGTAAAGACGCCTGGCACTTTTATGGCTTGATTTCGTAACCACGTTTTGTGACGCTCTAGTCTCGGAAACCATCTGCACCCCCCCCCCCCCAACACACACACACACACACACACACACACACACACACACACACACACACACACACACACACACACACACACACACACACACACACACACACACACACACACAAACACACACACACACACACACACACACACACAACACACACACACACACACACACACACACACACACACACACACACACACACACTTACTTTGTGTTGAACAGTTTGTGTTGAACACCATGTACCGAGTGTATTACAGTTGCACCGCTCACGCGCGCCACAAGTGAGACGGAGTTTCTATGCAGACATGATGAGAGATTTGTCTTCGTTCTTGTTTGCTTCATACGTGTCTCCAGACAGTTTGTTTGTATGGCCAATGTGACAGGACTGTCTACAAACAAACAAAAGACACGTCTCAGTGTGTACGATGTCTTAGCAGAGCGAGCGCGGCAATTTACGGCGTCTACTAACTACGAACTAAAACGATGTATAAACTAGTTTGAAAAAGTGGCGTAGTTCGGTCGATTCTTGCATTCCGGCGTTTTGTTGTGCCAATTTGCAGGCGCTCGCAGCCACGTCTTTTTTTGTACTGTTGTAGTTTGTTTTTTGTTTCTGTTTTTTTTGCGTGCAGCAAGACAGATGGTTTTCTTGGAACGTTGCTTTTATGAACAGCGCCGCCGTCTCCTGTTTGGACAGACCGCATTATCGGAAGAGGTGCATCAGATAGTCGCAGAAGGAACAAGTAACGCAGTATATGTGTCGCTCCGACAAGGGTATGTCGGTGCGCCGCTTTGATCACGTGTCTTTATGACTGGATCGTGATTGGACCTTGCGGCGCGTCTGTATAGTAGTGATGGACTGAACTTTTTCTGAGTCGAAAGTTCGGCGCCGAATTTTATTCGGCATAACCGAACTTTTGCCAAACTTTTCTAAATATTCGGCAAAGATTCGGCAAAAATATATTGTTACCAAAGTGAACGTTGATATTTAGATTTTTTTTTTCTTGCGAAATGGGGTTTTATGTTTGTTTTTCAACTTAAATGCAACATGTAATGCATATTGACACATTTATTACTAAATAAGGAGATATTCCACAAGATAACTGTATCGGTGTCGTTTTTGTGTGTTTACTGACAATTTTGCAGTGACTTCTTGCAGAAGTGGCGTGACAACGGGGTCGGGTAGTGACGGTCGCAGTCACGAATCATGATACGAGAGTTTGAGTCTTGAGGTCTCATCAGCGCAACTCTGCATGTGTGTGTACATTGTTAAAATGAGGGGCAATAACGCTGCGTTCTTGCTTTCTCTGCAGGAGTCAACGTTTTGTGCGCGAAAACGAATGTGACCGTTGCTGAGCCTTCACCAGAATCGTTAACAATAATACTGTAGATATGCATGTTTTTCGATTTGAGTCACTTGACGTCAGCTTTGCATGAAAGTGTGCGTCCCGTATACGCAACGTCTCGTTTTTAACCTTTCAAATGCCGGTTTCTGATGTTAGGACACACGCGGACATTTAGGAAGATGAGAAGAGTTACAAATGGGTCGAATGTGCAACGTCGAGCGTGATAGTTCTTTGTTTAGTTTTATGCAGATGCATGAAAACCGTGAAATAAAAGCTAAATAAAACTTTTTTTTTTTGGCACAAACTATTTGTTAGTCGAAAACAGGATTGTTATAATTGCGAGGAGTGCTTAAAGTAATTGTTAGTCAACGTTTCGACTACCTCGTTGCATCACTGGAAAGGTCAGATGAAAATCACGTTCTCCAGAACGTACCGCATCGTTTGTCCCATGTGCGGTGGACTGCGTACATTACTGGTTGATCTTCTGTTCTTGGAGGCAGAAAATATTCGAAGAGAATCACAAAGGCTGACAAACACACAGTTACCGTGTTGCCTGCTCCACACCTATACCGCTGGTTGGAAAAACACTGTACGATGGTAACAGCACGACCGCATGGCGTCCATTTGCAATCTACGGCCCCGTCGCGTTCACGCGCGTGCGCAGACTTTTGCCGAACTTTTTGCCGAACTTTCCTTCAAAAGTTCGGCATGGGTCGAACTTTGCCGGTTCTGAACTTCGGCAGATTCGGTTTATGACTAGTATATAGATTTGGCTGTAGTGTAGAGGTTTTCGATGCGTTCTTGAATTCTTTGCCTCTCGGGAGGGAATACGTACGAGAACCGTCCGTCGTTAATCTTCGGCATCGTAGCTTAACTGTCATTTTCTGGTCGTTTTTTTTTTTTTCTATTTTTTTTCTCGGTTGTTGCAGTTTGCGGAGCGAATCGCTCGTATGTGGGACACGGGGATGTATACATGGAGTTTGGCCCGCCCATTTCGGTGATGGATGACGTAATGGGTGGCGTAAAGTTGCCCCGACTCTCTCTACCGCGCCGCGAATATGTGCTACGCCTTCTTTTTATTTGGCGGTTCTTTTAAGATGCGTTTTAGACGGTGTAATACGTTGTTTCGGATAACGCGCTGTTCTACGTTTGATCGAGGCGGGTCTGTTTTGTGGAAACGACGCCTGGTCCTCGTAATAGGTGGAACAGGCGCGTTGATTCCTGCGCGGCGCTCATAATTGGATTAATGCGAGGCAGTAAGCTTATTTTTAATGATGTCGACCGCGTTTATATACGTTCGGGTGGAAGTGGAAGAGGAACCGCTCGCAGGGCTAATATATATATATACTTTTTTCTCTTTTTTTTTTTCTCAAAAGTTTGCGGAATCCTAATGCGGTCGGACGGCCTGCTATTTGCCTCTGTCTTTCGAGATGTCACGGTTCTCGCGCTTTCCGGTCAAGCACACACCACACTCAGATGTATACGCATCATGCAGGCACGGACTAGCGGCCTCGCGGTGGCTCGAATACGAGGCAAAGCGCCGGCCGGCCTTGTTGCGGAGCACCGTGCATGCGCCGAGATTTTGATCGCACGTTAGAGGAACTCCAGGTGCGCACAGACTTGCGCACACTTTTCCCCGCGTACACACGTGACCTGCCTCTTTTTTTAAAGTTACTTTCGATGTAAGCCGCTAGACGCGATCTTCTTTAAAGGGATTGTCCAGTAATAACCGGAAGTTAGAAAGTTTTAGCGCTGGTCAACTCCGAGAAGGTCTAAATATAGTCGAATGGGATATTTATTTAATTAAGACGCCCCAAATATTCGTTGAATCAATTATGAACATCAATACCCGCCGAATTTTGCAAGTATGCATGGCTGATCGTGTTGTGAGTCGCGGGCGTTGACTTATTGCCGGTTTTGGTCAACATGGTTGATGGTGCGTACAAAGGTCATCGTCGAAGAATTGAGCTTCCCTCAATACCGTAAATCTCGTCTTTCGAGCGAAGTTATTTTACTGAGACAGCAGTCAAATGCTGAGGTGGCTCTTTGCCCGCTGTTACATCAGAGCTTCCGCTGTTGCCAATGAAAACGCCGCGGTGTTTTGCGGGTGCAATCTGAGCAGTTGGGCTGTGCTTAAAATTGAATCACTGGCGCGGCCGAGGATTAGAAGTTCGAATATTGTGCGGAGGATATTCCTAAAGCAATAACGATATAATTTAATTGTTCTCTGAAAGACACAATTTTACCGGGCGAATTCATTAATTTTGTTTATTAATCAGCCGCGGAAAAAAAAATGAAAACGCGTCGTTTGTATGGATTTGTTTTGTGTGAATATTATTTGCCAACGGCCTATACCCCCACGAGGCTATAGGGGGCATTCACTGGACGCCATATTTGAGGGTGATGTTTAGGGCGCATGCTCAGAACGAGCTTACATTTATAGCCTGCTAAGACCGGCAATCTTGATGGTGTGGAATGCACGTTGCAAAAGGGCTGTGGAAGCTCGCCCTCAGCACGCGCTCAGCAGTCGCGCACACAGATGTGGCCGCCAGTGAATACTCCCAGACGAACGTTCGACACACGCCGCCCCAAGGCACGTCGAGACCCTGTCGTGTGGACCGTTTCAGGAATCCTGGGTGGCGGCGACGCTTGTGGTACAGGAATGGGGGCGAGTGCGCGACTTCCGGCAGTGCTCGTTTCCCCTGCACGCGCCAGTGCTCGCGTGTGCAAACGTGCCCCCCCCCCCCCCCCCCCTCCCAATTGCACGTTAGCTAAAGTACAGTGTTCTAGAGAGTTGTAGTGGCAAGAGCGGCGGCCGCCGCGTGAAGATTTTGCGCGTAGACGACACCGTAGCGCTGCTGTTCTGAGCCCTATAGGAAGTATTCACTGGCGACCATAGCTGTGTGCGCGACTGCTGAGCGCGTGCTGATAGCTAGCTTCCGGGGTTCTTTTGCAACGTGCTTTCCACACCGTCAAAATGGCCGGTCTTAACAGCCTATTAATGGAAGCTCGTTTTGAGCATGCGCTCTAGACAGCACCCACAAATATGGCGCCCAGTGAATACTCCTAATTGGCGACGTGCGCGATCGAAAGCGTCGCTGTGGTCGGCCTTCCCCGATTGGCCGAATGCTGACTATGACGTCAGCAAAGAATTTCTCATCGACAGAAATAAGAGGAATGTATAAACTTCAATTCTGACGGTGTTGGTAGTGTTGCTTTAAGAGCGCAATGATTTCCAGCTTCCACCATGCTCCTTACGAACACCATCGAACTTGTTGTTAGCAAGGTAATGACGTCACGAAAGGTAACCGCAGGACGGCGCCACTAAAACATCTCGCCGCTAATAAGCCTCGTCGTCGGCGCTGCTCGGCGTGTACTACTGTGGTTCGACTGGAGCTTTTCGCGACGCAGAACAATTGCTAATGTGAAATATTGTAGGTTTTCCTTTTGCACTAATGCCTCTAGAGTGTGTGCTGTTCCCTACTTTTATTATTGGCGTGTTTTCGATAGAGATCATTTGATTACTATCGACCACCCCCCTTCCCAGTACTGACAGGTCGTTCAGCAGCGCTATCACTTGGGCTGCACGCTTAATAGCTGCGAAAGAAACCACGTGATACTGATATAACGAGGAAAAATAGACTAATAAATCCTAATAAATCTCTCACGTTTTTAATGGCGAGAGGAACAATAAACTGGTGTATTGTTTTTTGCCATCGTGTTGCTGATGCGGGGACCAGCGTTGTATAAGGTGCAAGGCCGAGCGCGTTTGGGAACGGCCAAAGTGCCACTGCAACTGGCGAACATATAGCAAATTCTCTTTTGTGGAAAGCAGTCTATGAAGAAAAAATACCTAGATTGGGAGTGCATGAAGCATTAAAAAAACGATATGAACACAAACTTCAACAACCTCAAATATTAAAAAAAATATATATATATTCTCAACTCACTGGTTTATGACTTCTCAAAAGTGTTAATATACTTCATCGACATACACAGCAAGCACATGAGAGATATATCCAGCAACATACTACGCAAAAAGACTACAAAATAGTCATAATATATTGCGGCATAGAATCCTAACCTCTTCGCCATTGACGATGTGCACATAGTCCCGAAGGATAAGGCGCGGTTCAAAACGTCTCTCGCACATCACTAATGTCTCGGTGAGGCATTTATCTTCTCGATTAAGATTTTTTTCCCCACTGTAGTCTGCTTTGGGGCACGAAACAGCGACAGCTGACGATCGCTGGTGCTCCGGCCGCCCTTGTTGACCAGGCCCGACTTGCATCCCGGCGCGAAGCAGTCTGTGTGTCCGTCTTTTTCGTTGCATTTATGACCGAGACGGCAACGGAACGGTGAAGACTCTCCACCTCTACACCACAAAGAAAAGTACTACGGTACTACGTTCAGGAGGAGCGTACCGCCTCAGCTTCGTCCTCTTCTTCACTCATCGCACATCTGCCTTCTGCCACAAATTCTCCTAGGGCTCGGAACTCCAGCGTCACTCGAAGCCATCTACGTTGACCGTCTTCACGCGGCCCATTGTAAGGGGGCGCCGCTCTTGCCACTGCATCTTCTAGAACACCGTAGCTAAAGAGTGAAAGATTACAGGGCATGAGACACACTAAGGTGTGCCGAAGTGTTCCGTACGTTGGAATCTCCCTGAGCACTCGCTCCGTATCGGTATATATCTTAATCTGGACCTCCGCGCTGTTTTGCAGCGGCCGTTTTAAAGCGAGAGCTACGGGCGACACTTTGTGGAGATGTTGACCTCGTCCGTTGTCGTCGCCACGGGCGCGAAGAAGGGAAATACTTTTTTTTTCTCTGCTCTTGGCGCGAGACCAGGGAAGTCGGTTTTTCCCGTCGCGGCCGCGCAGAGCGGAGAGAAAACAGCGGGGAACCCCGGCATCCCGTTCAGTAACTCCGTGACGGTGGGAGGGTGTTCCTGTCGTCTGCTTGAAATACGTGTTTTCAAATATTCCTCGCGTTATGCGAAATCCCAATTTGACAGCAATGTGGGATGGTTTTAGAAGCTTCCACCGCGCTTACCCCCGGTCGTCAGTGGCATCCATAGCGCCAACCACGGCGGCTATGAGAACCACGTCGCACCACTGCCCCCAAGCACGTGACGTCACCTTGTGCCGTCATGTAACACTCCTGTTGAGCACAGCTCTTATGCACCCGTTTCCGGCTTGAGCGGCGTCGCCGTCGGCGTAACCGTAAGGTCACGTGACCCGCCCCCCCTCAGGTCACGTGAACCACCCCAGGTCACGTGAACCACCCCAGGTCACGTGACCCCCAGGATCACGAGGGAGGAGGAGGGGTATACCCTCCCCTCAGTACCCTTCCCTCCTCCTCCTCAAGAGCTGCGCTCCAATTCGGCGTTACGGGGTGTTGTAAACGTCTTTCATTTTTAATACACTTTTTGCGCGATGTATCTTGGTGGTTATAACTCTTATTGCGACGACATGTTTCAAGCACGACTGTACTTCAAAAGATCAGGACAGTTACTGAAAGAGAGCAGTGTTTCCCGACATGCAGAGCTTGAAATGAAACGACTTTTTCAAAAAAAGTAGATTTTTTTTTGTTTGCTTTTAAACAAAACGTGAAAACACCGCATAGTACAGTTGAGAAGTGCAACACTTACTGTCAAAAAGGCTGCAGAAGAACCTCACCCACCTTGTGGTGGAATACTTTATACCACAACTTAACTTGATTTTGGCTGGCGTTACTGATCCGTTCGGCCTAAACACCAATCGAGACCGCACAAAAAAAAAAAAAAAAGAAGCTTCCGCCGTCGGGTGATTGCTAGCTGCTAATAGAATATAAATTGTACACGAAATTTCATCTCCACCCAACGTTTTTAGGTATCTCGCATAGTTGCTTCTTTTTGACAGATGCGAGTATAGTTACGGCGGGTCAGCCATGGTTGTTGTGTGCAGGCTTCTGCCCGCAGTTCATCTGCATATTCCTGTCACACAGGCTGTCAGCCAGAATGAAACGACTTTCGGAAAACTATCGCTCCCCGAGCAAGTCTATTTAGCTCTTTCTTAAAGTTCATTGTCAATCAAACGTTATGCACGAGAAGCCTGAGCACTACCAAGCTCAGTTTCCCACCGACACACTCGATGCTGTTCCGCGGTGCTACGCCGAGCCGATGGACCCTCGAAGTTTTGTGTTCTTTGCCATTGAACTACTTGTTTACTCGTTTCCAACTTTAGAGCGATTAAAGGGCGATTCACACACTGCGTTGAGACCGACCTTGTGCGATGGTTGCTATGACAACAGCTGCGTCGGCTCCTGCTAAACGGAGTAAACGCAGCTGTTGCCATAGCAACCCTCGCACACGGTCGGGCTCAACGCAAGTGTGTACGTGAATCGCCCTTTAACCGAAAAGTGGCGTCGTTGTTTTTCACGCAGCCGCAGTGGGACCACCGCGTAAACGCAGTAGGTTCACGCTCACGCGTTCACGAAGACGACGAAGCAGAGGACAAAACGATTCGAAAGCGATATGGTCAACTATTATTAGACATTCTTAAACTACATTGGAACGCAGTTTGTACAGGTCACTCACTGTGCACCCAGTGGGTTCCCAGTCATTGCGGCGTTCCAGGCATCGAGATGGCCGACGCTGTGGCAACAAATGCTTAAAACTCCATTCACAAGATGCAAGCCCCATTTACTAGGTCAGACACAAAAAGAATAGTAAACATACTGGGGAAGACTATGGCCACACGCCTCTGGGACGACGCCACTGATCAATGCACACACTTACGAGCTATCGACCCTCGCCTATCGTTTTGTGTACCTCGCGGTCTCACTCGACGACGCCAAGCTGTGCTCCACCGAATACGTCTAAAGGTGGCATACACTAACCAATGCGTACACCGCGTAAGAAAAATTAATTCACCAGACTGCTCCAACTGCAGATTTACAGAAGATTTAGGGCACGTCTTGGTCTGTTCTCAGTATGAAGATAAACGGAGACAACGGAAAGAGGAGATTCAGCTGCCTCCCGGAGAATTGGCCTACGCAAACTACTGGGTTCAAGGGAAAATAAAGCCTCCGCCACAACGGCTACAACTACTCCTCAAAAAGAAACTCTAATACTGATACATGTTCTTTTTAATTCGATTTTAATTTCGATTGGATCTCCTTTTATTTTTGTGTGCCTCCAACCCTTCCTTCCTCTATTTATCCTCATTCCCCAACCTCACCAGAGTAGCCAGTCAGGAGATGCCTCCCGGCTAATTTATCTGGCTTCATTATCTACATCCATAAAAAAAAAAAAAAGCGATAAGACGATTGCAATTGCTTTTTTGTGCTTGTTGACCAACTAAAGCGCGATCCAAACCAACGCTTCTTTTTGCGCCTGTAGGTCGTGCGGCTGCGGATGTGACGCATTTCGGGGCGTTTTTGCTGTTTCCGGGCGCGCTTTCTGAGTCAGAACCGTGCGCTTTGGTTTGGACGTGCGAAACTTCGGCACGAGCGCACAAGCAAAGTGCAACTGCGACAGACTGGCCGGCCAGACGGCGAGAGAAAGAGAGAGAGAGAGAGATCGCGTTGTCATGTTGGAAGAGAATAAAAGGGGGGGGAGGAGAGGGCAGCCAGACGGCGAGAAAAGCGGAGCCGGAACTAGCTTGCCCTCCACCGATTGGCCGGGACACAGGAGCGTCCTACTACGTCACCGCGCGTTTTTGTGCGCGTTGAGAAGAATTTGAAATCAACCAACTTTCTTGTGCGCGCCCGGAAGGAGCGAAGAAGCGGCGCGACGTCACGAAAATACGTCACATCCGCAGCCGCACGACCTACAGGCGCAAAAGGAAGCGTTGGTTTGGATCGCGCTTAAGGCGTTATAAACAACACAACCTTATGGAGTACAGACGTGCAGGAGAAATCAAGCCGATACCGGGGCGTTTCAGACGATGATGTACGCCGATGTACGCTCCACCGTAGCCCTATGCAGCCGGGAAGCCGGAAAGCGATGGCTACAAGTAGCATGGCGGCGGCACCACTTCCGGAATGCGCGCGCCTGCGCAGTTCGCTTGGTGAGATAAGACCATTTGCAATATTCCCAAGCGCCCCGCGGCCCGCATTCGAGAATGATGTTTGTAGCATTTTTAGCGTTTCTAACTTAATAGCAGCGTCTTTGAAGCTGTACGAGAATGATAATAATGTAAGAGGTTTCTGCCGCCCATCCAGGTTGAAAGGGTGGACAGCATGCACAGTATTAAAAACGCTGCCATTGAGATGAAATTTTAAAAGCGATATGACAGGTCATTGGGGTATATCAGGCGCTTGTTCAGGATGACTCCGAATTACGCTCTAAAGCTGTGTAACCAAGCATAGCGTCGAAGTTACCGATCACGAAGGAGCTGAAGGAGCACCGTTCCCACGATTCTTTTAGCGCGGGCCGGAGCGCATGGGGGATATAGCAAATGATCCATTGGCTTCCCCTCAAAAATAATTCCGGTATGATCAACGCAATCCTCGGAGCTCAACGATCCTTTCGTAACACCGGAAACCCCGGCGCTTCTCGAAAGTCACACCAAAAGTTTTGTGTTAAGAACTTTGCGCTCGTTTGACCTTTTGACTGGTTGGGCTTCTTTACACCTATCAATAGATCTCTTGACTCGTATCGGATTTGCCGACTTTAGACCTCATGACTCGGCTATCACGTAGCCGTTAGATGTCTCGACTCGTTGGATCTTTGAACTCCAGGTATCTCTTGACCGGTTGGACTTCCTTTACCGATATTGGATCTCTCGACTGATTCGACCTCTTACCCATATTGGACCAATAGTGGAGTTATTGAGTCGTTGCATCTCGTGACTCGACTGTCACGTGACTGCTGGATCTCTTGCCCTCTCGTCCGCTCTGCAGCTTGGCCGGTTCCTTTGTACGTCGACGTGGATGCGTGGCGGCGCGCCCCTCTCAGTCGTGCCGTGCCCCCGGGGCTGGTTGTCCGTCGAGGATGAGGGAGAGGACGATCCCCGACCGTGTCGAATTCTTCCCGCCGCAGCCGTCGCGCCGCCTAATTGAAGGTTGGCTCCCTTTGCTGGAGATATCCCGACGCACAAAGAACAACCGTAGAACAAGGCAGCGAGCGTGCAGCAGCTGCCCAGATAGTTTACGAGGAAGGGAGGCGAGCCGGTCGTGTCTGACTGAGCGCCACATTGGATGCCAATCTCGGCGCATAGTTTTCCTCTCATTTTGAAGCCGACCCCCAAGATTTGTTTCAGCAGGACTGAGCCGCTTTCCCTCTCTGTCTAGAAGCTCTCTTTTTGCGTGTATTTCTTCGTTTATCGAACTTACCTTCGGGGCCCGAAGGAATTATAGTGGCAGGAGCAGACGCATAAAAATAAAAATATAGAACCGTAAACAAAATGAAAGTATTAATAATATATCACCAAACAAACAATCAAACGAATCATAAATATTCGAAGGGGAAAAAAAGAAGTTAGCGTATAACATTTTGGAACAGGTTAATGTTAGTGATGGTAGCGATAAAAGCGGGGAGACGGTTCCATTCTTGTGCTTTTACGACGATGGAAGGATGAGTGAAATGGCGTTGTTAATTAATAAGCTCGGGACCGCAACTATGTTCTACTGAGTGCTGATTACACCGCGCGACACTCTTGGCGCGAACAGGACGTCGGCGCTTTTTCGCATTTGACTATGGAACGGTGTCAAAACTTCCCGTTGAAGTTAGAAGCCCTACTGAGCATTCTCCGCCACACTAGTTGTATGCGCGACGGTCCTTCGATACCGAGTGCGAAACAGGGAAAACCGCGCGGTGGCTCGTTCGCGCTAACAGTGTCGCGATGTGTTTACAGATCGCGCGACAGCGCGCAAAGGCCGGTTCTCACGCGCACTTGTGACTGCTCACGACCGTGTGCTCTAACACCTCTTGCGATCTTTACGACGAGAGGACATATTGGCGCCATCTGTCGTGTAGCCTTGGAACACCTGGCATTTCAGTATATTTCCCAAACGGTTTGTTTGAACTAGTTGGTTATGTGTCATCTTGAGGTAAAAGTGGTGCAACGAGACAGGGACGAAGAACAAGAAAATACGAGACTAAGCGCTAAGTCCCGTCTTTTTTTTTTTTTTCCTGTTTTAGTTGCATTGTTTTCACCTCAATATGTGACAAGCGATCGCCGTTCTCGTGATGGACGCTCAAACGCAAATGGGTACACTATCCTTTAGAAACCGGATGTTAACAACTACCTGAACAAACAAAAAAGAAAAAAAAAATCAGTCTCTTTCTAGAGACAGAGAGAGTAGCTCTCAAGAAGGGACCTTCGCTTGGAGGAGCGTTGGCGGTGCTGCGTCCCCCTGGAGTCTGCTTTTCGGTTCGGAGGTGCTTCGGTCCTTTCGAGCCCTTTGAATACTCGTCTGGCCCACACCACGCTCCGAGGACACGCGTATGTGTGCCAGTCGAAAGTTCACCGGCATGTCGTTTGCTGTTTCTTTCATTTCTCCCTCTCTTTTTCTTTCGTTCTTTCTTTCGTCCCTTCTTTCTCTTTCCGACGAGTCTGAGGAGAGTCGGTCGATTCGGTTTTTCCTGCCAGCCAGGGCGGAGGACATATTTGCGCCGGAGCCGCCGCCGGGGGTACCCGAGAACCGCCCTCAAGAATTCGGGGGCCTGCGGGTTGTTGCCCCCCCCCCCCCCCCCCCCCCCCCTCTCGCGTGGTGAGCCCTATTGGAGTTGGGGGGGGGGGGGGGAAGGAAGAGGAAGGAGGGGTTCCCCTTTTCGTTCTGCCCTTCACAACTGACGGCGCGTCCTTGAAAAGCGAGTTCAAGGTCTCGGCTCCGACCTCCGAGTCTTTATTTAACCACCGAAACCCGGGTTTGCGATCCCCTCCTCCTCTCTTCCGTCGTCTCTCTCTCTCTCTGTGTTCTTCATCCACCGTGCAGTGTCTCTAATTTCCGAGAATCGGGGCTCCATCGCTATTCTGGCGTGAGTATTGCGTTCCACGTCACATCGTAGTCGGTTTGTCTTGAAATAACAAATTGGCACGTTGCACTTCTTTCTCGCCCCCCTCCCTTCCCTCCTCGTCCACTCTTTTAGTGGCTTTCTCCTCTCGATACGACATTTAGCCAGCAGCCAAGCCAAGCCTAGCTAAGCCCGTTCCTCTCTCTCTGTCTTCTCCGTGGGAGGGATGTCATGACTCACTTTATAGCAGTTTTGTTTTTCTCCTCGTGTGTCAATGTCCTAGATTGACTGCGATTTGCATACTCTTCCATCTTTATGTATGCCTTCCTTTCAGTGCGAGTGCAGCTGTCTGCGGCTCGTCTGTCTGCCTCCTCCTCCCCCCTTTGGTATTTTTTTTTTTTTTTTTTGTCTTCACTTTTGAAGGAGACGAAGGGACGGAGAAACTCTTAACTCTAAAAACGTCGGTAGTTTTTTTATTGTTTTTTTTTTATTTGTTTGTTTGCACGTTTGTGTTATGGTAAACTGACGACACGTGAGCCATAGTCGTTAAGTCTCGTTACAAAGTGGTACACGAATATATCTGAGCCACTGGAGTTTCGGGATGCGATGGTGGCGCCGTGGTGACGCTCCAGTGGAGAGCGCGGTTGTATCGTCTGCTGAGAAAACGAGGCAGCCGTCATGTTGTACTCTTCTCGGCGTTCTGCCTCGCGGCTGCCGGCTCGTGTTGAAGACAAGCACTTTGAAATCTCGTGTAAGTTTGCAAACTTTACCTTCTTTTTTTTTTTCACTCCTGAAAGTGTGAAAGCTTACATTTTCAAATGAATTGAAAGTGTGCTCTTTCAGCTAATGTGCTGCCGAGCCCCGCTACGTGTTTATTAATCAACAAGTGCAAAAAAAAAAAAAAGTGCCAATATTCGTTCTTGACTTTTGATTGGCTTAGCCCCGGCTGCATGCTTTGCAGCCGCGATTGGAAGCGGTTAAGGCTCGTTCACACAGACCCGTTTTCTTACGTTACCTTACGAAAAGTCACCGGGAAATCTGTATATATATTTTGAAACATATATATATTTTTTTTTCTTTTGTGGAACATGAATTGGGCGGTACCTAGCGCCACCTAGCCTAGCTACTTGCAATTACTCTGCTTGACCCTGCCATCTCGTGGCAAGCGATTTAACCTTCTTTCACGCTACGCGATAAACAGCTGCTTCGAGTTTGTTCTCTTGACAGCGGCTTTTAGTTTCGCGGATTGGTTTGCCATTCCTCCGTCATGTGCGGTGGACGAAGGAATAGTGACTCGAGGAACACCAAAGGTAAGATGTAAAGTGCGCGAAGTAACTGGGTATCGGTTATCTCCGTTTAACATCGCAGTGCTGACGACGAGAAGACTGAGTAAAGCGCGAAACACATGTACGACGAAACCTTCCGATCCGACGTGCGGACTGCCGGAATGACCTTGGGGGGGAGAGGGTTTTCGTAGCATCGGAGAGCGTTGAAACCCCTCGCCTCCGACCGTCGTATTGCGCGGTCGGTTGCGGATCGGACGGTTTCGTCGTACATGTGTTTCGCGCTTAACTGCTTTCGAAACGCAAGTTCCTGTACCCGCGGGAAAATCTGGCTTCGGAAATAAATACAGTTCGCGGAAAGCTCGTGTTACGCCTTTATTTGCTGCTCCTATCGTCCCGTATAAGAGACGTAGCGTCCTCGTTAAGGCTTATTGAGCTCGATTTGCTCGATTCAGGGCCGCCATAATAGGGAATTGTAGTAGACCGTTTTTCTCCTCCGCTACGGTATCCCTGCGGTATCCCTGAAGAAAACGCCACAGCTGCGCATGCGCGCTACCAGCCTTGTCTGCATAGTTGTAGGTCTTGTGGCGGATCACGGAGCGCTATCCGGGTGCTTAGCGGGCTGCGGAAACGGTCTACTACACTTCCCCTATGAGATGCAGGCGACGGAGGGACTATTTGCTCCCCTGCTTCAGGGACGAAAGTTTCTCCCTTTCGGAGCATAGGTTACAAGACCGTTCCTCCCCTTAGGGAGGACTATCCATACCCTTTTTCTAAGAGTGCAGGAGCCAGGGACCGTTTTCGAAGGTTCATCGAGCAACATTGGGGGTCGCCATTTCTTGGGCACGACGCGTTGTGATCTGACCCTAGTCCTCTGCTGTTTCGATTGGCGTGTTTAGCGTCCTCTGCTCCCTACACATCAAAAGCGGTCCCGAAGTGACACTGAATGTCTTCACAAAAGCCGGGAGAGTCACGCTGTCGAATGTCGCGATCCTGGCGGCTAGTCGTGGAGATGCTAACGAGAAGCTGCGAGTAGCACGACCGAACGCGAGTGCCGCTGTCGTCACGGCGTCCCAATACGTCCCAACTTCCGGATGCCGAAGCTTCCGTGGCCTGCTTCACTGGAGAGCGACCTGCGGCAGAAGAGGCGTCTGCCACCGCTGCGGGGACACCGCCAGGATCGCGACCGGCAACAGCGTGGCTGGGCAATTGATCGATGAACCTACCGATTAATCGATTAATTATTTTAATCGGTAAAGCTTTGACGAACCAAAAGAAAGCAAAAATGAAACGTTTTCACCACGCAGACGTGGACGAGTACACCTGTACCAAAAGCAACACCTTCGGTGCAACGTTAACCTAAAGTGAACTGTGGGGCGAGATTCGTAACTCCAGACAAGTTCAGAAGGTTGCACGTGTTTCGGCCACTTCAGTACCGTGATACCGTCCGTTCAGTTCGGCGGAGACTTTTGTGAAAAGTCAAAGAATGTCCCTCTTGCTGGAGAATATCAACGAACCCCGTTTTGCCTCATGCAGCTGAAGTAATAAGCTGTGGTTGTGAATGTCTTTGAACTGTTCTCAACTGTTTATCCAGGTTATTCATAATCGAAATTCTCTGTTGCGCCGTTTATCACGTAACTTGAAAAAGACAAACAATTTTTTAAGTGTTATTATTGGAAATAAACGAGATCGATTAGGCGAATTTTAATCGATGCCCTGCCCTAAGCGTGACACCTCTATGGCGTCACCAGGTGGAGATCGAGGGATTACTCTTTTGGACGCGGCAAGCGTTCCAGGCCCCACAGCCGAGAATTAGACGTTTTATTTTGCCGTAATACAATGCACAACGCGCCTAAAAGAAAACAATAATAGTAACGCTCAGAATCCACTTGCAATTCATTATTTCAATTGGTCAAAGTTTGCGGAGGTAATTAAAGCTCAAAAGTGTCCCCTCCCCCTTTTTTACCCCCCCCCCCCCCCCCTCAATGGGGAAAATAGCGCCCGTATATTTCTATTGCCGCGTAGAACTGGTCATTTTTACTGACCAAAGCCCAACAAACAATATGCCATCAAAAACAAGCTTCTGCAAAAAGCACTTGAGTCACTCTTTATGTTGATTACTCAGATACGGCAGTGCTCGAGATACTACTCAGTAAGTCCTCGAGAGCAACTGCGAATGATTTCCCCCCGAACTTAGTTGGTAGCGTATGTAATTTCCAGCTAACGCCATTAAATGTTTCCCGTGAGGTAGCAAACAACCGAGTTTCGGGGCGAACGTCATTCGATGAAAACGACATTAAATTTGGCCGCGTGCCAGTGGCTCTGAAAGCGGTATGGAATGAAACGCATATTGTTGATCCGGAAATCTTGGGCCAGAAAAGAACAAGAGAAGCGTGTGGGTATCAAAATGTTTTTTTTTTTTTTTTTTTTATATACATATATATATTAGTAGTTTATAAGAAAGACGTTCGCGACCATTGTGGAGATTTCTGAGCAAATCGGCCGTCTCATCTATCACTCACGGCGATGACCTTTCGGAGAACGGCTGGCTGTCTCGTCTCGTTTCGTCTAGCTCTTCTCCCTGGGAAGAGGCACGTTCACCCGTGACCTAGTATACTATTTTTGCTTCGCGAGGTCTGTTCAGTGCCATCAAAGGCGCGAACGTGGACATCAAAAATAATAATAATAATAAAAAGAAACTCTTTTTTTTTTTTTTTGCATTATGTTTTGCGTGTACCACCTGGGCCGGCACTCGACTTAGTTATACTCTTTTCCTAAAAGTATTTGGGCGTCTGGTGTCACAGCTGTAGATGAGGGATTTAGCCCACGAGAACTTGGCGAACTGTGGAGGCTACGGCTCCTGCGACCCAATAAGAGCGTCGGTGCGGGGCAGGTGGGATGTGACCTCACGGGAGCGTGTGTGTGTCACTGCGCCAAATGCGAGGCCCGGGGAAACTGGCTGTCGCCTGCTGGTCAAGTGTCGTCTGCTGCGCAACCAACCGACTTCGGATGCACGTTCAACGCCGCAACATTGTCGTAGCGAGCTCTCGGGCAACAGCTAGTTTGTGAGACAACCATACGCTCAATTTACCCGCGAATCTGCGACGGGTGCTAATGCTATAGGCCCATGCCATCTGCGATGTTTTGAGCGGAAGCGGTCGATTACACGACTGGGATCGTTGGCTGGGATCGCCAACGGCCACGGCGCGACAATGAGAGAAAGAAATCGGGAGCGAGGATGCGGATGGGGCGTCACTTTTTTGGTTTAAATAGAAATAAAACCCATAAATTCGTGAAAAAAAAAAATTTTGTATATATTTTTGATAGAGATGGAATCGCGTGAGTTCAATCGCCGTTAAAAGAAAAAGAAGCCACTTTTTGTCGCGGAGTGCGCTGTTGCTGTGGCGGTAATGAAGCCTCCTTGGCCTCGAACATCGCCGCGACGGAAAATAAAACGTTCGACCTGTCCATTTTCGTCGGCATTTTCTTGTCTTCTAGACCAGTGGTGCAAGGTGGCGCTGCATGTCGATTATACTGCGTTTTGTGGGCATGAATCGCAGGGCGGCTTTCGTCCGTGCTATTGTCACACAGCCCTTCTAGCCCATCATATGAACGGCGTGCCGACACACTCGGCCAGCGACTCCCCCCCCCCCCCCCCCCCCCCCCCCTGTTTGTAGCGAATGCGATGACGCAAAAGTCTTGTTAAGAACCTGGAAAAAGAAAATGTTTTGTGAGTTGAACGTTTGGGGAGCCTTAAACCTCTTTCCTACAACAAGAATAAAAATTAAACAAATGAGGTCGGATAGTGTAGTGTTTGCTTCGTATATAGAGCAACCCTTCCGTTTGTTTGCTCGTGGAGAGCTCTTGCGTAATGCTTCTGCCTTCGTGTGCGTGCGACCGCGGTTGTGAGGGAGAGGATGATAAGGGGGAATAAAAGAAGAGCCGGGAAGGACGCGTCAGGCATGCTCGCTTGTTTGTTACGAGAGCGCCCGATTAGACAAGATGTTTGCTTGCGGCGTGTAGTTCCGAGTCCTCCTGAGTCGCCGACACCTTATCAGTTTAAGCCGGAGCTCTTCGGTGTAGCTTTTCGGCGGACGAGGCGTGGCTTCCGCGAGGCTCAAATGCGCGCCTGCGTTTCAGTCACGTGTGGACGCTTCGTTAAGTTTTGTTCTTTGGTTTTCTAGCCAGCTAACCGCCGGAGCGACGTACGCCTTATCATTTCGATAAGTTCTGATATTAATGAAATCACGCATGATTATTGAAACTAAAGCAATTGCGCCGGCGAGCTGGTTCAATACTGACATAGTAACCTACCATGTCAATACTGACGTTGGAATGTTACACTTTGTGTTGTCTGCCTTGTTCAAAATTTAAAAAAAAAAAAAACAATTTTTAGAAACCGATTTTGAAGTTTTCCGCGCGATCTGCGCCAGTCCAGTGACGTCAAAGATTGAGTCATCAATTCGAGTTTTTTTTTCACGCCTCCGAACCGTCCAGACCCGGCCGCGATCAACCGCTCTCCTCCGTACGTGCCGCCTATCCCTGTGAGCAGACGACGCTTCACTTTCGAGTTCCAAGTTCTTTGAGGGCTCTTTCAGCGATCTCAAATTCTTCGAAACGGTGTGACATAGCCTCCCCTATTCTCACAAAGTCTGGCAGTTCGACCACGGAGCCATAGAGTGCCCGGTCGCAGATTTGGAGCGCGAGGATCTGGTAGCACAGAGCATTTCTCCAAGGAAGCTGGTACTCAGCGCACAGCTTTTGCAGCGGCGAGCACCCGATACATGGTTTTCAAACCCGACGAGAAAAGAAGCGGTAGCCCGAGGCATAGAGTTATTATAATGTACCCTAGAGGTTCAACTGGCGCTAGTGTCTATGCGACTTCCGTGACGCAAATTGAAGCAGACAGCAACCAGTCTACTTTTGCGGTGCTCCTGTGTATTCCTATGGGAAAGCGCGCGTGCATTTTGCCTCTTTGCCGAAAAATAACACGGAACACTTTGGTTATTTGGGTCGTACCGAATAGTATGTACCTTGATTAACACTGTAAAAGTGTAATTGCTTTAGTTAGAGCATTTTTCTTCATCAGTGACCGATGTTTAACTTAGCTACATTTCAGTCCCAAACGTGTGTTCCGCAGCAGGTGTGTAAAAACAAGCGACAATTCGAAGCAAAATTCAATCGAAAGGAATGTAGAGTGTGTTCAAGGCTCGCCAGCAATCCGGTGACGCTTATATATTGATAATATGCCAGTCCTGTCACTATATAAAAATGACCCCGTCGTGCATAAGCGGACAAAAACATTCAAAACGTAGAGAATAAAGTTCGTGGGCTATAAAAGTTGTCTCTTCGTATTGTTTTCTCTGCCGGGCAGCTTTTATCGGGCACTTCTTCTCAAAGATTTCGAGCGTGCGAGTGATATTTTGAACGTAGAACAAGCAGCTTCGCTCAGAGCAGAAAGAATAAACCGGTACTTATTTAAGATAGGAATAGATTACGTGGCCTTCAGTTAATTTCGATCGTATATGCACGTGTAGTTACTGATCCGGTGTTACTGCGTAGTTTTTGCCGTCTTTCTTAATTTCCAGATGTTCTTCGTTCGTTTGGCACGTATATCCCCCACGCTGAAAAGCGCCGACGTCGTGTTCGCGCTAACAGTGTCCGACAGTGCACATAAATACACGTACGAAGCTGTTTTAGCACCGTCTTTAATGCGATGAATTTGAAAGAAAAACACCGTAACTGACCAATTATTTCGTCGGCCTGACTGAGAAATGTTCCAAGCTACCTAGTACGTACGAATTATTCGGGATATTTGCTCTTATGATCGAGCGCAGAGAGAAAATGCACTCACTTTTTCCCATAGAAATGCATTGCCGGAAGTCAATTTTCGACTGGTTGCTGTCTGCTTCAATTTGCGTCAGCACACTAGCGCCACTTGAACCTCTAGCGTACATTATAATAACTCTATGGCCCGAGGAACGCGAGGAGCACGAGCGGATATTCCATCGCTCGGGACAATCGTGTTTCGGCGTCTCGCCGCAGCGGGGCGCCCGTTACATGGCTCCCCTCTCATCCGTTGTCCGCCACTCTACCTTTTCACTTTTGGCGGCCGCGTCTCGGCGATATGCCAGGCTTTGTCAGTACAGAGGCGGCTATGGGTGTGAGCTCGAAAAAACGCGCAGTGGACAACTGTGAGCTACGTGACGGGTCACGTCGCGCCGGTTCTGCGTGAAAGGCTGCCCCAGCGGACTCACAACCGAAACTACGGTACGGAGACACCAAATCGAGTTGTTCTGACGGTTTGACGATTTCATTTTTAGATCGAGAAATCGTCAAACACCTAAAAAAAAGGGGGAAAAAAAAAGAAAGAAAAAAAAAGAGAGAACTTTGTTTTTTCGGCTTACCGATCATGATTAGTGCTACACGTGTCGAGTGCCGCCATGTTTTCCGAGGAAGGATAAAGAGCCAGGAGGCGACATCACTCCACACCCCGATTTTTGGTATTTAAAAAAGAAGGGCAGTAGTGCTTTCGCGATTGCGTTAAAAAACATGTTTTAGGAATGCCGTTATTCAATGAAATGTCGGTTAGAAACTTCTAAATTTCATAATCGATTACGTCGCAAACAAAGAGAAGCGAGGAGGTGAGAAGAGGAAGAGAGAAGCGTCAAAGATAAAAAGGCGTGCGCGCTCGCGGGAAAAATTTTTCCCCGCAATGTAGTTCTTTTTTTTTTTTTTTTTTTGAGTGGTATGATTTTAGTTTGTATCGTTTTAGACAACCAAAAGAAATACGACCTTTGGGGTGTCAGTGCCCCTTTAGAGAATACGTTAGCGTGACTCTTGGGAAACGCTAACGTTGACCCCCGTAACGAAGCCAAAAAGAGGCAGCAAAAAATAGACGAAGCCAAAGAGAAAGCCAAAACAGGAAAGGGTCAGCGTTAGCATTTCCCAAAGGGGCACATGTGTGGCGTTTCCCAAAGGCCATGCTAACGCACTCCCTAAGAATCCACCGATGGATCTTCCTGAAAAAACAAACAAAAGTGACCGCTATCGGCGTGTTTCTATGGCGCGTTTTTTTTTTTGTTTTTTTTTTTTTTTTTTTTTAATTCACTTTATCGAAATTTTTTTGCGGTCGCTTATAGGCGACCCCCTTCACGAGCGCTTTGAAATATCGTCACTTAAAAAAAAAAAAAAAAAAAAAAAAAAAAAAAAAAGAGGATTTGTATAGTGTACCCTTCACTTGGGCGCGCAGGAAAACAAACAAACACGAGAAGAGCAATGTGAGGAGGCCAGGACGATTACGCGGGGTTCGATTTGGCAGGCACGAAAGACATCGCAGCCCGCGAAGTCGATGATTGACGCTGTATAGGGTGGACGCGAGGCGCACTTGCATTCGACGTGTGGTGTTTGTGCATCGACGCGAGCTGCGCGGTCCTTTCTTTGTTGATGATTTTTTTTTTAGTCGTCCTCCTCACCCTTTTTTTTATCGTTCCCGTTTACTTTATTTGGGGGGAGGGGGGGCTCGGTGTAGGCGCGCTATCGGTCCTTGACCCCGCGTCAGCTCAGCAGCAGCGGCGGCGGCGCCGGCCTGGAGCTCTCGGTGTGTGTAGTTCGGTCCGCCCGCCCCTGCCTGGCCGCGCTTACGACGCCGCCATGTTTGTAGGCTTCTCTTTCTTTAACGATCCGGTTTTTTTTTTTTGTTTTTTTTTTTTTTTTTTTTTACTGCTCGCGGCGAACCTTTCGGTGGTGTCGTTCATTTACTTGTCCTCGTCTGTCGTTTATAGGTCCATTTTGAGCCAAGAGACTGAAAGAAAAAAATATAAAAAGAAATAAAGTAGGGAACATTGGTTTATTGTACTGCCGCACTTTAAACGGCGCACGTGTTTTTTTTTATTTTTATTTTTAACTTCTTTAATTATTTTTGTGTTTTCATCTGGACGAGGTTCCTCATTATTCGTATTTTGGTTTGCTGTGGTCTTTCTCTCTTTTTCGTAGCCATTGTTCCTGACTGGTTTACTTGCTTTCGACTGGAAGGGGAGGAGTAATATCCCTCGTTATCGCTAAACGTGTGTCGCTAACTTTCTTTTTCTTTTTTTTTTCTTGAGTAAACGGTTACGGTTTGTCGGTGGCGTCCTCGTGTGTTGTTGGCGTAGAGACGTGTTGTCTCGGGCAAGTGTACAGATTTACAATCCGAGCAAAAACAAATTAGGGGAGGCATACAAACTAGACTAGGTGGCTTAAGTTACCGCCCCATACAAAGGATGTAGCCTCTAGAGCCATCGTTGAGCCTTTTAAGGGATTACACGAGTCGATTCTTTAACGCATCGCGTAAAGATTTTGTGCAGATGTGGCCGAAGATGGCGCATTTTGTAGGTCAAACTGTAATAAAATGTTTACAAGAATAAGAATTGTAAGCAGTGATGGAGTGCAGGCGAGCTGGCAATGAATCGACATCTTGTAAACCCTGAAATAAGGGACCAAAAAAAAAAAAAAAAAAAAAACGGACGAAGACAACAAAATTTTAACTTTTGTTTTGTTGTCTTCGTCCGTTTTTTTCTCTTTTTTTTTTTTTTTTTTTTGTTTATTGTAGGGTTTACAACATGTCGAGAAGAAGAAGCCACGGCGTCCGTCTGCTAAGAAAAGGGTCTGATGGGCGCAACTGCCGACAGATGGGGGCTCGTAGAAGTGAGAGCGCGTTTTTTTTTTTTTTTTTTTTTTTTTTTTTTTTTTTTTTTTGTGAAATACAACGCGGGCCTTTTCGATGTAGTGCATGAATTGTAATTTTTCAGCAAAACACCAAATAAACACGGTACAAACAAGAAACATTCTTTGGTGAGCTATTTCGGGATTTGTCAACAGCTGCCGCCATCTTTCGGCTGTTGCGTCAACCAGGTGTCTTTCATCATGGCCGCCAAGATCCCGCGCGTCGGGAATCTCGGAGGCCATGCTTTCATTTGCAGACGGCCACCGTAGCTCATCCTCCGAAATTTTGACAGTCAAAATACACCGCCTTCGGACCTCTGCGCAAAATCTTGGCCGACGATTCATTTGGCTAACGTGATACTTTTGTGTATTATATAACTCTTTTTTTTTTTTTTTCGCCATTGTTTTTTTACTGTTACCGATTTTTGCAGCTGGCTAATGCGCGCAACGGCTGCCATCAACCCTGCTCCCTTGTTATCATAGGGCATTGCCTCCTATATAAGTTACACTATGCCTGTCAGCTTCTCTCCAAGAGGTGTCCGGGCCCGATGCTTCACCTCACAACACGCGCGTATGGCTAGGTAGCGCCGCCTGGCGGACGTTCGTTTTTTCTATTTTTCTAGCATGTTGTGTTTACATTATTATTGAAGATATATCATATAATTGTCTTTTTCAACAACATGTGGAACACTTTTCTAAATGTGACCGCCCTGATTCAAACGAGTTTCGCTGAGACAAAATACGAAACTACGCAACGAGCACGGCTAGGCTGTGCTTTTGCAGCGCGAACGCGGAGGACGCTTGGCCGCTTGACTGTCTGCTTCGACGGCAGTTTTGGGGCTTTGGCGATTGCATAGAAATAGTTTACGCCGGGTCGTGTGCGGGTGAAAGGTAGGAAAATAAGAAGTAATATTCCGTTGAAAACGGCGAGCTGGTTTCGAGCTCAAAACTGTCGGTCCATGACATTTAAATTTCTTGCTGTCGGTGCTGCTGGGGCGACAGCATTGGACCTCCTACGGAAGAGATGGTTGGCTTCACTACACGGCAGGGTTGTACGCCTATGTGGCTCCACCGCACGGCAGCCACAATACTATTTGCTCTCTCCCTTCCGCTTGCCAGCGCTCGGAGCCGACAGGCATTGTGTAACTATATAGGAGGCGCTGCATAGGGTGATTGATGTTCATGTTCTACGCGCTACAAATTGTTCAGGTTGCTAAGGTGCGTCGTAGGTAGGCCGTATACTTTCCGATTTTAATTGAAAAACACCGATAAACATCCGTCGGTGTCAAAAATACAAATATCGGTTGAAACCGGAAAACACCGATAAACATTCGTTTACATCAAAAATACAAAATTGGTTCAAACCGAGGAAACGTCGATTTCTTGAAAATGTTTCTCCTGTTGGGACTATATTTTGTCAAAACCTAGAGTAAAACAAATTTTTGTGGGTGTTTTTCTTTCCATCGATAATTACCGTTTTTAGCGTCCGTCTATGTCAGACTACTTGAAATACACCGATACCTTAAAAGTAAATAAACATCGAAAGACATCCGCCGATTTCCCTTGTAAATAAACCCAGGAAAATATACGTCAGTGATATTTATTAGTGTGATTGTCGTAGTTAAATGCTCCAGAAATCACACGCACATGTTTCGGTTATTTTTTTTTTTTTAATAATTATTATTATTGCTGTTTGTGTTTGGACAAAAAGTTGTAGCCTTTCCTGACATTCGCAGCAAAACTGCTGCGTGATCCAGTGGTCGTACTGCACTGGGTCAATTTCTCATATGCAGCTGAGACTGACTAACTTTTGTCTCTGCCAAAACATACACACAGCACAATAGACTGTTCTCGCCGATCAGTTTCACTACGCTACCGCTGCCGCAATGCATCGGAGGAAACTTGTCTTTCTGCACGTGCGACAAGTTCCCTGGAGCTCTGCTCTGCGTCCTGTGAGCTAAAATTGTGGTGGTATCACGCACGCGCCGAACGCTTGAGTTCGGTCTAATATTATAAATTTACTAGACTTTTTGTGTATGTTTTGTTTTTAGAGCAGGCAAAATCGCTCGTCGGCCGAAAAGAGCAATTTCCGTTTGTACTCGTACTTCCCTTTAAATTGACGGCGGCCTGTATTACGCAATATTTTTTTTTTTCTCGGAAAATGTATGATTCTCGTGTCTTTCAAGTGCGTTTGTACATTTCACAAAGGAAACAAAAAATGTATTTGTATACAAATGGTGGTGACTCAGTAAAAATGAAAAAAAAAAAATATACACAAAGATTTTTTGAAACAAAACATGAGCGTAAACTAGTGTGAGGAAATTCAAGAGACCGGTTCTTCCTGCTGTTTCTTTTCTTTGTCTGTTTCTCTTGTCGTTGGCTTTTTTCTATACTTTGTATCCCGACGATCTTGTGTTTGCAAGGGGGGGGGGGGGGGGGGGGCCTATATTAATTATTCGTCGCTTTGGGGGGCAGCATGCAATGGGGCCTATGTTAATTATTCGTCTCTCCGGTACGGCGCGTTAAGAATCGCGAAACTACGCCGTAAATTGCGAGCACTTAGGCAGAATGCGAGCGGGCAGTAATTGCAGCGAGCGAAGTTGCCTGCGCTTTCTGCCTGCCTGCCGCCTGCAATCATCCGCTACACACAACCGACGAATTTCCGAGAATGCGTTTGCAGGAAACATTGGACTTTGTTTCGATCACGTGACCGTATTTTTTTACTTATTTCCTCTTTTTATGTTTTCGTTTTTATTCCTAAATTCGGTTCTGCTTGGGCTGGATTCTGGTTTCAACTTGCAGCTCGGAGTGTCTTGCGGCAAACGGATCGCCCGTTGCTTGCGTGACGTCATGATGCTCTCTCTCTCTCCTCCAACTCGTCCTCGTCTCCTTTCTCTCCTGCGTCTCTCTCTCCTGCTTGCCGTTGTTGGCGGTGCTCCTGCCTGCTGCGCGCCGCTTTCGCCTACTCCTTTTGCTTGTTTTGTTGTTCAGGGTCGGCGCGTTCTGTAGACTGCGTGGCGCTAGCGGCTGGGGTTTTTCTTCTTTGTCATTTGTTCTCTTTGTCCTCTCCTCTCTTTCTTTTCGTCACTTTCGCTTACCTTTTTTCTTTTTCCTCTTACGTAGCGGCGTGCGCTCGCGACTGGCTTGCCGATGCTGTGCCTCCCGCCTTCGGTTTCTTTTTTTCACTTCTGCGTGCGAAGGCGGTGTCAATTTCATTCGGTGGTTTGTGTCAAGTCTGCCTGGTGCTTCTGCGATTACTGGCTGACGGTCGTAACCACTGGTCGCCGAGACTGTCGAGGCATGTAGGCTCGCTTCGATTCAACGACTTGCTCCGGTGCGTTCGTCGATACGCCGCCGCCGTTGTTAGCAGACGACGTCGAGAACGAACGGCGGTTTAGCAGACGACTTATCGGTCGCCTCCTCCGCCATTTCGTGGTCTTTGCTTCTCAGAGAAGGTAAATACAACTTTGAACAGTTTTCTTCACGCTATCGATTAAAGGGGCAGTGCAACGATTTTAATGTTGAAAGAATTGCCAGTTTGCATTTTTTATATTGTTTATACAAGCCCAAGTGACCAAAAACGCGTCACCTTTACCGAAAAAACGGCTATTCTGCTGCGTAATCGCAAGGCAAAGAGGAATTATTTGCCGATCTGCAGCCGCCGGTGGCGGCTACGGGAACTAAAATGACGGCGTCTCTGGGGGATGCGCGGAAGTCAACAAACCCTGTCCCCCTCCGCTGCTACACTCGCCGTCAGCCCCGTGGCGAACCGTCCTTTGTGTTTATCGCTAGCCGCGACCTTCGACGAGGCTAATCCTTTGAAAGTCGACAATCGCGGAGGAAGCGGCTGGGGTCTCTGAAGAGAGGGCCCAAGGGGAAACCACGTGAACCCCCAGAGACGTCACTCGAAAGTCGGCGTGGAGAGTTGGGAGGCACTTTGACCTTCGATTTGGTTAATTTTTTTTAAATAAGAACTAGCGGTCGCAAGAAAATGCGGCTTTCGGTTTTTCGTTCCATAGGTGACGCAGATTAATTTCCGCAGTTAATTGGACAAAGTCTGAAAATTGTTGCACTGCCCCTTTAAATCAACCGCGGCTAAAGAAATCATATCGCGTTGCCCTTTGAGAAAAAAACAAACAATCGGTTACTCAGTTTTCGGAATGTGTTCAAAGTGATCTTACTACAATAAGCGTCGTAAACACAAATGGCTGCTTTTTCTCAATTTTGCTTCTGCCGCGTGTTTGCTTTCGAGAGACGGATGCGACGAGTAAGCGGAAATGCCCGTACGATGAATGGTTCGCCAACAAAATGTCTCGAAAACAGCTCGCTATGGGACGTAGTACGAAAACATTCCCTGTCGTCGTTTGACCATCCATTTTTTTTTTTTTTTTGTATAAACGTTTTAAAATTGTTTTGTATTTGTCTCCGCATTACTTGTCGAAGGCTGCTTGTTGGAACTACGTCGCGCGCTTGTGGATGGCTTCAAAAAGTGTCGAGTCACCAGCGCTCGCACCAAATGCTGGATCCTTCACAGTCGTCGTTCCTTTACAGCATTTTCAGAGCCAACCGAGTTTCGATGGCACGGCGACGAGAAATGGGTTCCAAAGCATAGCAGAACCATGTTTACAATTTATGCGAGCGTTTTTAGCATGCCTTCTCCAAAGGACATTTTATCACTCTTTCTCCATCTCCAATACTTACACTTCTTTTTTTTTTTTTTTTTTTTTTTTTGTCATTGGACATGTTATTGTTTTTATACTTTCTGACTGCCATCGTCGACAGAGATCAGCAGCTTTTCTCGTGTGTCGGCTGTTTCCGTGCTCGTCGACATGATTGCGCTACTTCAAGGCGACGTTGGACGTGCTGTTGCAATGGCGGCGAAGCTGTTTAGTGAAGAGCGGCTCAGCTGGTGAAGGGTTGTATTTGAGGTGTCTCCAGCCAATGCCGCCTAGAAGGCCGGCGCATTACGTCATCGTTCGTGGTTTCCCGAAATCCCAAGGGACAAACGCGCTGACGCGAGCTCGCTGGCTTCCGCAGTGCTTTGTTTGCGCGTGCCTGCTCATTCACACTTGTATGCGGAAAGCAAGGGTGCCTACATGTAGACACCCTAAAGTCGTCTGCTTCTTGCGCAGGAGTTGCAGTGACGTCAGGACGACGCCGAGCTCTGATTGGCTCTCATTGAAGGAGACTGGGTAGGCGTCAAGGCAGCTTGCTTCGAGATCTGGCCACCATCTTTCACTCGGAGCCAATCAGTTTGGCAGACGAACTTGCGCTCCGCATTAGCAAGGGCAGAGAGCTCACGGTGAAGGCGGAGCTTCTAGTTTCAGCTTCGTTGGTGACGTCACTGTTCCTTCCACGCCTGACTGGTTGAGATTTTCATCGAGGTTAATTTATGGAGCGTCTGGATTTTCCTTTGTTCTCTCGCTCTCCTGTTGGTTCGAAATACCACAGTTATCTCACGTATGCACGCACAAAGGTCAACTGCTTTGAATCAGTAATATATATACAGGGTGTTTCAGAGAACGCAGGCCAAATCGCTCCTGCGAAAACTACTCGTGGCAACGAAAAAAGGCTTGTGGCGTTTTTTTCCTAAACCAGGGGCCTATTTAGGAAAATTATTAAAGTCCAGGATAATTAAGTTGTTAATTATCTTTGCGTACCATATTTAACTTTTTAATATTGTCTTTAAGGGCATGGTTTAAATTAGAAAATTGCTCAGCATCGTCGAAAAACACTAAATTAGGAAATTGCAGAACGGTAAAAGTCACGCGAAGCATTTTACGGCTTTCAGAAAAACCGCACAAACTCGACGGGTTTTTAAGTTTCGGTTTGCTATCGGAGCGCATCTCGGCCCCGGCGGCACCGCGCCTCGTGGAGAGATAGTGCAATCAACCTCTGCTGCGCTGTCATCGCGCGACGATATATATGTCATCGCGACACACACGCACACCCACACACACACATATATATATATATATATATTCTTAATCTGTATCAATCGGTGAAAGTTAAAGTCGGAGATGGCTGCACCTTGCACTTTTTGCAAATCCCGTGCTGCGTGAAAAAAAAAGTAAGCATAATTTTTTTTTTGTACAGGCGGAAACAATTGCCATGGCTCTAAATATTGCGTTCATTTTATTTGTGCAGTGTATTCATTCAACTGACATACAGATGATTGCACTGTACCAGTGAGATACTGACACAAGAAATCCACCAGACAAACGAAGGAAGTGTCGGAGGTTGAACCCAAACCCACGCAAATCTCCACGGTTCATTCTTTTTTTTGTTTCTTTTTCTCCTTGGGCATATTTGTTGGTGTCCGAGTCGGAAAAGACAAATAAACGACCCCTTTGTCAGATGCTTCCGCAGGTCCTCTCATACACGTTGCTGATTAGGAGGGACGCCGCACTGCTTGTACACATGCTCTTATTCATGGCATGCTCCGGCGCATTGACGGTTTGTCCCGCCTGACTGCGTCGCCCGTACCGCAACACCCTGTCCGCTTTAATGGACGAGCCACACTGGCTTAATTGGTGCGTTAGATGCGACCTTGGGTCATCCTATGCATGGCCCAAATGCACTAATACAAAAGCAAAAAAAAAAAAAAGCCAGATAAAAACGGCATAGCAGTACTTCCTCATCTGCCATATGCATTTGTCGCTTTCTATTTTCTTTTTTCGTTTGTCTAGTTGGGCTGCTTTGCTTTCCACACAGATTTCTATGTTACACACTGTAGGTGTTGCGTGTACTCCTGCAACTGTGCATGTGGACATGTGGGGCTTGAAGGTGTAGTCACTTTAGTTATCTGTATTTATTTGTTTCGGAATACTGCCATCTCGCGTGAAGATTCTAGTAGGTAAAAATTGAGAAAAAAAAATAAATCAAGATAAAAAGCATTCGCAAACTAAGCGAGACGTGCAACGAACGGAGCAGTTCTTTTTTTACGTGTCTCCTGGTTTGTTGCATATTGTGTGCATACGTGATATTTGTCTTTTTTCATTCTAATTATGAAAAGGAGGTTCCAGTCTAACATACATCAGCAGAAACATCACTCTTGTTGGAAAGAAAAAGAGGAAGGCCCATTTAGGAGGGTCGCTGGAGTTAGAGGTTTTAGGTGCATGTATTGTTGTTCAACTGCACAATCATTATGTCGAAACTACCCTTGTGGCAGCTTGGACGTCCAATTGTAGTGTATATGTAGGTCTCTTCTTTTTCTTTTTTTTTTTATGCAAAACCGGGTCTTCCCCAATATTTGCATTCCAGACACATTCTCTAAAAGCAGGTATAAGCCCATGTCTCCCCGAAAATTTAAACAAGATTTTTACAGTCTTCTTTGCTTAGCCACAACTTTATAAAAAGATAACCACTCAGTTCCAGCCATTCTGAAAACAAATATACTAAGCTTCGGCTTATTGGGAATTCAAATAAAACCTCTATTTGACGTTCCTCAACATCATGTGAAAACAAAAAAAGCACTATGTATGCAGAGTAACACTGTTATCGCAGACAAGCAGTCACCAGATTTAACTTGTATCTTAAAATGGAACGACTGCGATAAAAACTGCTAGTGTGGCGGAAACTCCCGACTTAGGAAGGTAACCTATAAGTGCAAGCTTTTTTCTTTTTTTTGTCCAACTCTGTCTCCGACTGATGCTACTGTTACATTACATACTGCCGTATATATGTATATTGTAAAGATTCCAGCTCATTGCCATTACAACACATTATTCAGCCCTGCATTGTGTGCAGGAGCATTGCATGGCTCGTGCTTGACTCTTTGGGGCAGTGCTGCTCCGAAGTATGGACAGTAAACGGCTGCTTTCATGTTGTGATTTTTGTCACCTTCATGCGTACACGTGTACACACAGAATTCAGTATGACAGGAGAAAGGTAAAAGTATGAAAGTTTGCTGTAGTCAGATACAAATTAATAATGTGCTAGAAGCTCCTTCCACACCCTGATTGTCATCGGTCACTAGAGCCCTGCACATCTGCGGATTACCCGCAGATCATCGGCAGTAAACTAGCGGATGCGGATAAAAATGAATCAGATTTGGCGGATTGAGGATAGGGTGCAAGTGCCAGCTTGCGGATATCTGAGGGTCTGGATCTACATTTTTGCCGAGGCGGCCCATAAACATGTGCGATCGCGATCGCACAGTGTGAGCAAGTGATAGTTTTTGTGTTTTTCTTGTATGTGATTTTTTTTTGTGTGTGTATTTTTTGTTTAGCTGGCCTATCATAAGCAATGAACCAACTAGCTCAGCTTAAGCCCATGACAAGTGATACTATGAAGTGCATCATCAAATGTATTGCAGGAGAAAATAGACTACAAAAGGTGCCAATCGGGAAGAAGATTGTTCCTTACGTCAAGAAAAATCCGATTCTCACCAAAGATCCCTTTAGAATGTTCTATATCGCCAAAAATGCTGTCCCTAGAAAAAGTAAAGAATGCAGGAGCATCAGTCGTCCCGGCAAACATATTTTTGTTTGGCAAGGAAAGAGCAGAAAATGTTCTTTGGGCAAAAAAAGCAACCAAAAACCCAAAATGTACGAGCCACAAGAAAGTAGAAGCTGCATGTGGCTTCTTCTTCCCCCACAAATAGATTGAGGAGCCGGAATTCAATTCTCTGGAGTGGTGAAACTTGTGCCAGCTTGAGTTTGCACACCTTGTTCTTATGGCACAATTCGTGCATGCCATAACAACATCAAGTGCACTAACGGAGAGGGACTTCTCATTAACGGGTATTAATTTAAGAGAGGCAAACCAGTCCGAATCCGTCCATGTTGACAATTTTCTGTTTCTTCATAGCAACCTCAACAATAAAAATGTTGTGTGTGTGTGCTTTTTTTTTTCTTTTTTTTTTGACAGTTGGCATTGAGTTGTTTTTAAGTATGGTTCCGAGCCTGGCAGTTGAGGGTACATGTTTAAAACTGAAACTGATAGGAGGTGTTGTCAACATTGAATATTGTGATATTTCTCAGTGGTGGATTCGCACCTTACCATTTATTTGGCATTTATTTGGACTGGAGCATTCTGAACTAGTATCAGACTATGAACAAGAAGGACCCAAATTTAGTACCATGCAGTCAGTGTTTGGTGTTTTCAAACTAATGATGTCAGAGTTTTCACTTTGCACTAAGACGGGTTGGCACAAAAGGAGAGTTATTTGGGCTGTATCTAGGAGTTGAGGGACAAGATTCTTCATTTACCAGATGCTTGCTTGTTCTTGGATATTTGGCAGTTACCACCAATAGACCTTTTTTCAAAGTGCACAGCGTACATTTAGTGGCCGCACTCTCAACAACAGGTCTGTGAATTCTGATGAGAGTAGAAAAATGGAGGCGTACATGAAGCGGCAATTTGCAATTATGGCAGCAATGCTGTTAGTTGCAGAAGACGATGAATTGCTTCCTGCTACATAAAATATGCTTCCTAATTGGGCGGATTCAACGCAAAGGATGTGGAATCAAAGTCCAATTGTATGAGGAGCGGCTTGATGACAGCATTGATGAATACCGAAGACTCCTTCAGACTTAGCTCCAATGCGGAAGTCTGTGCCAAGTGCTGACGGCCTTGCTTACGCCTTTGCTTGCGCAGAGTGCAAGTCGAAGCCGCTGAGCCTGCTGGGTGGGCTGATGCGGCGGACAGCCTCTCTCGATGCCATCTACCTTTCGGCACAGTGGCCACGGGACCTGCACAGCTACTGTGGTCGCCCCATGGTGGACAGGGCCACGCAGGTAAGCGCCCATCAACCTCCCCGCTTTGCTTTGTGTACCTAAGAAATCGAGGGTCAGCGGCCCCCGCGAGGAAGTTTCATTCAGTCCTCTGGCCATGTTGAAGTGGAAGCTGCCGCTCGATGAAGTAGCGTTACGTTCCACCGTAGTCGCTCAACCCAGTTTTTTATTTGTCTTTTGGAAGCTTGACCACACAGGCTTTCGCTTTTACAGCAGTTGCGTAGCTTGCCGGACATGCATTCTTTTTCGTAAGAAGCCGGGCATAGAATATTTATTTTGACTTAAAACGAAAGAAACACACAAGAGGACGAAACAGACGACACAGCTTTCGAAAGCTGTGTCATCTGTTTCGTCCTCTTGTGTGTATCTTTCGTTTTAAGTCAATGTAGATTACCAACACGCTCAAGTTTATAAGAATATTTAGTTGCGGTGCGCTACATAAATAGCCTTGTATGTGCCTACCGTAAAATACCGCAGAAGTGCCCATGTCTAGATTAACCCAGTTTTCAGCGAAAGTGAGGTGGTCAGTGGTCACTCCCCCGATATTTTACGGCAGACATTTTAGGCAAAATTTTCTGTGGTGTTAAGCGGAAACGCGCCTGTCTCTGGCATCTTTGGCGAGTAACTGGAGATGCTTCCAGAACGTTTGAAAACAGCGTCGAGCTAGGGGCACGTCACTCCCTTAAAGGGGTCATGAAACAGTTTTCCTACTTCTTCCTCCTTAGCTTTAATCCTCAACTCAAATGCCAATTGTGAAATCACGTCGTCGTGACATTCTTCGGCACCGGTGCGATGACTCCTAGCTTCCAGCGTGCTTTTTATGCACGCCATAGAACTTGCCATTCCCCAGTGATGATAAGTTCCGCCAGGGCACTCATTGGCCACGAACGCGAATCCGAATATTCGTCGACGGATTTATTGTTGACGAGCGCATACGCCCGAGTGACGCAGTTCTCGTGTCCAATGCATGAGCTGGGCTTGGCTGACGTCAGTTTGGCACATTGACGCGCTTTAGGAACCGCGGGTATATCATAGTGAAAAGGCGGAGAGCTTTCGGAGGAGAGAAGGTACAAAATAGTCCGCTATATTTTCAAATGCTCGTACCGAAAAGCTGGCTTTTGACTTTCTACCCTTTTTCTTTTGGCCAACTAAACGATATGTGATTAGTAAAGTCCTAATTTAAAATAATTTATTCCAGCCCAAAATTCATTTCATGGCCCCTTTAATTTGATAAGTAAACGGTTGCTGTCGGTGGCAGTCATGCTTTGTGCTGGCTTCTCTCCGGACCATGACAGTGTGTGTTTGTAGTTGTTGGCTTTACCTCGAACTATAGGCCTCTGTACAGTTTTGCACCTCAAAAGTACTTTAAATGCAGAAATGAAAAAAAAAAAAAAAAACTTTCTTTTGTAGTTTTTTTTTCTGCTTCGCCACATCCCATTTTAATCCACTGATTTGTGCTTATATTGAATTGAAATGAGTAATGTTCCCTCTCTCCCTATCTCTCAGCTTTTAAATTTTGAGAATATTCAGCTGGAGCTTTCGGAAGACTCTCATTTACTTGCGAGGTTAATAGAATTTGAGGGCTTGCACGTAGCGACTTTCAGTAGCACATGCTTGGGCCCTTTGGCAGACCTTGAAAATGTGCCATTGTTTGGTTCTCCCGCGGACGTTCAGACCTTGTTGGAGGGAGAGCAGCTGCGTTTCTTTGAGGGGTTATCCATTGTCCGAGCTGTTCCTATAGAACAACAGAAGGGGCCACTTGAGAGACAGAGCGAGTGCAAGAGGTCACTGGCATTGAATCCATTGCAACAGGTGTCTGTACTTGTTTAAATACCAAGTCTCTTAGCGAAGACTTTTAAAAATCGCTACAAATGGTGTGGTTGAGATCAAGAAGATTTCTGGGAACACACTGCCAGCCATGGTGGACGTCAGAAGTTGCAAGAAACACTGATTAACTAAACAAGTAACCAGCAATTGACTAGTTAACTTTTTAATTAGCGAAAGTGCACTTTTCAAAATGAAACTTTCTGAGCAATGTCACTTCCTGTTTTAGATAAAGCTGCCGATATTTGGCTACTATGATTTTAAGCATCAAGATGACTCAAGTATAAAGTGACCAGACGTCCCGATTTAGGCGGGACAGGTCCCGCTTTTCCGGCCGTGGTCCCGCTGTCCCGCCAGCGTGCTTGTGGGACACCGTTTTGTCCCGCTTTTGCTCCTCGAACAGCGGATAGATGGAAGATTCGGTTAAACGAAAAGATCGCACCGGCGAGACGATGCCTCCTCTGATCAAGGAACAAGATATGCTCGACAGAGAAGATGCTGAAGGTCAATTGGCGTATGACATGTGAACAGTGCTATGGACCATAGTACACAAGAATCAATACATTAGTATTAAAGGCATATTCCAACCAAATGTATTAGATGGCTGCAAGCCACACAGTATGCAAATTGCAAGAAAAAAAATGCACACGGGGTATACGAAATAAAGAAAAGGTATGATTTGTTACCGAAATTCAAACTTTTCAAGTCTCACAACACAATACCCCCCCCTCCTTTTCCCGATACGCGTCCCGCTTTGGGGCCCGAGGAATATGGTCACTTTACTCAAGTACCGTTCCTGTAAAGCATGCCCTTTTTTAGGGGCCGTACTCCTGCCTTAGAATGCCTTTATGGAAAGTTATGGTGTCTCTCATTAATGAATCGCTGATTCCCACAGATTCATTCAATGCTTGGCTCACTCCATGTTCTGCCAGTATCAGTGTTGGGTAAAATACACCTAAAGAATAGGTTATGTACCTTAAGCAAGGTAGTAAGTACACGGGTGCAATGTGCCTGAAGTATTATAAATACATACTTTCAAAGTAAACTACAAGTACTTTTTAACACAATTTTTCATGATGCCATTTCATTTTTCTGTACAGTGAATCTTTTTAACTGGCATGCGTTGCCCCAAGGGTAATCGGGGGTGCATCAGTTATTTTTGGAAATGGCAGCGAATATTGGATAAAGTCAAGTTACCACACATTAGCTGTTTTTGGATATAGGGCCGAATTCAGGAGTTCCTCCGACTTCTGCTTTTGGCACCACTTGCACTGGCTTGTGCCAAAGGGGATTAAACATACTAAAAGAGAGCATGACGTCAGCCCCGTAGCTTCTGCAAGCAATCCTCTTGTGTACAGTGTCCTCTCCTAATATCTTTGTCCCCCTCACTTGCACTGAACAAGCGACAAGTAGCGAGAGTTAAAAGTGCTTCTGAAAATGCCCCCTGTAAAACGGAGCAATGCGTCGTCTGTTCACGTTTTTCGTGAGAGTAGAGCTCCAAAGAATATCCCTCCCAGTATTTGTTCAGAGTTGACGAAGCATCATTTTGTGATACAAAATTAACAAGACGAAAGTTGGTGAATGTACTTTGAAAAAGTCTGGAGTTATGCTTTCCTTGGAGAGTACCAGAAAAAATTACAAGTATGTACTCGGAGGTAAACTACAGTTTTCTAAACCTACTTGAAGTAGTACTTTAAGTACTATGTTCTTAAAGTACTTCACAACACTGCCCAACAGGCACGTAGTCAGGGGGGGGGGGGGGGGGGGGGGGCAAGCCCATGCCCCCCCCCCCCGAAACAAAATCCTGACTACGTGCCTGCTGCCCAGTATACATACCTTTTGAAAGCATTCTCCTCAGTAGTGCAAGTCATTGTGCTCACTGAACTTGTTGTTGACTTGTGTGTTTGGCACTGCAATTGCCCCATATTGATTGACGTCCTACGTTTCCCTAGAAAGCGACAAAGCCTCATTCCAGGGCTGCCTACATTGTGTGCGGCGTAGGCGCAATCTCTAGATTGGAAAGTGGAGGTGGCATAAAAAATGTGTGGATTCGAGCTAAACAATGAGGCAGCAGCAGAAGCTAGCATTTTTGTTTGTTCGTCTCACACATTTGCTCAAGATGTTCCAGCATTCGTGATGTACTAGTACTATCGTGATTGCATTTTGTAAGGATATTTGCCCATAGCTAGGAATTATTGAGCTTTCATTTTATTACAAAGGCTCTTCTTTTTGCAATGTCAGGAGTGTTTGTGTACAGCTGTGCAGACTTACTGATTATTGAAAGACTTAGTACTGCAAGACTCTCGATCTCTGAAGTTTTTTCCCCAATTTCACAAAAAATTAAGGTTGTGCAAACAAAATTTTTGAAATATGGAGTTTGAAGGCCAGCTAAAACTTGTAATCTTTAGGGTCCTCTAATCCATTCAACAGGCACTGTGTGCGAAAAACGGAAGCTGACAGCAAATAGAGGAATCTGCAGTAATGTGAAGTTTGAGTTGAGCAAGGACATGCAGCTGCCCAAATGGGCTGTAAATATTTTGTAAATGTCTGTGTGTGCATAGATAAGACATTGGGGCAAGTACTGATTAAGCACACCATGGCAATCGCTGCAATCTCTGAAGACAAGTAGGATTGGGGTGCTGACAAACATTCTGTTAAAAATAAATCTTTGGTTGGGGCTAGTTGGTACATATTGATTAAAAGTTTAAAAGGCAATAAAAGACACACATACGACACACACGGACAGGCGAATCTGTTAGCAGTATCTTGTGGCGAATCACTGTCCGGACATGGGCAGCTTGAATAAAAGTTTTCTCTCACTCTTGTGGAGAAAAATATCGGCCTTTGTGCGACTGCTTTGTGATATGGAAACAAGAGGACTTTCATAAAACAAAGTTGCTTTCTTGTTTACGACAAAGGCAATGCAGTTTCATGATATGGGAAAAGACTGGTAGGGAAAAAACGGTCCTTTTCTTTGTTAGGAAGCTGGCCACCTTTGCCAACTTTTGAGCCCTCTGCGGCCTTTTGTGTGGAACATCAAGTAAAACACATTCCCTTTGTATTTAGTGATAGATATAAATATCTTGACTGACTTTCTGGGCCCGTTTGCTCGAAGCCGGTTAACTTTAACCGCAGTAAAAAGTTAGTAGCCCTTCCCTACTATGTACATACAAGTACCTAGCTGAGTTTGACAAGGGCTGGATGAGCGATAGCTCCGTGTTTCATTCTGGAGTGTTAGCTAGTGTCACCTACTGGTTGTAGCGAATATAAGTGGCTTTCGTGGAAGAGTTCCCGAAAAGGGGGGGGAGACCCAAGAATGCGCGCTACCGGGGTTTTGCGACGTGGCACGGCACACTTGAGCTGAAAGGGAAGCTTGAAGAGGTGAATTCGGACATATATTTATTCCGTGAATTTGAATATTAGGTTTGTTTTGCCCGAAGATGTAACTACACGTGAGAAAACACAAAAAGCCTCTGACCAGTCGTGACGTCGTACTAGGATCTTTGGGCCGCCAAGTGCGTGTCGCTTGTGTGGGCAGCGCATGACATTGCAAGCTTGTCGGGTATTTTCCCCCGCACTGACACCAGTCATGACATCTCTTTCTGACCTTTTTGAAAATGGCAAGAGTGCTCGTGGATAGGTTTGACAAGCGCTGAAGATGCAAGAGAGCGGAGATTCCGAAAACTCCTAATATGAAGTCACTCCCAGGGAAGGAGGGGCTTCAGTGGTACTTTGAAAATTAAGTTCTGCAGCCTCCGTGCACCAAATTGAAACATAACCTCGACATTCGTGATCCTGGACACCAAATGAAGACTATTTAGGAGTTTCTCCTCAAATACAGAACTGCTTGGTGTTTCCCTTTAAGGAACACTTTTTGTTGCTCGTAGTACAGATATAGGGTAAGGTAAAACTAATTTGACCCTTGTTTGGAAAATTTCTAAATGTTTGGCTGTTTGAAGTGAAGACAAGCTTATTAAAATTTTCTTCCATGTTCGAAAGAGGATGGCAAAGTTCAGTACTAGAAACAATGAGGAAGAAGTGAGCACTGAAAGGCGGGCGGTACATTCGCGGCCTGGTTGACCAGCATGCAAGAACTGTATATAACACCATCATAAATTGAAAACCATGTAATTCAGCTCCAGTGAAAATAGGCCTATTACTAAATTACCCAAGCATCAAAGGAGAATGCTGAGAGTGTAATTCTATGTTCTGCGCATGCTGGCCTTCCCCGTATAAAAGATTCGGTGTAAATCGTCATAACCGGCTTCGAGCAAACGGGCCGAGGTAACTTTTTCCCTGCCCAAGTTTGCATAAACCAGGGTGTCTAGCGACCGGGAAAACCGGGAATTGTCAGGGAAATTTTAATTACCGGGAAAAATCGGAGAATTGTCAGGGAAATTGTCAAAAAGCGAGCCCAGTCAGGGAAAATGAGCCGAAAACGCCATCGAGTGCCCTGAGCAAAGACTTGAGGACTTGGGGGCAGAAATATAGGCAATAAATTCTGCTTAGAGTGAGGCGCGGGCTCTGCTCCCCCATGTAGAGTGTGCTACACGATGCAAAGAGAACAACCGACAAATCCAGTTCAAGCCATGGATTGGATTGGATTGAGAGCGCGACACTAAACTGGATCCAGTTAGAGCTACTAGATTTAGTAACAAATGGGAAAGCCGCAGGCTGCAATCCAATCCAAGCCTTAATCCGAAAGTATCCGAAGGTGCATCCGGCGGCCATGTTGCCATTTGGTTATTGACGTGTGTGGTTGAGCGTCGTGTTTTCATCGTTTTTCCAGAAGTGGCGTCTTCACTGGCAATGTCAGCGGCAAGAAAGTGCTCGTTTAATCTGGACTAGACGAACCCAAATATTTCGGAATATGGCAGTTAGATTAGGCCCGTGCAAAATAATCCTCATTGTGCTCAATGCCCAATGCCTTGTGTTGTAATGGTCTTATATATTTAACCGCCTCTAGAGTGGTCAGGGAATTTCACCTGAAATCGTCAGGGAAAACCTGGAAAACTCGGAGAATTTCGAAAGAATAATTTGCTGGACACCCTGATAAACATACTCCTCTTTAAAAGGCAGGTCCGCATACTTTTCCTAGCCTTTCTAGCTTCCAACTGATTTCAGAGGAAGATTTCCCAATGAGCAAAATGTAGTTCTATTTCTAGCTTTTTTTTTTTTTTTTTTTACTTAGACTTTTATTTTAGTACATACAGTTTCATTATAGAAATATATTAATGTAATGTAAACATAACAACCTGTTCTGTTCCTGGAACCATAATGGTAACGCATCCCTTTTAAATCTATAAACTTAGTAATGAAAGCGGATGCCTTTTCAGACTTCGAAAGCTGGTAACAGTGAGGCATACGTTTTCAATCCTCGAACTGGTAACAGCAGTGAGTCCCTTCGGAACCTACAGAACTGCAACTGTAATGCTTTGCTTTTGAACCAACAAAAGTGGTAATGGGAATGCATAATGCATTGCTTTTTAACCTGCAGAACTGGTAACGGTAATCTATTCCTTTTGAAATAGTCAAGGAGTTGACTGTAACGGAATCCTGTCCCAAAAAGTTACAAGGACCGTGGAACATACCTGCTTTTGAGAAATGTGTGCAATGTTTCTCGTTCCTGATTGGTTCCTTCCCGTGCAGACGTCGGACGACTGGAAGGAGGTGGACAGGATCAAGTACGTCCAGAAGAAGACCACCCTTGCCTCGGGAGATTCCTTAGAAATGAAGGCAAGCTTGTCAGCTTGTGTGCTTACACACTTAAAATGCCCGGTCACAATCTAATTGCTTGCTTGCATTGCTTCCTTCTGTTTCCAGTTTCAGTCCCATTAGTTTGGCCGAAACTTTTGAAGGCACTGCCAATTTTCCGCGCTCTTCGCATCCCCGGTTTGCTGCTAACTGTCCAGGGCAGGAATTGTCGTACTTTTCAATCTAAGGAATAGCTGTCTGCCTTGACTGATAGCCAAGGATCCCCTCTTGGTCTAGGCGTTCATGCAGTGAAGAACTGCAGAAGCCTAGAGGCCTCAGAAACGATACGCATCCTAGGGAGTGTATTTTCTCATGGTTTTCACATACATGCTTGGCTCAGGTCTAGTGAAATAGAGCTTAAGCGAGCAAAGAAACAAAAGAAACACTTTACCAAAGGACAAGCTCAGTCGAGAAAATTTTAAAGCTTGTTGAATTCATGAGTGTAGGGACTCTGGGGAACCCACTGCAGGAACCCATTTGGAAACCCATGCCCCAGAGTTGTGCACTACTATTTGGGATCACTTAACGGTAGGGTGACCACTTTTCCGATGACTCGCTGGACTGTCCCGCATTGAGGGCTCATGTCCCATGTCTCGCAAGAAATACCAAAATCTCAAAATGTCCTGCATTTCGCAGTGTCGTAAAATTCGCTATGTCACTTATGGCGTTGCTGAACAATGAACGGGGCACGGGGAAGCACAGAGGTCGCTGGTAACCGTTCGAATCACAATGGTACGCCATTTCCTATCCGAGCATTGCAGGAAGCGACCGTTGTTCTTGCAGAAGAACCGATGTGCTTGCGCCGTTGTGCCTCTTCCCTGGATGGCAAGCATTGGAAGAGAACATTGCTCGCCAAAAGTTGAAAAATAAATTATTGTAATTATTCTGAAATTTTTTCTGTGTACTGTTTCTTTTTTTCTTTTGATGCGTTGAGTTCTGCTGCAGTCGATTTTTATGTTTGCAACTTAGGCAGATTTACTAACATATTTGGCGTTAAAAAAGAAATTTATACATATATATAATCACTGGGAATAAAAATTATTTGAGCTTAATTGCCACAATACAATTTGCAGGTGTGTGATACGCTTTTGGAGAGCACAGGATATTAAATGTGCTAGCAGAGCCAGAAGGTGGTCGCCCTACTTGACAGGAGTGTGCTTTTTGTCAATGTGAATTAAAACAAAATTCCATTACAGCAGTAACTTGGGGTCTTCAGCTTGTGTCATGCAGTGTTATGTATTAAAGACGATGTTATCATTTCTGCTGCTCTGGCTAAATTTTTCATCTGCAGCAAAGACTCCATTTTAAAGCAGACTAAGTTCTTGCTGTCTAAACCTCCATACAACAAATATGATTTTTACATTTCTTCTTTTTAAATAAATGAAGCAGGAGAAAGGTCAAGATAGTTCAGAGAGGGCTGTGTGAGTGTCTAAAATAAGTTGGAAAGTTAGTCAATTTTGGGAGTTTACAGGCTAGACCAACAAAAGCATCTAACATGTTCCAGTGGGGGTCTGGAAATCCATTTTGATTATGCTGGAATCTTTTAACACACAACCAAAACCTATCATTGTAGGGCCTCCTCCGCAGTAAATTTCAATCGTACCGTAGGCACCTAGTCTGGGATTCGAACCAGGCGGACGAGTCGAACCCAGGACCCCTTGGGGCTAGAAGAGAGCCAGTTTGGCTGTTCATACATCGAGGAAATAACTTTGCCAAGGCAGGCGACCCCCTCCTCACAAAATAAAGCCACATTGTAGATCGCTCGCTCTCCTTCTCTCACCCATCTGCCGCGACCAACTCCCGGGCAGTCGGGTAAATCCGTACCCCCCCTTTTCTCTGCGCAGTACATTCGGCAGAGGCTGCAGAGGACGGCAACCCAGGGTGGCCGTACGTCCCCCCGCTGGAGCCCCGTCCAGGGGGACCACCAGCTTGGAGGTCTGGCCCAGCAGCAGCAGGCCCACCTTGCATCTCCCTCTACGTCCCCCTTCGCGGCCCCCGGGAACCCCACGGGCCCCATCTCCATCCCTGCCCGCTCGGGGCCCGGACGGGGCTCTGCGCTGCCGCGCATGCGCAGCAGCGTGGAGGGCCTCAACCAGGCAAGTGGATCGAAGCATATGGTGGGGAGCGGGGACGGGTAGGCATCATTTGGCGATCGGCACGATCCGGCAACTGGGGAAAACAGCCGGGATCAACCGAACGGTCAAGGTCGGAGGAAACTGGCCGAACGATCAAATTAGGCAACTGGCCGAACAACGGAAATAATGCGATTGGTTGAATAATCAAAATTAAGCGATCAACCAAACAATCAAATTTACGCAGTTAGCAACTTGGTGAAGACGGACGATTTGGAATGGCGGAACTATCGAGATTGAGATCGGCTGAATCGAGCAGTCTTTGTTCGGGTGTGGACATGCTCGGCACACGTTTGTTTTGACTTGATCTGCATAATTGATTGTTGGGATAGTTTGTGCATACATATGGGGAGCACAACTGCCGTGACTGTACCCAATGTCGACTTTTTTTGGGCTACGTTGTCAAGGATAGTGTAGCTTGCGCAGTGCCATGGAAGCTGTTTGTGCGGGTGCACACTAACGAGCTGCAAGACGAAGCCACACGCTCACTCCACAGCGCGGGGCTGCAGCACTGGAATCTAGGCTAGCCTCGACAACGCAGCCTAAAAATGTTGACGCCGTCTATAATGAAGAGACTTTTTGGGCACGCAGAACTTTTTGTGTGCTCGAAAACACGCACGGATAGATTACCTCTTCGCTTGTACGTGTCTTTTGTATCAAAACTCACCAAGGACATAAAGATTCCAGGGTATTGTGCGAGGAACATCGCTCTGTACACGTCGTCGTTGGGGTGTGCCAGTTCTTTTATGACTTAAATTTGAATGCTTGCCATATTTTTCAAAGTGCCACCTCTAGCCATGAGGAGTTTCTGGTGTGGAATGAACATTTTTTGGAAATAACGCCTTTCTCGTGCCTTACTGTGTTTCGCCTGCTGCACGTCTCGGCCGAGGTTTGAAATGGTCAAGTTGTATGCATTGACTCACTATTAGTACACTGAGCCCCTTGTTATCTCGTTTTTCCACAGGAGATTGAACGCCTTGTGCTCAAGGGAATCTCCGGAGCTGGTACCGAAAACGAGGCTGAACTGGAAAGGGTGCGTGCCATGGTTCTTCGCATGCTTTAGAGCCTCGACACACTCTGGATGGATAGATGGACGCTAACGGCTGTGCCTTTTATAACGGGCGATAGTTTGTGCCACCTAGCCTAGAAACCAAAAGAACCAAAAAGTATGATTCTTTGCCTTGCTCTTTTAAGCCAATTTCCTTCCCCTCTACATTTTTGGGACTATCACCAAGCGGTGTGGGATATCACCTGACCATTTATGGTTTGCTGACTGCAGCATTTCATTATCTCGAATGAGCCAAACTCAAGAAACTCACAATGCAACCTACATGTGACCGCAGTGAAAAGATCAAACTCCACGCTTAAGCCTTGCTGGTGACCTATAATGTGACATTAAGATGTGGAAATAATTTTACAGCCGAGCTGTTAAGGGCTAGGTTCCCCAGAATTGTGTCCGTGTATGTCGACACAAACCTACCTGGACAGCTACCGCCATCTATAAGCGACGGCGGCAAGCACACAACCAGTATGGTTTTCGCCGTCACTCGTAGATGGCGGCAACCTTTCCAGCTATAGTAGAAGAATGGATAGTTGGGCGCGTTAATGGGAATTCATCGTAGGAAACGGCGCGAAAAACAGACGATGACGAAGAAGAAGCACACAGTGTATCGAGTACAGCTACGCTGGTCTTCCTTCTTCACGAGAGTGGAAAGGCTGAACGTTTTTTTTTTTTTCTTCCTTATTATGCTTGTCATACTTACACCTAAAGCATGCCGTACATCATGGCGAGATGTGGAGATTGTTCAAACCCCATAGCAGTTATGGTTCAGCATCATTACAGCACACTTTGCTATCGTTACTTAATCAAGTGAGAGCAAATGCTGCGAACATCTTTGGAAAATTTAATAAAATGTTAAACATTGTATTGCAATGTAATTTTTCATGTGATGTGTGCAGTGCCATGTAGTATGAATTTCCAGTTGCTTTTTGCATTGCAAGTGCCTATCAGTGCAATGGTACGAGTAGTGCTTGTGTTTCTGTTTTAGTTTTTTTTCGAGTATGTATAATTGCAGTAATGTGAACAGCTGTGCTCGTGTTTGTGTTTTCATCTTACGGTAAAATGCCGAGCATCCGCACATTCCCTACTAAGTGCCCACCCCAAAATTTTGCAACATCTGAAAAAATATGCTCAGTAGATATATATGTAAAATTAATGACCTAACAAGCGCTCATTCCCCAATTTTTGCGATTATCTTCATATTTTGAGTGGGCGCTTGCTCGGTATTTTACGGTAAGTTTTTCTAAAATTTTGGTTTACAATGTTGCTTTTCCCGAAAGTGTCCGGGAGATGACCTCGTCAAGCTGTGGCAGCGATATTTTCGTCCTAGTTTCCTCCTTTTTGTACGAGCCAGATGGGGAAATAGATACCTCATAAGTGGCTTGCAGCCCTTCTGCCGTTCGCCGAGGGTGGCATTTGTGTGCTGCAGTTGACATCTTTGTTTCTCGTTTGTGCACGACATCAGCGGGCTATCAGGGAGAGTACACTAGGGTCGAGAATGATTTGGGCAAATACGGTAGTCATTGCGGGAGCGTGTGCCACGCAGGTGATGGGCCCCACCCCAGAGGGCCACAGGGCTCCGATTGCGGAGCTTTTTCACTCCACGTGTAGCGTGGACACTCAGACCCCGAGCGGCAGCGAGGGACTTCCAAACAGTGCCTCATTTCACGGCACCTCAAGGCCCGACAGCCCTGGTAGGTCATGTACACATCAGCAGTGTAAGATGCAGTGTGGTGAGACGCAGGCACATATCTGCAGGTCTGATGCATTTCAGGTGCAGGCACATACCTGCAGTGTATGATGCAGTGTGGGATGTTGCATATTTAGGGTTCCGTGTTTTCGAATAAATCCGAAAAAAATCCAAAAAACGCTAGCCGATAAATTTTTCATAGATTTGGATTTATCTGAAAAACTCTGAATTTTGAAGTTACGTTGACGAAATAAAAATAAATAGAAGGACGGTGTTTTACAAATAAACTATAAGAGCACAAGGTCAGTGGTCCTGAGGACATGCCACTTCAGTTTCCTTTGAAATCTAGAACTACTGACAAAAGGAGTTTGCCTAGCACGTTGAGGTTCCTGTAGGACGGGGGTCTCAAACCCGCGGGCCGCTTGCGGCCCGTGACTCGCTGGGACGCGGCCCGCAGACAACCAGCTGCAAGACCCCGTCCCTTGAGTGCTAGAAATGGCATGCGCTATAATGATCTCATGTTGCCAATTCATTTCCGCTCGAGACTTAGCTCTGCTCTGATAACTTTTTTATAATTTTTGCTTCCGAGATTTTTGTCATATGGTAGTCTCAATTCCGCCACTAGGCTGCAAGCGTGAGCACTTTGCTCAAGGACGCACTTTTGATGCACAAACTCTCGCTCAGCAGAGCAACCGTCAAAGATAAAGCTAAGAGCTTGAGATTTTCGCCTTCAAAAAATATCACCATTAAACTACAAGAATTTTTTCAGACTGCTGCTAAAAAGCTCGTCAGAAGTGCAAGAACTGTCGTATGAAGAGATTTTCTTCTTTTTTAGACACGTTGGGCTCGATTACCCTAATTCCCGAGTGAATTGATCAACAGAAACGGCAGTGCGCTTGCTCTCGTAGGAGCGGTTCCATTTTAATTCTTGTTTTCACATCAGGCAAGGGCCCAAAAGAGTCGTAGGAAAATTAAAGCTGAAGATGTCACTAACAAAATTGCTAGTTTACAACATTAAAAAGAGAGCTGAGGTTCCACCTCTACAAAATCTCACGACCCCGCCCTCCCTTCTTCCGTAGGTTGGCGCTAAACCTGTCGGGGGTGGGCTGTCTGTCCCCTACGCTAAAATTTTGAGACCTCTGGTCTAGGATAAAAGCTCATGGTACCCGGACTTATTTATTTCATTTTTGAATTTTTAAAATATATAAGAGTAAAATAATTTAAAAATTTCAAGAAATTGGGAATCTAAAAAAATAAACTCCGATAAACCCTGAATTTTCAGCAAAAAATAAACTCCAAGAAACACCCTCCGAATTTCACGAGAGATAAACTCGGAAAACACGGAATCCTGCACATATTGCATAAGGTCACGCACACATCGGCAGCGTATGATATCACGTAGTGTGTGATGTCATGCAGTCTACAATGGAGTGTATCGGGGATCTGCGGTGTACGATGCCACGCAGTGTATGAGGTTACACAGACGTTATTCGAGCCGCCGCTGATATTCCGCTTGCTCGCAGCGCAGCTAGGCTGGCCGCCAGCAGTTTTCATATTGAGATCCCGCAGAAAGCAAGGAGAAGGAAAAACACCAATTTCTGTCACTTCCGGGCTCAGATCTTTAAGTTTCGAAACGAGTGGCATAATGCATTTGGAATAGCCATAAAAAGTATGTTTAATAAATGTCGTTATTAAAAGCGACAGGAACGTTAGTTGCAAAAGCTCTATATTCCTTCACCTTGTACGTCACTGCATGAGGAAGAAGTGAGGAGGAGCCCAGTGGAGGAAAAGGGCACAATATTTCGAGAGATGCATCCGCATGCTATTTTTTTTTTCATTGGTTTGTTTATATGACATTACCTTAAGGGGACGGTACGAAAAATCCGGATCTTGGAGGCACTGCACGCAGTGTGCAAGAGGGAGCGTAGCTCGCCCGTGCGACGCAGGGGTGTTTCCCAGAATGAAGGTGTCGCATTGTCTCGGTGCGCAGACTGTGATAAGAGCGGCTCCCCGGAGCCGGACGCGGGCGGCGGCCAGCTGAGCAAGCTGGGCACCAGCCCCCGAATCAACAAGTTCCTGGCCAGGGAACCCCCCGACGGTTGTGAGAAGGTCAAGATCATCGACGAGGGCAGGTCGGTGTGCCATCTCTCGCCCCATTCGGCGGCCGAGTTGTAGACAGCAGTTTGTTGGCGGAGTGGTAGACTTCGGCAGGTTGTCGGGCATATTCGTTCATTGGCAGTTTTGTCGGCCAGTTTGTTGGAAGTTGTAGACGTTGGCAGTCCATTGGCCGTGTTGTAGACGTTAGCAGTTCACTGGCAATTGCAATGTTGGCAGTTCACTGGCGAAGTAGTTCGCGGGCAGTCGTAGACTTTGGCAGTTTATTGGCCGAGTTGTAGATGTAAGCAGTTGTAGACATTGGCACTGTGGTTAGCCCGGTAGGTCAATGTTAATTTCCACGTTTGAAGAACTGCGGAAAATATTGAAAGCATCCGACTGTTTGCCCAAAATCAGTCGGTGGAGAAAAGCGAGCGTAGCCCGATGTTCAGTCGGTACAGTATAGCCTCGTTATAACCGATCTGGGTACTGCAGACATTCAGTTATAACATACCGATTTGTGAAGTTTGGTCGATCTTGTCTATGCCATAGAGCCACCTTTACTTATTACAGATTCTGTTATAACATACTTTTGAATAGGATGGACTACATGAGGGAGTTTGTAAGTAGTTTACCATTCCATTATAGCTGACTCTTCAACAGCAGTCGGACATTGTGCAGCTTTGGTACGCTAGTGGTGACATCCCTTTTGCAATGCGATGTGATCTCGCTTGGCCCCTTGCGAGCCCCAAGCGGTCCAAAACGCGTGGTGACGACGATTGCTGATACAGCTCAATAAAGAATTGCTACATTCCAAAGTTTAGAGCTATCAATAAACCAGTTGTTTTCTAATCCCCATTCACATTTTGTCAGTTTTACCGGTCAGAACAGACTCCAGTTGTAATCTGTGTCAGAGTAAGAGTATCTGCATTCTGCACACTAGTTATGTAACGGACTAGAATCTTTGTCGCTATCAAGGTCTGTTATAACGAGTTTATACCTCGCACCGGAGAAAAGCGAGCGTAGCCCGATCATGGGGGTTGCATCGGTCTTCTCTGCAGAAAACACACCACAGTGCCAATGGCGGGGGATGCGTCGGACAGCATCTCCAAGCCGAACAGCCAGTTTGTGCTGCGGCCAAGCCAAAGATCCGCCTTCTGCCCCCTCGTGCGGAACCCCTTCCAAGGGGTCCAGAGGGCACCACCAGGGACCGACCCCTTCCTACTCAACGAGAGGCTTCAGTGAGACCCCCCCCCCCCGGAGCGGCGGACAAGTTTTGCTCCGACGTCGGATTTCAACAAAGCTCCGGTGCTTTCATTCACCCGACGCAGGGCCTCGATTCCGGGGTCGGCAGACAACCAACGGTGGCTGCACGAGTGTTCCGGCTCTGAAGTTCCGACCTCAAGTTTCAAGGTGGACCTCCCATCTTCAAATCTTGATGTCAAAGCTTCCAACATCACTGTCCGACTTTCGATCCTTATGTAGCAGAGCTCTGACCTCGGACACTACGTCACGGAACCCCAACATGCTGTTCCAACGTGGGAAGGAGCCGGCTGTAACATGGTGCACTACTCTTTGGTATCTTTCGTTCCTTTTCTGTTTTTTGTGAAGAACTAAAGAGAGAGAAGTGGTGTTAGTTGAGGGAAAACTGCTTGAAACTGGGGACACAAAAGATAGTTTTGGAAGACGTCATGCTCTCGTTTGTCATTCTTTTACCCGAGGCATTTCTCAGTGTTGTGTGTCGCCTGTCATAGTTGGCTTTTTTTTTTTGTGTTGGAATGTTGGAGGTTTTTTGTTTTTTTTTTCAATAAGAGGTGCCCAAATTTTCTTTTGCAATTTTTGCGATTTGCACAGGCTGGTTTGTTGAAGCGACGGGGCTCTTGGCAGCTCTCAAATGGTGAAGTAGAGAGGCCGCGGTCGTTTCCGCTCGGCTTGAATTACAAGCATTGTGGGGGCGGGCGACATGTTTTCGTGTGCGGGCAACGGCCCTTTTCCCGATTAATGTCGGAAGGGAAACTCGGCGTGCCACGTGCAAGTCCTGGAACAAGGATTTTTAAGTTTTATGTCACGTGTGCCTCACAAGTGCCACGACGTGTCGCCACTCCTACGAACGCGGCTGGAACAGTTATTTTTGGAGCTCGTGAAAATGTTGTTTTTCGATGGGGGAGCCCTCGTTCGTGGAGCATCTCGAGAATTTGGGACACCTTTAATCGCGACGCACCCTAGGCAGCTCTTCCTCTCTCGTAGACCCGACAAGGCGACGTTGATTCTTCGTCCAGTGCTTGACGGCGAAAGCTAACTTAACCCCTTTCTTGCGACCAAGCAACAGACAATGGCTCCGCGTACGGCGCGCGACGACCCCGCATTGTCTTCCCTCGTCTCGACGGGTGACATGTCGAGTCCCTATCAACAGCCTCGTTTAAAAAAAAGAAAGCTATTTTTTTAAAAGAGAGTCGTTCCATGTACTAAACCTGCCGTTCGAATGAGACTTGAGTTCCATCCAGATGGTCGCCCACTTTGGTAAATTGTTTTTTTTTTTAGGAGTCTGCAGGGCATTACAAAAGGAACCAGACTGCGTTTCTTTTTACATCGTGCCTTTTTTTTCTCCCGCCCTTCGTTTAGCTGGGTGTCCTTCCGTTTCGAAGATGGCCGTGCAACTCACCCGGCTGAATCTTCACCGTTTCCCGGGAGCCAGTGCTCTGGGGAGGTGAACTAAGCCTGTCACGAAAGCTAGCGTTTTGGGGAAGTACTTGAACTGGAACATAGTGTACCAATCACTAGGTCGTGGTAGGGCGACGCATGCGTGAACTGTCGTGGAAGCTAGTGTCCTAGGCGGACCTGGGAGTGCTAAGCTGTTGCCATAGGCTGATGCAGAACTTTGTAGTGGAAGCTAGTGTTTTTGCGGCGATGCGAGCGCAGTCTCGAAAGCTGCGCAGACTGACGAGCACACCTGTGCCACTCTTGGAAGAAGTCAGAATGGAGCCTAGTTCGAGCTCTGTGCCGCCAAGAAACAAGACCAAGTGTGGGCATCTTGTAAGCATGTGGAAAGCTGTCGGGAGTGGCCGTGTTGTGGTTTCCTCATTTTCTTTTTTTGTGACATCTTTGTACTTGACGTTTCAGCAAAAAACTTCCTTGATTGGGTGTGTAGAGATAGCCCAGCTTTTCTCTTATTCGATTCCATCTTAGCTTGCTTGCAAGCAAGTTCTTATGAGCAGCTTGATCAGAATGAAGTTGATGTCCTCGCTTCTTTTTGAGACTCTTCCAATTTTCTTACGTCCTCCTCTTTCCATCTGCTTGCTCATTTTGTCCCAGTTTTGTTCCTTCTTGGCCAGGTGCTCCGAACCTGCGAGTAGTCTTAACTTTCGGCGAACAGTGTGACGACTGCGATTACGTAGACCTTAGAATGTGCAAGTGACGACGAACGCAATTGCGGGCATTAAAAGATAGGCGAAATGACTTCGCTTTGCTGGGCGGGGGTGAGGGTTGGGTTACGGCTTCCTGTATTTTTTTTTTAATCTTGTCTCCCTCTTAGGTGTACATAATTCTATGCTAATTGTTTTGCCGTGCATTAGCATAGTAGCAACGCGAGTGCCCTTCGTATCGGGCACAAACAGAGCTTTATTCTGAATGTTTGTTGAAGAGCATGCTTTCTATATATATATATTTTTCTTCTCCCCCCTTTTCTTTTTTTAGACTTCAGTCAGAATGTGTACCGGGTCTTCACACAATGTCATACCGTTTCTAGTCTGTGCCTTTTACGTTTTTTTTTTCTTGATTATTTTGCGTGGTCGTCAATGTTACTTGCAAATCCTGGATGTCATCCAGCGACGAGAATGTTTTGCGGCACTTCTTTTTTTCTGGTTGTTTGTGAGTGAGCGTCTTGTGTTTGTGCGTGCGTGCATTTGAAAGGGTGCTGTATTGAGGTGCGTCTCCCACCACCCACCCGCCTTTGACTTTCACAACTGTTGTTTTTTTTACTATTTCTTAATAGCCAAAGAATGTCGCTTTTGTCCTTGCAAAACGAAGCTCTCATTTAGAGCTAAAAAAAAAAATGCAGAAGGATACCATTTTGTTTGCAGCAATACTTCCAGAGTTGCATTTACGACTGCACAATTTGCTTGTCTGTGTTAATTTTTCGTCTAAAGAAGACTCGTGTGATTTATCATTTGGTATTGCATCTCTCCTTGCCAACAGAATCGGGCCCTCGGTACCATTCGCTTGTTTCTGCAGAAATGCTGAAGCTCAGTTATTTCGGTTGGCTCGCATGTTGCGCGGATTTTTGGCGACATTCATAGACGGCCGGGTTGGTGCGTCTCGAATCTCGTAGCCGTACTGCGTGCAGAATTCAAGGACCGAGCATGTTCTTTAGATGTAGATCTTGAATGTGGGCATTAGCAAAACGACATTCCACTTTACTGTCCCGTCTTTCTTTTTTTTTTTTTTTACATTTTCGGAGAAATTGTATTCTGTCGGGCGAGCAGCCTTTCGTTCGCTTCTTCGAGGGTCTGTACATTATAGTCGTTGGAGGGGGAAAAAAAGAAGTGTGCATATACTTGCAAATGTGTAACACGATGTGCATACATTCTTGTGGGGTTCAGGGGTGGCAAAAACAAAATATGTACCTGAAAGAATAGCAGGAGATGTCCGGGTCTTCTCCTTTTCTTATGTAAATACAAAATACTGTATTGCTACTACCTGTGACATGTACTATGTTAATTTCCGAAAGCCTAAAAAAAAATCTTGTCACTGAAGGTTTTTTTTTTTTTTTTTGTATTTTTGTTTCCCTGTTTACTTTATTGCGTTCACCGGTGCTGTTGTGGCGCAACTTGCTTTTGAGAGAGCGCCATAAATGTTTTCCTGTGCCCCCCCCCCCCCCCCCCCCCCCCCCTTATTTTTTGTGCGGTTTGGGAGGGAGTTTAATGAAAACAGTCAGTTTGTCCTCCCGAAGGCACACTTCACTGCAGCACGGTGAAAGCGTTGCAATTTGTGCGGCTGGGGACGAAATCCGGGGGCTTGGGAGGCGTTCCTTACGAGTAAACAAAGTTTTAAAAGCCCCCAGGGACCAACAGATGCGCTCTAACAAAAGCTGCCGACCAGTGGAGATGGTTCTTAAAAGTTCCCTTTTGGTTGCCACATAGTCTGTTTTCCTTTCCGTGACCCTTTGCCAACCTTTCGGAACGCCACTACGGGTGGAATTCGGATTCGGAATGTCTTTGAGCACACCTTTCGAAGCACTCTTTTTTAGTTTTGTTTCCAGTCTTACCCAAACGAGCACGCATTGAAGGTTACAGGCGTGCGTCAATGCCACTACTGAACGAGCATTCATGCACCGAATGCATATTTCGAAACCACAAACCTGCATTTGTGACTGGCCCTCGCTGCACTTTTACATCAAGAGCCTACACAAAAAGTGATCACGGGTTATCCAGGGACTCCTATTCGACTCGAGGACTAGACTGCTTCAAACCGGTCGTCCCGTTTTCTTACGGGTGACAAGAAGTCGGCAGCTCTGTTCTAGGTATTTGAAAATTAGTTTGAGGCAGCAGTGGCATGCCGGTTATGATTTGCAAATACAGTGTATGACCGATAAAAAAAAAAGAAAAAGAATCGAGTAAGTGTTTATGGTTACGTCGCACAAGGCAAAAAATGTTTACAAAAACAAACGGTTTCAAGGTTGAAAGTGAATTGGCATCTGTTCCTTCAGTCCTGTCCAGTGCTTTTCGAGGCCCAAGCTTGTGCGCGGTCTCCTTGCCTCCGGCACCACTTCGCGAGCAGCACCGACTATCCGATCGCATCCCGTCCCTTTCTCGCAACCTTCTTGCCAAAGCGTCCTGTCCAGAGATAGAGAGGAGGGGTGGAGCAGAAGCGAAGGACTACTCCCCGTCAACCTCAGTATTTTCCAAGTACAAACTGGTGCGTAGTATCTACATACACTCCAACACTCCTCCTCCCGCCGTTCTTCTTAAAGCACCTCGTATTTTCACCGAAAGAAGGGTTGCGCGTGTGTCGGCGCCTTGAATGGCATAAGGAGGGCAGAACTACGGCGCCCAGAAGGCACCTTCGACAGGTGCGATCCTAAAAAGTGGTCCTCAGCACCGCTGCCGGGATGGCGACGTCCAACAGCGTGGCATGCCGGCTTCTGCGACGTTGTACTTTGCCCCTTTGGGATTAGTTTCGACGCACCAGCGGGGTTAGGATGCCAACCGCACCGGCCAAAGAAATGTTCTGGGCACCGTAAGCAGGACCGAAGAGCTGGCGGTGCACGGTACAAATTCGTAACTGCATTCTAGCGGCACGCATTGTTCCATGCCCTTTTCCGAAACGGGGTGCGTGGGGGGGGCCTAGCGAAGATGCAATATCTGGCGTGCAATCTCCCTCTTCAGAGGTCGTTTCGAGCCTACTTGCAAATTGAATTTAAGGGGAAAAAAATAAAACAAAAGTGTGTCCTGCGATCTAAAGAGAGCTGGGCTCTCGTAATTTGAAGTGAGAGGGACCGCGTTTTGCGAGGGAGGAACGACGGTAATCTGGGGCCACAACCCTCCGAAGCGAAATGCGAGAATCTGCGAGAGATCTCTGCCCCGTGACCGCCGCCCTGCCGGTGGGGTCGTCGCGGCCTGTATTCCTAGTGGCTTTCAAAGTACAGCACGGTGATGCTGCTCTTCCTGAAAGTGTTGTTTGTCTAAGGAATGAAGTGAATAAAGACGAAGTGTATGGAATTGCATTTTACTCTGGTGGTTCCTCTTTGCAGGGGTGCGCTGTGTGTGCTTGGCGATGTGCGCCTCCAAAAATTGACTTTAGAAATGTGCTGGCCTCAATCGACAATTAGTGCTTTGGCCCTGGATGAGCTCCAAATGCGCAACTCTCTCGGATCCAGTTGAGCATGGTCAAGGTTGCATATTAACAATTCAAAATTAATGGCAGTTTAAGCCATTCTCATCAAAGTATTCGCTTAGGTTTTGGCACCTACTTTTGTCATGTGAATGTTCACATTCACACCATATACTGGCTACTGCCTACCCGATATCTACCATCCCTTGTTGGCAAATAAGAAATCTAGACAAATGCTGTAATCGACACCCTTAAAGGTATGATTGGTGTTCACTGGCTGCAGCAGTAGTGTTTGTTGCTGTCAAGTGAGTGCCGACAGCGAGCTTCCACTATTATTTGCAATACACACAATCCAGCTTGTTGACAGGTAAACTGGAGCTCACTTACAATTGAGTTATCCATACACATTGGCAACCAAAAACGTCGCCATGATCGGCATTTGAGATGTACCAAACGCTTGCTTCGTCCTTATCTGAATTTTTTTTTAGCGATAGAAATATGAACAATGGTGGACTGTCAACTTTGACAATGCTGGTTTAAGAAATGCGAGGAGTCCGAGCTTTTTATACACACCATTGAACTCTTAGCTCGCAACAGACAAGTAGCTAGGATTACAACTTGTGACGTTGCAGCGAGGCAAATCTTGGTCACGACGTCGCGAATGGAAGCCACAAAGGGCGCCACCGAAACATCTCGGCGTTGACTATTTCGTACCGAGTTGTTGAGGCTAGCGTAGTTTTCGTAGTGCTCCAATGCACTCGAAGCTACTGACAAGAGTGCGTACGAAGGGGATGCGCGACAGAGCCATGTGCTCTCGCGGCAATGTGCTGCTGCTGCTCCGTGAAGCCATGCTAGCCTCGAAGGCATGCATAAAGCAACTGGTGCTGGGTATGCAAAGCGCAAGTTTGTCTGCTTCTTTTGCAGGCGTTGTGATGACTTCAGAACGCCGAGCTCTGATTGGCTCCGATTGAAGAATAGTGAGTAGACCTCCAAGCAAGCTCCCTTGAGGTCTACCCACTAGTTGCTGAGGCTAGCGTAGTTTTCATAATGCTCCAATGCAGTCTAAACTACTCGCAAGAGCACGTACGAAGGAGATGCGCGACGCGGCCACATGCTTTCGTGGCAATGTGACCGCACCCCTGCTGCTGGACCGTGAAGCGATGCTAGCCTCGAAGGCATAGCATAAAGCAACTGGTGTTGGGCATGCGGAGCACAAGTTCGTTTGCTTCTTTTGGAGGGGTTGCGATGACGTCGGAACGCAAAGCTCTGATTGAAGAATAGTGATTAGACCTCCAAGCAAGCTCCCTTGAGGTCTACCCACTCTTTCCAATCGGAGCCAGGGCTCGATGTTCTGACGTCATCACAACCCCTGCAAAAGAAGCAGACGAACTTGCTCTTTGCATAGTTATAAAGTCTCGCACGAGCTATAAAGCCAGTTTCCACTCGTTATTCGCGCAAGCACGGAGAACGCTAGTCCTTGCAATTGAGGGTTCTTGCGGCAAATGGTTTCATACAGTGTTTCCCCTCTACCGATCTTGTGCTCAACCTGCCGTTCTCATCCCCGACAGTATGAGGACGGTGGGAAGGTCTCGGTTGTTCTGCCTCCAGCAGAGGCTTCCTACCTATGATGGCATTTGAGCATTGTGCGAGCTTTGAGCGGGTGCTGAACGCTAGGCATCTTAAAAAGACTTTTTTAGGTGTCGCTGTCAGTGTTTTGCCTTACCCAGGCAAAAAATGAAGTCGCCGAGCTGCGGACAAATGTGCGTTGTCCGATGTTCCACAGAGAGCAACTGCACATATGCTCGGAATGTGTTCCACAGCTCGACAGATGCCGGCGTGCAGCAGACGATTACCGTCCGCAGCAGGAAAGTCGACACGACACAATTTGCTATAAACCTCTTTATTAAGAACGTCCAAAATGCAGGTCCAACCCAGTAAAAGGAGTTCCAACCCAACCCTCCGCAAAACACCCTAGCCAACTCTACGCTGTAGTGGGGCAACAATGTAAACAAGCATTCTGCATATAGTGCTATATAGTACTATCCTTTGATCTGGCTCTGCCTTGTCTGCAACAGACGGGAATGGTGAACTCTTTTGACTAGACTAAATGCAGAGCGAAAATAGAACCCTGAACCCTCCACCGTTCACTCTTTTGTACACGAGACAAGGTTACTGGAATGCAACGCTTCAACGAGGGCAACCGTCTGCATTTGTTCGCTCGGTGGAACGATCAAGGCACGTATGTATTCACGGTGTGCTGCAAGCGCGGCCTACAATATTGTTCACGTTCGGCTGAAAAGAAGTTTACCTGCTTTCCTATTTTTCTAATCCGAATGTTAACGAATAGTCTTGATCTTTAAAGAGCCAGTCACTTCTTTCGGAGTACCGAGCTCCATTTCCGCAGAAACCTAAACAAAGTGAAATGTGTCATTCACTACAGTCTGTTGCAGGGAACAGCAGGACAAGTTCCTTTTACAAAGCTCTCCGCTCGCCACGATAATTTTCTCCTTTCCACTTGCCTCCTCTCTGCAGCTCACTCTGCGAAGTGGAACAAGTGGAGGGCTTTGTGGCAGGAGCTTGTCCCACTTTTATTAACCTGCAACAGATTATACAACTGCTCTTACGTGGAAAACAAAAAAAAAGAAGGCCCAGTATTTGCAATTAGATTGCGCAAAAAAAAAAAAATTGTGCGTAACTTTTCTCCCCTCCAACTCGTTTCCATAAACTCGTTGGGACTGCCGTATCATCCTAGTAACACGACTTGGAGCTAAGGGTCTCGTTTTATGCGACTTGTGGGAAACAAACCTCATATATGCAGGTTGGTTTGTTTCCGACCTAGTGATCGGGAAATGTATCCCCTGGCAACCTACCAAGCCCCAATGTTTTAACGAAGCCTTCCAAAGCTCGAAAAAGCACGGCGTTTCTTACATAGATGGCAGGACTCGAAACCGACTGTCGGATACGTTTGTATTTTGGCACGGGCAAGTCTCTCTCTCTCTCTCTCTTCGTCCCAGGAAGCAGGAGGTAACGCAGTGTAATATTAGGTTTAATGATACTTCCACTTATTGCGTGCGTGAGCCGTGTCAGATGTGTAAAGTGGTGTAAGCATGTGCGGATTGTCTCGGTTACACCAGAAGTGATCTCTACATTCGCGTAGCTAGGAAGTGTGAGCGTTTCCTTGACGAGAGATGGAAGGCAGGACTAGGTGGTGAAGAGGTCACGGCCGCTCCAACTTTGTGGTACAGCCGAATGTTTTGGCAGTTGGAATGGTTCGACGATCTTCGACGGCGTTGCTGTGGTGGGAGAGCCAACTCGCTTGTTTACGCATACAATTTCTACAAGAGACTGTTTGCACCAGGCTGCACCACAAGGTTGTAGAGAAGTAGTGGGGAAGCGATGCTGCGGTAGACGACCTCAAATATTGAAGCGGATACAATGGCGCTCGTACCAGTGCCAGTTGTCAAGAGTGCTACATTTGCTCTTGGAGCAAACAACAGGAAGATAGAACATGGAGCAACGTCCGCCGCGGCTCAAATGTGCCTAGACAACTTTCTCGAAACATTGGCCCTTTAAACTTCTTTACCAGAAATGGTTAACAACAACAACAAACAAACAAACAAACAAACCAACGAGGTAACGTGCAGTAAAAGCTGTGTCAAAGTCGAACAAACATACTCCCGTCACCCAAAGTCTGGCGTCCCAAGCAGAAACCGCGCCCAAGCGTTTGGCATTTGCAGAAGCTCCTCCGACACGATGGCCCCCGACGTTGGCACTCGGACGGTCCGACGTCGGAGGTGCACCGTCCAGGGATGATGTACGTGTCAGGTGTACCCCGAGCAGTCCCCGATGCTGTTGCCGTTTTGTGTGAGTTGGCCGCCCACTTTAGAGAGCAACCTGGAAAAGTAAAAAAATAAAAAAATAAAGACTAGATCTTAAACCTTTCCATCTTGGGGAACGTGCATCATTCTTGAGCAGTGTTTCCTATTTTTTTTTTTCAGAAATAAGAATAAATAATATCCGGGTGTAAACATGTGCTAGAAACAAAAGAATGCCGTTGTACTGAATAATATTTCTTAACTGGATTTGCGTTGCCACCCTTGCCACTGGCAATACTTTCGTGGATGACAATTGATGAGGCAACGAATGACTGAAGGAAACTAAACGTTTAATGAAGCGAACTTGTGCTCAAAACAAAATAGAAGGCTAGCGTTGCACACATCGATGGCGATGCAACAGCAGGATCGAGCGCTGGGGGCGAGACCGACTCCAACTTGCCACGCGGAGCCCCTTAAGTACATGTGTGGGCTTCTGGAACAATCGGCGTAGAAGGTTTGGCGCAGAGAGCATTCGGTCTTCGAACAAGCGACAGGGTTCTCGAATTTACCAGAACGCAACATTTACAGAAATAACAAAACTGTGCGTCCGCTCCCAGGCACTGAATCTCGGCCCTTTGCATGCGAGTCAAGAACGATAACCATTCGGCCACGAGTGCGCTTGCTCGGAGACGCGCGTGGCAATACTAATCCGTCCCAGGGCAAAACTTGCAAATGAGTGCTGCTTCGATAAATGTTGATTCCTCAAATTCTCCAAACTCCTGGAGGTAGCCACTGGTAAGCTCGTTTTTATTCCATCCTATTTCATCTCCCCACCGCTGCATGGGATGGAGTCGTAAACGGTGTAAAATACTAGAAGCTTTCCCCACTTTCCCCTTTTATGCAATTTCTATGGTTCATAGCTTTTTCTGTTACAAAAACACAACCTCTCCTTCCACTAAGAAACACAAATAGTATGGTCCAAACTTGAAACCGTTACAGTGGCTCTTGTCGTAACCACAGAAGCACAATGACCTGTTGTCCTGAATGAAACTTGTTTGCCAATGATTCGAGTTTTTGTAGGAAACCAGAATGAAATTTTCTTTTTGGGGACCATTTACCCTGTATGCTGACCAACTAAATTAAAATACCATCTTTCTTTTCTTTTTTTTTTTTTGAGGGCATAAAAATTTGGAGTTTATCGGATAAATCTCGGGTGACAAAACTTTTTACCGGCGGGCATTTTTTTTTTTTGATTTTCGGACTTATCCGAAAACACCAAGTCCTATTTATGCTCCAATAAATGGCTAGGATCTTCGAAATTGGTGCTTAAACTGGAACAATGCTTCAGGACAGGATCAGCTGAGGAGACCTCAGAGCTCTGGGAACACTGAGGGAACTCTGGGGAACCACTCCTGGGAACCCAGTTTGAGAACCCACGCTTTGAGTAAAAGATGATAAAGTATAGCGAGGCACAAATAAGTAAGTCAAATGAATACTGAATTCTATTGATGTGCCAAGTAGCACAGGCACGGTATCCCAGATACATATACTGTACTGACCAAGTGTATACGAGTAATTTCGTGCACCAGATATCGGTTAGACGAGGCATGAACCAATCATGGCGGCAACTGCTCTTTAAAAAGAGGAATGAGCGGAGTTGTGGCTTACGGATCGTGGCTCTCGCAAGAAGGGCATGGGAGCGGGCTCGCTCCGTTCTGGGTACCGCCGTCTTTCGCAGCCTTGCTGCTCTTGTGTAACTCGTACAGGCTGTCGTCAATCAAGAACCTGCAATGAGTTATGTTTCAATTGTTCATCCATTCATCTATACGACCAGCCTTACGTATAGGCCTAGATGGAACGCCTTCCCGCTTGCACGTATGTTACTGTGGCACGTTCTGCTGGTGCTGGAAAACCGGTAAAAAGTCTCTAGACATTCACAAAGCACCGAAGCTCGCTAGCATCTACTTTTTGCCACCACCAGATGCCATGGTCACTGAGCTGGCAACAAAGTGAGGCCATTCCATGCAGGCTACCACCCATCATAAAGGATACAGCCGTTAATATCCATTCATTGATCCAGCAGCCCCTTGGCCCTACTTTGCATAAACCTCAATGCATTAAGTGCTCATGTCAAAAGAGCCTAGGGATCCTGGGCTCCGTCCTCGCCCTTGCCCTATACTGTACTAGCTGCGCGGGCATAGTACCAGTGAGGAGTACCATTACTGTGCAGTACCATTACTGTGCAGTACCATTACTGTGCAGTACACAATGAAGACTCCAGGTTAAGGGTCGTACCGTGCTGGGTTAAATTTTTCACTACAACACAAATGTGCGTCGCCGTACGTAGTAATGTAACATCTAAATATGTATCAAATTTGCTTTTTGCTCATATAAGATCTGGAAAGTTGCTAAGGCAGCTACATGCTCGCACTCTAGGAGATTATGCTTCAAGGCACAAAAAGTTTTATGATCATACTTTATGCTCATTAACAGTTCAATGTTGTTGCACTAACTTTGTCGCTTGGCAGACTCAATCATAGTAGTAACACGCTAGACAGGAACCTTGTCTCTCCTTCAAATATTTCTCTCAAATTGGCTACAACATCAAACAGGCTTTTAGCTTTCAATTTAAACAGGCTCACTCTCTTAAAACTGCAGTTTCATAGCAAATTTCAGCTGGGACATCTCTAGAAATGAATTGATTTGCTTGCTCGGCCCGTACGCGCATTTGCAAGCAGCCACGGTTCAAAAGTTACTCTGGCCATCATGGATGAGAAGAGCTTTGTTGTGGCACCATTCCAGCAACCGAGGACCCGCCTTAGCACGAAGGCTTGACTATCGGACGATCTACACAGCCCAGCAGCAAGATGGCAATGCTGCGGGGTCGTCCTCGAAAGTGTTTATAGATGGATGCCCCAGGCCAGCCTCACCTGTACCACAGGAGGGGCAGAGGTGCCGTGCCCAGGTGCCAGAGGGCGTGTGCGTCCAGCAGGAAGTGCCACGGGGGGAAGTCCCCCAGCTCGAGGAGCAAAAGCAGGTTGAGGGCGGCCACCACCAAGGCGCAGCGCCAGACATAGGGGCGCCTGCGCCGGTGCCACCAGCACCACGCCAGCCAGCCCAGCGAGTTGAGCAGCCCTGGGGAATTCATCGGGAATTGGAACTCTGGGAAAGTACTGAAACTCCCTCGGATGGAGCAAAGGGGGAGGATCGGATAAGAAGCCTATGTTAAAAACACCGATAGAGCCAAAGTGGTTTTCCCAATGGAGCTGCTACAAAACATAGTGTTCTATGTGACACCAGAAAAGAATTCTGGGAACTGGCTGTATAAAATCGGCTGTAGCAGACAACGGAGGAAACGCAGGTAAGCAGGAGATAGCAGGCGTGCAACTCTGCTAGTGCTACCCGCTTTCTCATGCCAAGGAGGAGCACAGAGGATGTCCTCATCATTCATTGTGCACAGCCTCCTGCAATTTTTGAAACTGGTCTATTGGGCTGGGCAAATCGAAATCAGACGCCAAGAGTGTTGGCACACTGCGGATCGGAGCACGTAGAGCGAGGTCGCGCTGCAGGACCCGGGTATCTTCTGTTCTATCCCCAACCCTGCCTGTTTTGATCTGGATAAGCAGCACAGCAGTGCGCATTTCTGTAATCAGCAGTGTGCATTCCTGTAACCACACTGGCCAAATCACTCATCTACGGTGGGAATTCCGGTGGAATAAACTACAGCAAGAAAAAACGGAGCAAATGAAAGCTTGAAGAGGAAACAAATCTGACGGGTTGGTTAGCTTTTGTTCTGTACAAAAGCCCAAAACCAAGATCCGGTATGGAAGGCTACGCTGAATCTACTGTCTTTTCACGTTACCCTTAATTGTTACCGAAGCAAAAGGGATTTAGTAAGTATCTGACCCCGCCCTCCCGCTGAATCAATTTTCAATCCTTCTTCCAAGACTGAACAAAGTAAAAACCAGGGTCTGCGACAGCGTCCCCAAGCACAGTACCTGCGGTGACGTTGGCCAGCATGTTGTAGCCGTAGTCAAAGTGCACAAAGGCCAGGTAGTGGATATGGTAGGCAAAGAAGGCCACAAAAGGCATGGTCACCGACAGGGAGGCCAGCACACTGTGCGGTGTTCCAAGGACCCTGTACGGGAAAAGCAAAAGAGGGCTTTTGGTGCCAACCACACGACCTGGTAATGCACGTCGCAAACCCAAGGCTACCGGTGCCAGTTACTAGTGAATAACTTTAACCCCTTGGCTACTAACCACGAGTGTCACTCATGCCCTCCATTACCATTATAACAGTACCACACAGTGAAAAACTCCTGAATAAACATGCGTAGGGTTGCCCCTTTTCCTTGAAGGGCAACTCCGGTTAATTCCAAGAAATTTGAGTTAACGGTTGATTATATATTTCGAAATAGTAATTAACAATTGAATGTCATTTCATAAAAAAAAAAGTATATTTTTTACGCAGTTTTTATTTAAGGCTTACCACAAACTGAAACCTTGCCTGAGGCAGGCATTGTTGCTCCTGTGTCATCACTTACATCTCTAACCATGTAATACAAATCGCCACGTCACGTACCTGGCGGCCGAGAGCAAGGACGAAAGTGTCGTCTGCTACGATCGGCAGTCCTCTACACCTGATACCTCTTATACTACCGCGACCGCAACTTGAGTTTTAGCACAGAAAAAGGAAAGTTTTCCCAAAGGCTTGTTCTTTTAAGACATTAGTAGAAAGTGAAGTTCAGTAAGCCCCATGTAAATATGTCGTGACGGGCTAGTAGCAGTACGCCGCGCTCAACGTCGCAAACTGGCTCTCTCGCACTTGACAGACGCTGCCGGCAAAAATGCGTGCTTGCACGGGAGAACACAGGTGCACGTGCGTTCTGCGAATCACGTGGGCAACGATGAGCATGGTGTTAGCGCCACCTATAGGGTTCGCTCAAAAAAGTACAAAACAAACAAAACAGATCGCTCCGAGAGCCCCGAGCATGATGTAGGTAGCGCAGGGTGGGCTGTGCCAACACTGTGGTATTGACTGCGCTGTTGTCTTCACCACACCTTGCCCGCTAGGACTAGCAGATTTTGGTGATTTCATGCATCTCAAACTTGGCTTGCCAGTTTCATCACCATTTAGGCGGAATTAGATTGAAATATTTGGTGTGTAGCAATTTTAGGCGATACTAAAGAGAATTGCATTGTTCTCTTAACATGTGAAATGAACCGGATACACCATAAAAATCTGCTTTAGTTCCCCTTTACTGCATGTTTTGAAGTTGTACCTTGGCCTGAACAAAGCTGATGGTTCAAGTAACACCGATACGGCTAACGAGGCATCAGTGAATATGGTATATATGAGCAGCAACCTTCGGCGGTTTCTACTTACCTCATGAAAAGGCTGTACAGGGAATAGAGCACCAGGGAGAAGGCACAAAAGTAATCCAGTTTCTGCAGAGCGGGAAGAAGGAAAATAAGATAAAAACAACATAGATTTTCTATGGGCTGACTCTCCCTGGAAAGTTACAACAGAAATACAGCACTCTTTCAAAGGTGATCTCACTACTCGGTTTCGAGTCATGACGGGAAGAAACAGAAACTATTTAGAGTAAAATATAAAAATAAGTCGGCTGTTTTCTATGCAACCTGTGCAAAAGTTTCAGTCCAAAAATTGTGTAATTAAACGACTACCTAGGCAGCGGTGTAGACTTTCGATTTTCCCAGGTGGGGGGGCAGGCTGAGAAGTTCACCGGGGGGGGGGGGGGGGGGGGGGGGTGCTTTCTCGTGCAAGCAAAAAAGCACCCCCCCCTCCCTCCCCCTCCTCCCTCCCCCCCCCCCCCCCCCCCCCCCGGAAGTATGCTAGGATTCCATTTAGAAACTCGTTTCATGGCACATAAACAGCGTCTCGGCAAGGATCATGGCCCGGGCCCGAGGGGGCTCTGCCCCCTCCGGATCTCACCAGGGGGGCCACGAGCCCCGATGCACCCCCCCCCCCCCCCCCCCGTAGTTTACGCCTATGTACCTAAGTCTGATAACTCTATGCAATGTCAGATATCACAGCAGCATACTTGCTGCTATTATTGAGTAACAACTTCACTAGCACGGTTGCATGAGCACCATAATGTGTGCAAGCTCATGAGGAGCATGCAAAAAGGCCTTTGACCCTCACACCTTGGACTAAAAAAATTAAAAACTGCTGAGCAATTGGCGACGAGCGCGACCGAAAGCGTCGCTGCGGTCGGCCTTCCACGATTGGCCAAACGTTGACTATGACGTCGGAAAAGGATTTATCATCGACGGAAATAAGAGGAATGAAAGAACTTTAATTTTGAAGGTGTTGGCAGTGTTCCTTTGAGAGCGCAATGATTTCAAGCTTCCACCATGCTATTTAAAAACACCATCAAACTTGTTGTTTGCAAGGTAATGACGTTACAAGGGGGAACCGTAGGAGGGCATCACCAAAACTTCTCGCCGCTAATAATAAATAAATAAGTTCAATACCACATACCTAAAAAGTAATTTTTGTCTTCCTTTTTACCTTAACACAAAATAAAATGTTTGTGTGCAAGAATAGCATAAACAAATAACAACATGTGCTTCTTGGGAAGCCCTAAAACATCACTGAGTGGATATTGTTGTTTCTTGCAATGCACACATTTCCCTAAATTATTCCAGCACTTTCATAAAGTGGTCATAAAGTGTCAAAAGCATTACCGCTTCAGGATCGTTAAGCGTTCGTAGACGGTTTTACATGCTTTGAAGCACACCTCGGGTTTTGATTTTATTGTGACGTCACTTTGGTGCCAACACTCACCTCAGTAACTGGAGTATCCCTAGCATGAAAGACGGTTGACCAGAACCAGGCATTGATTGACAGCTGTGGAGAGGAGGAAAACAGAACAGCATTGTCTCTTCAGCAGCCTGTCAGTGCAAACACAGTTGCTGAGAAACGTAACCGGACCGTAGCGCACTTGCAACGGGGCGGCTCTGACGCAATCCACTTTAACCACAACCTCCAGTGCATCTCCGTGATATCGCCTCATGCAGTATAGTCAACACAATCAGTCTAGCTGCTAAAACACTTAATAAAGGCCAAGGTTGGTGGCAGCCCGACTGTAACAGCTGCCCTAAAAGATGAGATTTCTGGTTTGTAAAATGCTCCAAAGAAAAGACAAACATGAGAGTGGGGTTCGTAGAGTATATAAAGCTTACAGTTTGCAGTCACTGCCTTGTAGCACACTTCGAAATTATTTTAGTTTTGTTTAGTCAGTTTATTTTCTCATAGTATAAGAATAAACTGCTTATTTTCATTTTCCATCTTGTTTTCTGCAGCGTTTGTGTAAAGTGTAAAGCTCCCTTGTCCAACAAAACTGGCAATATTGCTAAATCAAATATTCTATCTTTTCTTTGCTCCCTTCTCCTTTTCTACAAAAAGCACCGTAAACACAATCAGATCATGGACAAAATTCGAAATTCAGTGCTATCTGGTGGCTCCATTAGTATTTTACCTTCTCCGTACAAATGGCGGTAATTGACATGCGGTCGGTAGTATTTTGCCGGGCACCATCATGTTCGCTAGTCAACAGGAGTCGAGAATCTGTGTTTTAAAGTGATAGCTAAATTTGGAGAAAAAAATTTTCCGCTAAATTTAGTAAAAAGTTTTCCCGCAAAATTTCACAAAAACTTTTTCCGCCAAATTGAGTGGAACATTTTCCTGACAAATAAAGCAGGAAATTTTCCCGCCAAATGTAGAGGGAAAATTTCAATGAAAACATGTGACGCTACCGACTAGACTACGCATACGCTTGCACGGCTTGAGAATGAGCGCGGGTTTAAAGGGAAGGTGGGGCACTTCTGCATTTGAAAAAAAAAAACCACTTGTATTGCGTTCATTTGGCCTTTAGAATAACAGATATAACAATTATGTTTCAATGTAATGCGCCGGAGAGCCATAAGAGCAGTTTCAGAATAGGGCTGAAGCCCCGCCTCCCTAGCCTTGGGCGGCCAAAAGATCCGTTGATGACGTCACGTACAGCAACTGTCTTTCTCATTTTCTCGCGTTTAACAATACTTGCACAGCAAATAGCTTTGGTATTCGGGTTCACAGGGTAAAAATACATCAGAGTTCACTTATAACTCATTTTTACAGCAGAGCTGTTAAGGGCTAGGTTCCCCAGGATTGTGTCCGGTACCTAACAAATGTCGACACAAAACTCTGGACAGCTACCGCCATGTATGAGCGACGGTGGCAACCAGACAGCCGGCTTGCCGGCCTCGCTCATAGATGGCGGCAATCTTTCCAGCCTTTCCACTCTGAAAAGGCTGAATTTCTTTGGGCGTCGTCCTTGAGGTTGTCCGAGTGGTCATCCTAGAAGTCATGCTTGAGGTCGTCCTAGAAATCATCCTTGAGGTCGTCCTAAACGTTGTCCTTGAGGTCGTCCTAGACGTCGCCCTAGGCATCGTCCTTGAGGTCGTCCTAGGCATCGTCCTTGAGGTTGTCCTAGATGCCGCCCCTGAGGTCGTCCTAGACGTCGCCCCTGAGGCCGTCCTAGACGCTGTCCTAGATGTCGTCCTTGAGGTCGTCCAAGAAGTTGTCCTTGAGGTCGTCCCATCATAGTACAGCTTCGCTGGTCTTCCTTCTTCACCAGAGTGGAAAGGCTGAAAGTGTTTTCAAGAACCTCCGTAGCTTCCCTTTAATGCTTTGCGAACGGGGGTTGATAACGCTATCGCCTACAGGTGGCGCTCTTAAAGGCAAAGCTTAAGTGTCCCCGAAGTTTTTTTACCTTACACTTTCTGGATCTCTCAGTTTCGATGGTGACAAATATGCAAAAGGTAAAAATAAAGGAAAAACACAAATCTCCAAATGCAGCTAGGTGACTGGTGCATGACCGAAAAAGTCCGCCTGGTTCGGGTATCGAACCCGGGACCTCTCCATTTCCAGAGGAGGCTGGAGCGCTCTACCAATTGAGCTAACCAGGGGTTAGACGTCAGTAGAGCAAACAGGTTTTACCAGCTGCCACCAGTCTAACACCAACAAGGCTGAAAAGCTTGCATTTTAAGGTTATGATTAAATGCAATTAAATGCAAAAAGCACCAAACAACATTGAAGCCGTGAAAAATGTTTGACATCAAGGGGCTGTAAAGTAGAATATGTGCCACCAACAGAATGACTGGACCCGAGTTAGAAATGAATGCCTATGCAGCTCCCGTATTCAATTCCTGTGTTGCATCGTACTAAAGTCTCAAGTGTTCCTGCCTTGCATTATACACAGCATACATGCCATTCCTCAGATGATGATAATGATCAAAGTGGCCAGACTGAATTTCAAAAGAGTCTTTTGAATGTCTTCATGGCGGATGGCACTGAGCATAGCAATATTGTTTTTTTTTAATGTGCTGATTTTATCATTTTTGTTTGATGTTGCTGAACCAGTGTTCCATAGGCTACGCAGAGCTCACGTTCATCTGCTTCTTGCACAGGGGTTGCAGTGACACAAAACGCCGAGCTTTGATTGGCTCCTATTGGAAGGACAGTGCATAGACCTCAAGGCAGCTAGCACTGAGGTCCACCCACCATCCCTCCATCAGAGCCAATCAGAGCTCTGCGTTCTATTGTCACTGGAACCCCCGAGCAAGAAGCAGATGAACGTGCACTCCACATTGGGCTGTTGACAAGCGCGGCCCCTAACAAAAAGCGTTCAAAGAATCAATCAACAAAGACTAGAAAGAGGAGAAGACGGGTGCTCACTACAGCTTGCCCTTTCCAGATGAGGTAGTGGGGGGCGGAGCGGGGCACCAGGCGCCTGAACTTGCGCCACATCCACAGGTGGCAGAACCCATTGAGGATGGAGAATGCCACAGAGGCCGGCTCCTGGATGCCATAGAACCGCAGGAACGGCCACTGCAAGCAACATGGGAGATTATATATTCACTCTGTCACAGCGACGGAACCTGTAAGGGAATCCCTCCAAAAAACCCAGGCCATCGTCTTAAACACATGATTACTACACGCTATGGGACAATTCATTGTATTGCTTTGTCCACCAGTGCATAAAAATTCTGACCCTGCGAGTTGTAATTTTCCTACAAAAATTAATACCTGGTGGTAAGTCCAAACAGATGGGGTATGCTCTTCTAATTTTGGAAAAGAAATTAAAAAAGAAAAAATGCATGTAACAATTTATTATGAAAATTAGGGTTACTCCTTGGTTTTGGAGATTCAAAAATCAAGTAGCGAAAAATTGCGAAAATTATTATTTCTCGTGAGATGTGGTGGTACAGATAGCACCGTGTGTATATATATGTATATTTCGCCTTTCTCCACCGACGGTCTCACTGCAAGCCTCTATTTCTTGTCGAGAACTTCCACAGCAATAAAAGCTTGCATATATTTCAGGGTGGGTTAGTCTATAATAAGTTAGTATGTTCCTTAAAGCATCTCGATTTTTCGACGTGGGACAGCACAAAGGCAGCCCGGCAAGCACTGAAATCTAACGCTCGAGTTTGTGCATCTATACACGCAGCTGGGCGACGTGACCTACATAACATCGACGTACGACGCGAGACAAGGTAGCCATTAGGAACCGGCCTACTCGATCGAACACGGAAACAACATTAAAAAACCACCGACTTTTCCGTGAAACTGGGTGACGGGTCTCCCCCGCTTCCGCAGAAACTGCAGCGCTTGCCACATGCAGTCGTAGCGACACTCCTCAGCACAGTCCCAGCGCAGCGCCCCGAGGTACCAAGGCCGCTGGGCGCTGAACAGCGTCAGCAGTTCGCTCGTCGAACAGTTGCCGGTCAGGCATCGCTGCACGCACGACTGGTACGCGGCCCCTTGATCCCCGGGCGACGCTCCGACTTCGGCAATAAGGCACGATGCGACGATGAGCACGACGACCACGGCGAAACCGAAACTTCGGAGCCATGGCGACGAAGATCGCCTCATAGCTTCAGGAAACTTGGAAGCCGTGAGCGGCGGCAGGACTCCCCATCTTATCAGCATCCAACCGAGTGTCCGAAGCTCGCAGATTGCGATGGGCGATGGATGATACGGCTAGTGATGCGTGTCTGCGGTGGTTCGAGTGGCGTCCCCGACCGAGGTGCGTTCGGAGGACTGCGGCGAGCGATGCTCATCGCTGTCTGGCTGTCTCGAGCGTGAGAGGGGAAGCACTAGGAGCACGAGGGAAAAAGAATGCACGTTTTGTCTGTCTCGCGAACGTGCCAAAACTACGTCACCCCCAGGCAGTAACGTAGCGGAGCACGTCACTGGCGTTGCTCTACATTGCTGACACCACTTACGAAGTAGTAACAAGATTACTATGTTTACGATGTTTACATTTTTTTTTTTCGTCCACACTTTCAGTGTTTGTGGCCGGCAAGCGTTTTTTCGCTACGTTGAAAACTGCAGCAAACCGGCAACTCTTGAAATTTGTATTATAAGCGTAAAATATTTTAAATCACGTAAAAAATAAGTGTAAAATATTTTATTTTAATCTGTCCCGCCGGTAAATGAGTGGTACCGTAATTAAACGCTGCCCAGCAACATAATTTCGCGAGAGCGACACTTGTGGCGTGACGAGCGTCTCATGGCGTCAGGTCGTCGGTGGTTTTGCTGCGGTCGGTTGCTGGGTGCCTGCTCGGTGCGCTCTGGTTCTGCAGTGCTCCCGTTTATCGAATTTTTCCTGGCCGTACGTGCGTCGTTGAAGCCAGCACCTTGATGCTCACGGTCGCCGCTTGAGTAATTCAGTGCGCAAACAGAACAAACGCTGCTTCCATCGCATAGCCGCTGTTGGCACTCGGAATGCCGAGACTTGACACCACCGCTCGCCTAGAAACCTCGTCCGTTGTTCGTGGGGCCAGGCCGCTCCATTCTCTTGCGCGGTTCTTCGCGCCGCGCATGTCAGTGCAAAAGTGCGGCGACTATCTGTGCATCGTGTAATAAGCTTCGCTCCCTCGTCGCTACTCAATCTGGCCGGGGACATGGAAACACCGCCACCTGTTACGACGTCTCCCATTCTTCACGTCGTCGTGGTCGGATTCCATCACATAAAAGGTTACCAGGTGAGCCAACGAGCTTAGCAGCATGTGTCTCGAGCGTGACGCACGCATTTGGAGTGCTCACAGCTAAGCTAACACTAGAACAACAACAAAACTAACAACTGAGTCTCGGCAGTCGTGTCACCCAGGTGTCTAAAAAAAATTTCGCAGCAATGCTGAAAAAAAAGAAACACCAATAGATTAAGTGTTAATAATGCGTGTTAAAACGAAGTTAGAAAGCGAGTCGATCGCGCGGTTAAATTTCGGTACTATCCGATTCTGGTTCATGTGTATGGAAATAAAAATGTATGGACGTTGTGGCTTATGCGGAGCGCAAGTTCGTCTGCTTCTTGCACAGGGGTTGCGATGGTGTCAGAACGCCGAGCTCTCATTGGCTGGTTGAAAAAAAAAATAGTGGGTAGACCTGAAGGTATATAGCGTTGAGGTTTACCCACTATCCTTTCAATCAAAGCCATCCAGAGCCCGGTGTCGTTCTGACGTCGCCGCAAGCTGTTGCCAACATTGCTAGATTACCTCAGTCGTGGAACTCGCGCGGTAGGGGGTCACTTGCTTTAGTCCGCCTCCTGTAGTTCGAAGCACCATCTGGATTTTTGGTTATAAGCAGTGTGTTCCATAGAGTACGGTGGAGCGCCACCTATACGCTGCGCTTCGAAATGTATGTATTTCATAGAATAAACTGCAGTTACCATGGCAGCCGTCTGGCACGTCGAACGACGGGAGGCGAGTCGTGGTGAGTGAGGGGGGGTACTGATCGTGCATGCAGCGTCTATGAGCAGTTCCGTAACTAAACTAATCTAATAACGTTGCCTCTTGCACACGAAGCAGACGACTTGCTCTCCACTATGCGCTTGTTCTCATGTATTGTCTTACCGTGCCCACAGTTGGAGTATGCATATCCTCCCCTGATCGAAGGAGGCACTTTGGACAGTCAAGAGTTGCCTGAACCTTGGAAGCATTTGCCGTCGCTTGCTTTGCCGGATGGAGCGCATAATTACGAAGAAGGTAAGTACAGCCTCGGATGCATTTGCGGCCAGTCACAACTGTTCAATATTTTCTTCGTACATACATTAGGCCCCAAAACAATGTAATGAGAATGGTCTAACTATATACTGATAACAGTGCCAGTAAATAAATAGTGATAAATGGTTTTAGAAAAGAGTCTATAACACTGTCTTTTCAATTGTCTTGATGTTGTTTTACTATTTCGAAGTCCAGAAAATCATAAAAGTATTGGCTCCCGTTTTTTGTTGTTTTTTTTTCTTGCCCAGATACCATTTATTTCCATTTGCCTGCTCTGGATAATCCCAAGCAGTCCATCTTTGGGATCTCCTGCTATCGACAGATCAATGCAGAGGTGAGATATGTCCCTTGCTGCTTTCAGGTTGCACAGCATTTGCTTGCTCTTTAGTTTAGAATATTCATATGCAACCACAATAGGACTCAACTATTGTTTGGTACCAATTTAGTATGGGTACCTATACACATTTAGAAATATATCTGATATTTTCTATTGTCTAAGCTGGTAGAGCATGTTTACTTTCTTTATGGTAAGCTTAATATGAAGACAGCAGGCACCTCCAAGACCCTATAGATGGGGCTGTCAGTACCTGTTGTAGCTTGAATTGGTCTGCTGTGAGTTTCATTATTCTGTGTTTTGTAATGATTCCTGTACATCAGTGATTTCTTGATTTTAAAATATAGGCAGTTTACTGTGCCCCCTTTTTTTTTTTTCTTCTTTTTTCCAGCTAGAGCATAGATTTAAGGAATCTGTATTAGAGTTACTTGCACTATGATTCTTATATTTTTCATAACTGACAGGAGAGCTTTTAGAGTATGATATCAATCTAATTGAAACCTTGAAAAAAAGCTTGCGAAAAATGCAGTTTGCTAGTGCCCTGCAACCCCAAGTGTAATGAGATGCCAGTAGTAGGGCATGTTTTCATCTTGGAGACCTCTTGAAGAAGGGTGTTCTGTAGTGCATCACAATTCTAAGTCAGAATCCGCTCATTCAGACTCTGCAGACATAGATTCCTCGTGGTACATCAGGACTGCCTAAGGCTGTCTCACAATCTTTGGTACTCTTTTATTTGTGCAACTTTAAATTGTTTACACAGCTGAAGCTCCACTGAGGTCACTATTCAGTGCTTAGTCATTATGATAATTCTTATGGCCTTTTGGAGGAAACTCTACAGCCTGATTCACTGGTCATTTTCTGCATTATTCCTGAATAATTTTTTTTAAAGGACCCAGACTTTCAAGCTCCTAACTGTAGGAGCTTCAGCGTTTGTTCTGTTGTATGTATTGCAATGCTCGTGTCCCTTGCAGAAGCTGCTTCGACGCGAAGCAGACGTGACAAGAAGCTCGGTGCAGAAGAGTGTGTGCGTACTGAGCCGGCTTCCGCTCTTTGGTCTGATACAAGCCAAGCTGCAGCTGGTGACCCACGCATACTTCGAGGAACGGGACTTCAGCAAGGTGTCCCTCCTCCAGGAGACCTTCCAGAACCTCAATTCGTTGCTGTGCCCAGAAATGCTCCAGGGCAGCTCGACCTTCCTCGGCAAGTCCTTCTTTTTCTCGATGGATGGATGGATGGTAGTGGCTATTCCCTTTGTATCGGGTTGTAACTTGCACCACCCAGCCTGGAAACCTTTACACCCCTCCCCTCGACATGTCCTTGTTTTTTCTTGCCTGGATGGATGCTGTTACGTTTGAAACCCTGGTGAGGCCGTGCTCCATCTATGGCACACTTACGGGGACGGTCTACAACACCATCGCTCGGCAGAGACACTCTCGAAGACCCGGAATCAAGGCTTTTGAACATCGGCCGAAATAACCGACGTCAACGGGTCTTCGTCTTCCTCTTTCTCCAACATCAAGAGAAGCTGCTCCTGCGGCGACATAAACCTCCAGGCCAATGGGAGTGTTTGTTGGATTTCATCTTCATCGATGTCAACAGCCACCAACAGTCACACCAGAATCCCACCAGTGACGCAACACCATCACATCACCGCTTAACAATGGATGATAGTGGCAGCTATACCCTTCGTATCGGGTGGTACCTTGCGCCATCTGGCTGAGGAACATCGGAACCTTTTCCCTTTTGCTTTATATTTCATCTCATTTAATAGTCTAACCCACAGCTTGGGAACACAAAATAGTTGCTCGAATTTCAAAAGATACTCAGCTTTCATGCAGAGCAGTTCATCGACTACATCAAATAAAATAGTTTCTTCTGGATTTGGTTGTCTGAGAAAAGTAAGACAGTGTACCTTGAAATACCCAGGCTCTGGTGGGAAATCTCATACAGAAGTGTTAAATGAGCTTGGTTATAAGTAGAAATTGGTATTCCTCCCAAAGCAGCCATGCCTCACCTGGGGAGGTTCTTGATGCAGTAAATGAACATACACTACTACATCGAGAGAGCAGCTCCAGCATGTCAGTGAGAAGTTTAGGATTGAAAACAATGTACCTCTTAAGTACCGCCTGATGACATTATCATAAGCATGCAGTTAACTTTTTACTGTGTCCTATTTTAACAAGCATCTCTTTTCCAGGTCTTTCGTCCCGTGACCTTATTTTGCATTTCAAGCATAAGGCGGTGCTGCTTTTCAAGTTGTTTCTCTTGGAGCGTAAGGTAGGATTGCTTGCTATTTCTGATCAAGAAAAAATATATTTTCTTTGGCTTATGCTTATTTACTTGTTCTAGGTACTCTTCTACAAGACACCCGTAAAAGATCTCTGCTCCACAATTCTAACCCTCTGCTCACTTTTCCCAGGTTGGTTGGTAATGTTTTATCTTAATGACTGAGTATTTGCAAATCCTGAATATGCAGGCAGTAGATCTGTTCATTTGTGGAACTCTTCATTGACTCTTATTATTTAATTAACAACTTCCAAAAGTATGTTGGAGACATATTTTGTGGTGTTGGTGTTGCACGTACGTTAAAGGGGTACTGAATCGAAATTTCTAGCTCGCAAAACAAGGCTCGACGGATAGGCTGCAAAACCCCAAAAACATCACTCCTACAGCAATATCTCTAAGTTGCCATATTTTTGGAAAAGAAGTGCAGGATTGAACACGGCCGACAAGACAAGACACGTCGCGATTCTCATTCCCTCTCCTCCTCGCTACACTTTGTCGAGCTGGTGAAGTGAAGCGAGGCCGCTTCCCCTCATTCTCAAATTCTTCCGGGGTCAATGACGTCAGAGACTTCGCTTGATCGCGTCCTTTTTTACTAAAAGTACAGCCATCTGTTTGAGATATCGATGTATGAGTGGCGTTTTGAAGTTCGTAGCGTCCCGTTCAACGACTCTGCTGCCTTATTTTGCAAAATCCAAATTTCGGTTCAGTATCCTTTAAGATACTTTTGTATGCTAGCTAGCTTTATGCAAGCTTTTGTGCATTTGTGGCAGAACTAGACATCTCGTTACAATCCGAGTGATTTATCTCAATGTTATGTCCTCATAAACTGTCATAACAGTCTTTTACTTTTAATGCAAAAAAAAAAAGGCCAGTTTTTTTTTTATTTAAAAAAAAAGCTTGCATGCTCAACCTTTTATGCCAGAGGTGGCCAGGATGACCCGGCCTAAGAGCCGCAAACAAAACCCCGAAACATCCAAGAGCCGCGGGGGGGGGGGGGGGGGGGGAATCTTTTGTGTAGAGCAATAAACGAAACTACCTTCAATCTATCTGAGTCAAAAGCAGTCCAGCTGTACGTAAGGTAGCAGTAGCACAAGACTACCGAACCGCAACATATCTTTCGATTTAAAACGCGTTCCATTTTTCTTTTTGGAGAAATGCTCGTGTGACCGGGAGGGAGACGGAAGAAAGAGAGGGGGGGGTTAGAGGAGGGAGCCGCGAGCCGCACTTGAACACGTGAAGAGCCGCATGCGGCTCTCGCCGCAGCTTGGCCACCCCTGTTTTATGCAGTGTTGTTTCCTTAAAGGGTAACTGCAAAGAAAAAAAAGTTTTTTTTTAAATAGCCTAATTGGGACAAGCATGTCAAAAAACAATTTTTCCGCGAGAAAAAACATTTTTTACAGCAATATTTATTGCGTGAGACTGATTTTAGTTTGCGGCTATTTCGCCCGTTTTAAATCGCGCGCCACGAAGTTGTGATTATGTGACGTCAATCCCAAAAGGTTCTCATTGGCTAAGAGTTTGATTGACAGCTTAGATCTTGGTTGTTAAACCTTTGTTATTCGTTGCAATTTCCTTTTGAGCGGCATATTTTTACGTTTAAAGAATAACCCATGTGATGAGAGTTATTATTCTTTACAAAAGGTTTACAAGACGGGCACTTCCGTTTGGATTCATACAAACAAAAGCTTCGCCATCTTTCATGGCCGCCGAAGTCTGCTCCCGCCTGTCTCGCCTACCCGTTTCGCCGAAGTGATCAGTGTTTCGTCGTTTCGTGCTGACTCAGGTGCTTGAGTGAGACTTCTTGAAGTGAAGTAGTGTGTGTTTAGCAGCTGTCGCAGGTGTTAGTGATAGGAAGCGACGCGGGGTTTTGGCTTTCATAGCGCGGTTCTTTCGTTTTCCTCTGCTTGCTTAGCGTGTTTTTTTTTTGCTTGTTTGTGCGTGCAAAATGCTGACTTGTTAGATGTTAGATGCGTGATCCCGACAGTGAGCCTTCCAGCAGCCATGTCGCCCCGAAAGGAATGCTATTTGGGTGGAGGCAATCGGGCGTTCGCGTAGCGACAAACGTGTCCAGTTACGTTCTCGTCATATCGCTCTGGAGGCCGTCGAGATTCGCCCCGTGTGCACCTAACGTCCGCGACTAGACAGAAAATAAAAAAAGCACTATGTCCACTACATAAAAATGGTCTCAGTTCATGCATCTGTAGGCAGGTACGAAATCGTGCCCAAATTTATTCACACCGCACGATGCAACACGTCGCTGTGCAAACGCAGTCCAACCCGAAGCATAAAAACGGCAGATTTAGGACAACAATGCGGAGTCCATTGTTCAATTAAAACGTAGTAATTTTGTTGAAAACGCCCGCAGCTTTTTACTCACGGAATGCGTCGGGAAACTTCCACATTTTGAAACAGAACGAGGCAGATTTACTTTTAAGAACGCTCCCAGCGTCCTCCCGGACCAGTTTGACTGGATCAGCTGACGACGACGGGACTTAACTGGTTGAACGTCAACCCCACAACAACCAATTTGCGCTCCGTGTTAGCACCGCATTACACACACCACAAACGTTTCAGCTCTGTCTCATCGCCGTGTTGCACCAAACGGAACGAGATCGCCGAAACCAACGCAGCGCTGTCGTGAGTGAACCTTGGCTCGTGGTTGCGCACTCGTGGATTCTGTGACTCCCTTCGCTTTGAAAGCGCGCACGACGATTACGAACGATACTTTCCATCTTCTGGGAACATCACAGTGGCACTTCTCCGGTCACGTCTTCAGTACATGTGCTCGCAAACCGCGTCAAACCCACCAAACCAAAAAAATACCACGGCCTGGCGTGGTTGCCAGATCTTGCCGGAAGTCGAGACGCTGCGTCGTTCAACTCCGCAACGCAAGGAGAGTGAGGGGCGGGGCGTACTCCTCTTCCGCGGGGGTCGAAAGAGCGGGAGTTTCAAATGTGGAGAAATTCTGACTCTACTAAATTACGTCCTGTGGCGTAAATATTGATAAAAAAAATATTTTTTTTCGCGGAACATTTGTTTTGTGACATGCTTGTCCCAATTAGGCTGTTTAAAAAAAAACTTTTTTTTCTTTGCAGTTACCCTTTAACGCACCACCGCGCTGTGGAAAAGCCGCACCCGTGGCACTGCTGCTGCGAATGTCGCTTCCCTGCAGTGCACTCGTGCAGCAGGGGAAGTGCATTTAACTTGGCTAGCCTTGGGAGCGTTGAAAATATTTTTTGTTTTCTAGAACTGAGCCTTATTCGAAAGTTAAGTAGAGTAGTCTGATATTCGAATTGTTATTTAAATTTCAGAACTTCTGCTCCTTGCCGCTGTAAATATTGTAGAGGGTGCCAGCCCCCTGACCTTAGTGTTTTGAACGCTCAGTGTCGTTTGCCCTGCGTTTCCTCGCTGCCATTTGTCGTCGTTTCTCGGCAGGCATGATGGAGAGCGGCCTGGAAGAGTCGGCGTCCACGGTGGGTCTTCGGCAACTCACCTCTGAGCTGAGGCCCGAAGAGCACGACTTTCTGGAGGTGCACCTGGCTCCCGGACACTCCCCGAGCGAGCTCAAGCAGAGCCTGGATGCCGTCACCACCGAGAAGGGCAGGTGAGACCGTTTGGCCAAATTTTCGGTCTGAAGCGCAGAAAATCTGCATGCCTCCTCGGACGTGTTTACCCCGTTCTATGGTCTATAGGTCATATCAATGAATAAGTCGCAATAAACGGCCATTTTCACAAAACAAATTTGTATGTAAGTCGCCTTATATATGTTTTTACGGTCGGCATAGCAAAAGTGCGCTGATGAGCCTGCATGTCTACATTCTGATCATAATATAGGCTTAAGAAGGAGCCAGTTTCAATGTTCTCACTAATGAATTGAACAAGAAGTCGAACTCCTGCGGCACATTTGCACAGTTAAAATCCATACTAACAAAAAATATGCATATACGTCGCACCGCTGTGTACCCCTTTTCCACAAAGGCGCGGCCATCTTGAATGTCGTCACTTCCGGTATGCGTTAAAACATTGTTTTGATCTCTCCATGCCGCTGGAAGGTGTTCGTAAAAATGCATGATTGTCACATTATTCTTAATTTGTCTCACCTATATTAACGTGATTGCATTTAGCACCTCGTGTCGAAGAAAATCCGGCGTTGGTGTCGGCAGGACAAGAAAATTCTGATTGGTTGAAAGGGTCGTGACGCCGCAGCCACATGACCTCGTGCTGGAATTTCAAACAACCCACAACGCTCACGTGAAATGTGACATCACGCATGGAATGAAAGTGATTAAAACATGACACGTAATGTGAATTAAAGGTCGCTGCATGTCTCAAATAATTTCGCCTTAAAAAGTCATTTATTTGCCTTAAAGAAAAATTTGGCAAATTTTAAGCTAAAGCAGGATTTGAACCCTCGACCCCTCGGGTACGAGCTAGATGCACTACCTACCAGGCCACGCTGACATGCTTGCATGGCTTGGGAACATGCAGAAGTTTATATTTAAAGGTAAACATTTGACAGAGATCTGTCTGGTTGGGAGTAATTAATATTAAAAAATTCGAACACCAACCAAGCCCTTGTGTAGGGACCCAACGTTTCAAGGCCAATTCGGCCTCTTCTTCAGGGGCGACTACGGCTATGGCCGTTGAGGAGCGGTGTCCTTTTCTTTTTCTTCTACGGCGTGTGTCTGGTCTTCTTCTTCTACGGCTCTGCCTTTTTCAATAATGTGACGAAGCCCATTCACATAGGCGGATGGTAAAGCCCCTAGAGATCTGTTGATGTTCTGTGGCGTTGTTTGAATGTGCCATGATTCTAGGAACAGTCTTTTTCGAGGATTTGTCTCAACGTCAACGATGCATGCGTTGTCGAACTCAATGCGATGGTCCTTGACGTCGCAGTGCTCAGCAACCGCGCTACGCTCGTGATCGAACTTGCGCACGTCGTTTTTATGTTGACGGATTCTCTCTCTAAAGTTCTTCGTTTCGCCGATGTATGAGGCCGCGCAAACCCCGCACGGAATCTTATATACAACGCCTTGGGCCCTTTCTTTACCAGGGCGATCTTTCGGGCGTGGCATGAGTCGTCCAAGGGTAGACACAGGTTTGTGCGCTAGTTGGATACCCTCTTTCACATTATTGAAAAAGGCAGAGCCGTAGAAGAAGAAGACCAGACACACGCCGTAGAAAAAAAAGAAAAGGACACTGCTCCTCAACGGCCATAGCCGTAGTCGCCCCTGAAGAAGAGGCCGAATTGGCCTTGAAACGTTGGGTCCCTACACAAGGGCTTGGTTGGTGTTCGAATTTTTTAATATTAGAAGTTTATATGTCTAGCTATCGCGTTCCACTCTTAAAGGCGAAGCTTAAGTGTCCTCCGGTAATTTTTTTTCCCACATGTTCCAGGTTGAAAGGTCTTGTTATTTTTTCGTCCCGCTTACCAGATATGGAGCCCACTTGGCTGAGAATGAAAGGAAATGAAAAACGTCTACAGGGTGCGCCAGCAAAACTTTTGGAAACAAGCCACGACTTATACACCAAAAAATTTGCTATATAGTGCAATCCACTTGTAATGATAATGAGAAAGCCAGAAAATAAATCATTATAACTGATTATCGTTGCATCTAGACTAGAAACTGAAGGCTTCTAGTCTAGAAACTCTAGAAATTGATCGTTATAAGCAGTGCATCATTATATGTGGTATCTTTATAAGTGGATTGCACTGTAAACGAAAAAATGGAAGCCAGTGGAAAGGGGCAAATTGATCTGGCGCAGATTTCAACTGCTACGTATTCTAGGGAAAAATGCAATGTTATTTCCTGGATCTCTATATTTCGTACGTTAAATGCAGTTTATGTTGTGTCTTGTTAGGGGTAGTCTAAAGGGAGGGATGCCCAACTGGTGCGAAGAAGGGTGTGTATGGAGGCTTTCATATTTGGCAAACCTAACAAGCTGCCACATTTTGGAATATTTTTTGTGAGAACAAACTTTGAATGTTGGGCTTGACCCAGTCTGGGAATCCCACGCATTGGCAATATATTAGGACATTAGTTTTCCGACTTCCTTTTAATTTTCGAATATGATATCACCACAAAATAGAAATTGTTTACATGGAGTTTTTAATCACAGAAGTTTCCTCATTCCTAAATGCTCAAATTTATGATGTACATACTTCTGGCTAGCATTGGTACCGTGGTGGATTTTCATATTATTACTATTTTTACATCTCCTTATAAACTACCCTTTCGAGATGACCGCTGCATTGCATGGGCAATCGAAGGATGCCGGAAAGGAAGAAGAATACTCTGCAGTCTCTGCTACGGTCAACTCAGATGTGTTCATAATGAGGCTTTGTGTTTCCTCATGCAGGAAAGGTCCACAAAGACGCCCATCTTTTCTAGATGGCCACTGTAGAGCAGGAACTTTAGTGGGAATCACTGTGAGAGAACAGTGCTTTGCAGCATCCCAGACTTTTCGGTGCAATTTTAGGACGGGATGCTGCATTTGCTTGGTGGGAAATGTTTGCACAAACGTCTTTTTGGGGTAGGCCTGAGTGGAATTCTTTAGTTTTGACGAGAGCTGCTGCAATCTAACAATAATTCACAGGGTGTAAACTTTGATTACAAAATAGGCCCTTTTTAAGAGTCAGTCTACCTACCCTCTCCACAGCCAAACCCAACAATCAAATGCGACATCACGGAGCTTCTTCACAACAGAAAAAGCAAATGTCTGTGAAAGCATAGAACAATAAGCAGGGAATCGATTCCAACAATGGTTCTTGTACGTCGCCTTCAATTCACGAAGTCTGCTTCAAGCTAGGCGGTCGTTTTCTGTAATTACTGCCGTTAGTAGTACAAAAATATTGGAGTTTTTGAGACTGCCACTTGGTGGCTACAACTTCTGAAAAGGGTCTATTGTAACAGAATGATATATTCTCGTTTCCCAGGCAGGAGGATTCCACGGGAGAACCCGCGTCGCCGCTGGTCCCCTCCAAAGAGCAGCGCTCTACAGAGGACCTGAGCCTCCTCTCCCGAACCATCCGCAACTCCGAGACCAAAAGCCTGGCCAAGCGAGCAGAGTCCGTCGAGGCCCCCTCGGAAGACACAATGCCTTTTAGCCACAAGGCCAGCTCTGAAGAAAAAGCGGAGAAGCCTGCGGAGAAGCCTGCTGCAGAATCGGTTCGCCTGTCGCTTGGTTCGGTCGGGAAAGAGATCTTCAGCAAGATCCTCCCGGCAGGGCTCGCCGACATGGCACACCTCAACCGAACCTCTGCAGATGATGCTGTCTTCGAGCAGGAGGACAAGTTGGTCAGCGAAATTGAGGAGCTCCTCGACTCGGACCCCAAGGAAAAAGCAGAGATGAGGTGAGAGAGGGATTGATAGATTGATTGATGTTTATTGGAAGACCAGAAAGGGGGAGGAGTGGGGAAGTCTTCGGTGGCAACGAGGCCTGGAAGACGGCCTTGGAGGGTTGATGTGGGCCTCAACGCCCGTGTAGTGGACATAGTTCAAGAGGGTACAGAGGATGGTTTCCTGATTTTTCTTTGGGTATGCTCCGGGCTCCAATCTTTTCGACTTGGTAGCCTAGGATAGAGAGAGGAGGATACGATAGAAATGCAGGGGATGTGGTTTGCACGACCGTTTGATAAACTTTGTGAGAGCACAGGAATCTTTGCGGAAGCATTCCTTGGGCAGTATTGTTTTGCCACCCAAGGGAAAGTCGGTTCAGCTGGGGATGGATTATGGTACAGTAAAACCTGGTTAATTCGGATCTCATGGGACCGACAAAAATGTCCGAATTATTCGAAAGTCAAATATTGAAAGTACAAAGAAAGCTGCGCGAAAATGTTTCCCTGTGACATACCTTTATTTTGAGAAGAAATCTGTTATTACCGCCTGCTTTCTGGACGACACTTGGGCGGAGACGGCAACTTTCCTTAGCGCGGTCGAGTGCTCTACCGCACTCGCACTGTCGGAGCTACGCGTCCCGTGCGCTGACAATGTAGCACAGCAAGGCCTCTTCTAGTTTCGGGTGCACCACCTTCCAAGGCCGCTTTCTTTTCGCGTTGAACTTCTCGCTCTCGAAAGCCCGTAGGATATTGGCCACAATTTTTACGTACGTGGCCAAAGTGCTTCTCTTGACGTCGCAACTTTCCATCACTTGTCGAGAGACGCCGCCCTCCAAGGCCCTCAGTATTTCCACTTTCGTCGCTAAATTCTTAGCCTAGTACAGCTGCAACGGAAAACGAGTAGCACAAGTGACCAGTAATCGGAGCGGCGAAATCGCAACACCCGGCACTATTTTTCCCAAGTGCCGATAGCGAGAGTGCCAGTCACGTTGCATTTTTCAATGCGGGGGTGGCCGGCGAAAAATTGAGGGATAGGATAGTTGTTAAAATGGCGGGCTTTAGGATCCCCGCGTTGAGGCATAAAACGTGACTGTCACTCTCGCTATTGGCACGCTCGGGAACAATAGCCCCGCGTGTCGCGATTTTGCCATTCCGGTCGTCGGTCACTGTGCTACCCTTTTTTTGTTGCAGCAATGCTTCTGCCGTTTCCGTGCCAGGAGAGTAACGCGTTGAAGCACGGCGATCCAGAGCAAAACTGGTGCGAAACACGGAGAACCGAAAGAGCGAAGAACCATGGGGAAACCGGAAAAACCACGTGTGCACTTCGGATGGATTTCGGTCATACCCTTTGGAACAGACGGTAGCTAGCGCCACCTGCCGAATTCATCCGAATTAACCATAGTGCGCCGCGTTCCCTCCGAATTAATGAGCGTTTGCTGCCATTGACTAATACATACGTTTGACGGGACCGGATTGGCAGTTCAAATTATCCGAATTTCCGAATTAGCGGGGGTTGAATTAATGAGGTTTTACTGTATTGGTCCCAGGTGTATTCAGCTGGATCAAGTTTCATTTCCAGTTGGATACAACTGGAATCAGTTTAATTCAACTGATCCCAGTTAAAACAATTTAAAACGATTAGGAATGTATTAATATGTAATTACACAATGTGCTCCTCTTCAAACAGTTCTCCTGAAGGAGACAGTACTATCAGTAAATAAATAAAAATTCCCTAATACAGTTGGAACGCAACTGATTTTTCCTTGGCTGGAAAAATAATGTGTCATAATATTATGGTGTCGCATGACATAACGGTGTCAAATGACATCATCTATTTAGATAGATAATAAAGGTGCCCTATGATAGAGAGTTTTATAGTGATAGATGAGTGTGTCACTCTCCGAGCAGACCTTGACGATAGCTCCTCCGCATAAGGATACATTAGGGCTTGATAAGGTGCGACAGCTGTCGCTCTGACTACAGTGTGGATTCATACAGGACTGCTCCTTTTTTTGCAGTCACTACTGGTATGGTGTGGCAGTAATTTTCAGCAATAACGTTCAATGTTTTGTGCAAGGATACTTTCGAGTCTAGGTCACTCTCACTTTACTGCGCCCAGCTCGACAAGGAGGAGTGCTTAGTTTGTTCTTGAGACAACTTGGAAGGCAGGTTGGAGCGGTTTTGTTCCTAATGCTCACTTTCAACACGTCTGTTACGTTTCCAGGTCTAAGCTGGAATTTGTGGAGCGTGAGGACTCGGACGTGGCCAGGTCACCCATCTCTCCCTCTTCGAACAAGGGAACCCCTACAACCTTCGGCAATGTGGGCTCCATCTGGAGCAAGCTGCCTTCGGCCATCTACAGCTTGGCTTCCAAGGTATGGGACTGCATGAACTGTGATTCAACAATAGAATATCATTGACTCAAACTCCAGAAAGCCATAAATTTTGTTTGAACTATTAGAAATTCGTCTAAATATGATGCGAGATGAAGGTATGATTTGTAATGTGGATGGCTACACATACAAAGCAGATATTTTATGACTTTCTTTATGCAGTCCTGCTAATCGTAAGCAGGTATGCTACACGTGAAACATTGGTGAAATGTATGAGATAAGTTTATTTATCCCTCAAAAATGTTGTCAATTGTAGACTGTTTAGACAGCACGTAACACATTTAAACAAAATTAAGATTTTTTCATCCAGCAAAAAAGCTGTCTATTGTGGACTATTAGCCCCCTTGGGTGCACTTCTCACCGAGCAACAACCAGGAAAGCGAGCTCTGAGGGTGTTCCTTCTCTGCAGTGCACGGGTGCTCAGTAAGAAGCACGCTCAATGGGGCAGCGAGAACAAAACGTATGAATTAGTTGAAAACGCCGTTTGAATTAAGAGGCTTATAAATACATTGCAAATATAGTGGGACAACAAAAATTTTCAAATTTGTTGGAATTAACCAAAAGTATGAAAGATCTGAGCTTGAATTATCGCGAGCCTACTGTATAGGATCAATAGAATATATCCTCTGAGAGTGCCATAAATATTGCAATTTACAACGAGCACAACGAGACAGATTGCATCAAATAGACGCATTGCCATTTAGATTATGAAGGGGCTTGGCTATTAGAACCCGATGATTCATTCTGTAACGCATACTTTTCCTTCCCGGTATGGGACTGTCATCCAAGTGCTTTTTTGTGTATTTTAGTTTGATTATTAGCATCATCTTTTTTGTTGTCATCATAGTCACTTTGTGATACTTTGAATCAAAATGCAGACTTGAGCGTGACTTTCCCACAAAAGAGGAAGCAAGCAATCTACTGTGTGAACCCGATGACATGTTGGCTATTCGAACGGACCACATAAATCGGTTTCTTAATGTATCACATTACAATCTGCTATGGAAATGCCCATAGGTGCTTTGTAATTTGAAGGTATGAAAAATGCGAGTTTATCCGTGTTAAAACAAAAAAGAAAATTCTGTTTTTTTTTCCTATGGATGCACATCCAGCTAAGCCTTAGTTTTCTCAAAATCATCAAAGAGCATTGGTCCGTCTATTACGACAGAAAATTGGGCGGATGCAAAAGGAAAACAAAATTGGCTCACATTTTCTCCTCTTCATTTTGCCAAAGTGAACACCACAGCGGTCCACCGTGTCAGTTAATGGTTCCGTGTAAACTAGGCTTTGCCCATAACGAAAAATATTTTCTTCTTCGTGATGTTGTTTAGTCAGTTGACCTCATCTTTTAATGTTTTTACTAATTGAAATGCTCCAGTTCGCCACACCCCTCTGGGCTAAACTACGCCGCAGCCCGTTACGAAACCGATTTGTGGTCATAATCACTATGCCGAAATCGCCACCGTCGCTAAGCCGACCCTCGACGAAACGCGTTGGCGTTTAGCACGTGTGTTCCGACTTGGCGAAGGATGGGAATTCCAACCTTGCAATGGTCCGTTCTCCCGGGCGTTGGCGGCTACAAATGCAGCAGCTGCAGCTTTCTTCCGCTCCCGCGACATGTCACTGGAAACGTGCCAGAAAACTCCTTACTTCTCATAGGAGGGAAAAGGGACATAACGGGCAAACGAACGAAGAGAAAGAGCACGGCAGGAGCCGTGCACCATGTGGCGTCTTCACAAAACCGATCTAGACCGGTCCAAACCAAACCACGACCGTCCCAACGAAAAACGACTGCACGCACCGGGGCAATAAATGCCGACGCATTTAATAATAATCTTTGCCGGCTCGGGTGAATTGTGGCACCACGGAAAGGCAACGCTGTGTATCGCGGAGGTCCGCGTCATCGCATTTGCAGTCGCCGACGTGACGGGAATGGTGGGGCATTTCTTTAGAACGCTCCACCGCCGGCGCATGCTCGTTTCCTGCCACCCAGGCTTTGGCTGCGCGTGCATGCTTGTGGGGGGGGGGTCATGAGATGCCGAAGCGTTAGGGCTGGTTCACACGCTTGTGACCGCTTACTGCCGAGCATCTTACAATGTCTTAAGATCAGTTGCGACGAGATATATATATGTTTTTTTTTTTTTTTTAAGAACAGTTTTAGCTTAAATCTTTTTTTTTTTTTTTTCGGTTTTACTTATTTGAAATAAAACTGCCTCGGGGGTTAATTTTCGGTGTTTTTCATTATAACAAAAACGCGGAACCTTAGTTATAAACGATCATTTCTTAGATGGTACATTGGTTCTTGCAAATGGACCACAAAACCTTCGCTCTAGCAAAATGCATTTCTAGGACCACCTCAAAGGTGTCGCCGGGCATGCCAGAGTGTCATCTCATCGTAAGAGATTGCGAGAACTCGGTCGTAAGCAAATGCGGGTACGTGAGCTAGCGTTTATCGAAGGTGGGAAACTTGCACCGGAGACGGGACAATCGAAGAGCCCTCCGCCGTTTACGTCCCGTCAGTGACCATGATGACGCTGTCTCTTCAAAGGGCCAATGCGGCATCAAGTACCTACACCCCCCCCCCCCCAAACTCCATAGGGTGTTCTTTGAAGCATCATCCCACTGCAGTCTTTGACGCGCAGGACCTATGTGTCATAAGCATGGAGGTAGGAAGCTTTCGGAGGCGACTTGAGGCCACAAGAGGAGAAGCCAGAAGTGTGGAGGAACATGCACCCAAGGATGGCCAAAACCAAGAGATGCTGTTGGACATAAAGGAGAGCTGACTCGGAGCCAACAGCTGTTTGGGTCACCCTCTCGGTTTTGGTCATCATCGGGCGCGTGTTTTTCCACACTTCTGGCTGCACCTCTGGTGGCCTCACATCGCCTCCAGAAGTTTCTGACCTCCACGATCGGGAGCGTAATCCCGCAGTGGCACTTGGCGCGCAGGACTCCCCTCTGGCTGGAATCGGTGTCGGCGGCGTTGCGACGACGGCCGTCGGGGGACCGGGCCCCGAAGAGCGGGAACCCTTCTCTGAGCTGGACGGCGCGACGACCCCCGAGGACGGGGATGCGGGGCTTGTGACGCTCCACCTGGGGGAGGGCAACGGGACGGCGGCCAACCGGGAGCAGGAAGACCTCCTGCTGCGGAGCATCCCCAAGGTGCTGGCCCTGACCAACGAGGAGTGCGGCCTGCCCCTCCCCGTCTTCACCAAGGTGGGTGAGGCCATACTCTTGGACCGTAGCCACCGACGAGGAGAGAACAGCCGGAATGCCCTTTGGTGGTTCCAACCCCAGTGCGGGCTTTGTACTTTCGTAATGGGGAACGGCACTCAGAAAAACTGGACAAAAAAAAAAAAAAAGGAATGCGGGTTAAAGAGGTGTTGACTCACAACTCAAAATTTATATTTCTTTGTAAAAAGAAAAATAACTTCCCTCTTCTTTTTTTTTTTTTTTTAATAATATAGATTGTTTTCTTGTGACGGTTGCCGTGTCGAAACATGGCTATGCAGTTGAACCTCGATTTACCTAAGTCATCTTTTGAGCCAAAAATTTTGTTAAATTGTGAACTTCGTTGGATTGAGGCTTTCGTTTTTTAGCGTTGCAATTGTTCTTCCAGGCTCCCAAAACCCTCCGATTGCCTCACATCTTGCGAGTGAGCATTTACAAATAAGGTTTCACTAAAAAAAGGTGGCGGTAATAGGAGAATGCAGTTTATTGACCCCCATTTTGTACGGTTATGGGAGCAGTGCCTAGCTCTGCAGGAGAGTTTGCGTCGGGCACCTAACCACGTTCCATACCATACATTCCATACCAGCCCAACCCGGAACTCAGCACTACCTATGAGCAATAAAAAAATGACCGCATCTCCACGTGGTGAATGATGTTGATTGGGGCGAAGCTCTGGTGGTGCTGATGACGTTCGTTTTCATCCATGTCAGAAAGAGAATGTGTGGTATGGAACATAGTTATATACCCATTTGAGCATTTGACCGCAGCGCCCTCTCGTCTATAAACGTTGAGCCAATGCATGGAAAGTTTAACGCGATTATATACGCATTTGACCGCAGCGCCCTCTCCTGTATAGACGTCGAGTGGCTACATGCAACGTTTCATCCATGACAGAAACCCCAGCTCTTGAGTTACTACCACATCCCAGAGCCCCCTACTCGTCCGGCAGTCGTGGCCGAGTGGTTAAGGCGATGGACTAGAAATCCATTGGGGTCTCCCCGCACAGGTTCGAATCCTGTCGACTGTGCAAACATTTGTTATTTTTTTTAAGAAGACAGATGGGATGGCACGGACACCGGACAGACAAGGCTAGACCCTAAGGAGCTTCGCCCCTAAAAAACTCAGCACCATCAGCACTACCTATGAACAAAATCAGTATCGTCAGCACCACCAGAGCTTCGCCCCAGTCAACATCATTCACCACGTGGAGATGCGGTCGTTTTTTTTTTTTTTTCAGGGTTCCCTGTGCCTGCCATACGTGTCCCTGCCCATCATCGACCTGCTGAGTGACATCAGCGTCCGGAGCTGTGTGGTCGGTGCCACCAACGACCTCTTCAAGCAGAAAAAGCACCTCTTTGACGTTATCGTGGAGGTGAGTCCATGTGTCGCCGAAGCTGCCGAACGTCGCCCCGAGTATGGTGCCTGGAACACTACTTCCGACCGGTGTCTCTGGCTTCCCGTTCCGTCCCTGCATCGAAAGTGGTCCTGAGGCAGCAACAAACGATGTTGCGAAAGCCGAAGTTTTCATGCCGCCGGGTGTCACGATCTTGGTGTTTGGTGCTAGTAGAAGTCCCGGCAAAAAGTATGAGCGAGTGCTAGTGCCGCCGTCGTCACGGGTGTAAGTGGAGGGACCACTTTTTGGGATGCGGTAAGCGCACCAGTCATAGACATCTCCCATGTGCCATTCCCAGAGTGCCAGAGCACCTAAACTTTATTTTACGATCGTGCTGAAATCGACGACTGCAATATGGTAATGGCCTTGTGCAGTCGAACCATACCGAAATGACCGAATCTGGAGGAGCCTGCTTAAGAGCAGCTAAAAGAATTGGCATTCTCCTTTTACAGACCAGTATACCACCCGCTTGATATGAAAACCCTAACAGAAGCCAACACGCTCTCCACATTCATACGTGTAGTGGTTTGCCAGCTGTGCAAAGGTCCCGTGCAAATCTGTTTTGCAGACTTTTTTTTTTTTTTTTTTTGCACAAACACGGTTGACATTGATTGGCTCGGTACTTTTGGTCACGCGAACGTCACGGAGTGCTGTGCTCTGTGTACATTCACTGGGTCTAAATGCTGCCTTGACCTCGCTAAGCTAACTGAAATATCGTTGCCACTTGACTCATGTCTTAGCTTCGTGCATGCATAGATCTCCCATCTTTTGCTCTGTAGTTCAAATCATTGCGTAGTTCCTGCTCGTTCTGTACATGGACAGACGTCCAGCTAGTCAGTTGTTTAGTTTATCTGTTGCTCCCTGACCTTCAATTTTAAGAAAAGAGAAGAGCACTTCCCGCATTTTTGAAGAAAACTAGGAGAGCGCAGCATAAACATTCTCCCCACCATCCCATCTCATTAACAAACATCCCATGTAAACTTCTCGAGCACATTATTTATTCCCACTGCGTGAGCTTTTTAGAGACTAATTATTTCTTCACCACAGCGCAACACGTACTTCGTAAATAATTGTCATGTGAAACTCGGCTCGTAGCTTCAACCCGTGACATTCATTCTGTCGTTGGCCAAGGCTCCCAGGTAGACTGCACTTTTCTAGACTTTGCTAAAGCACTCGATAAGGTGTGTCACAAGCTTTTGCTACTAAAGCTGGCTAGACTTAACGTCGACCCTGATGTTCTTGCATGGATCCAATCTTTTCTGACTAACCGTTCGTAATGTGTTGCAGTCAATAATAGCATGTCTCTACTTGTGTCCGTTAGTTCTAGCGTTCCTCAGGGTCACTGTTAGACCCCTTACTATTTTTCATTTATATTAATGATTTGCCTATCAATATGTCTTTGTCTATTTGTCTCTTTGCCGATAATTGTGAAATTTACCGTGAAATTCAAGATATTTCTGATTCGTTTGCACTTCAATCCGACATTAACTCTGTCTCTCTTTGGTGTGAGTTGTGGCTGATGAATCTAAACACTAATAAATGTAAACGCACGAGAGTGTCCCGTAAACTTAATGACGGTCCTTGTTATTACCTTGATGGCAACTCTCTGGAACAAGTATTATCTTACAAATATCTCGGTGTTCACTTAACTGCTAACCTTTCATGGAAACGCTGCATTGAGCATATCACTTCTCGTGTTAACTGCACGTTGGGCTACATAAAACGTAACTTCTCATTGGCACCCGTTTCACTTCAATTGGTTAAATTATAAAACATTCCTCAGACCAAAGCTGGAATATGCAGTCCCTATCTGGGATCGGGGTCACGATACCCTCATCGTGGCACTAGAGTCTATCTGAAATTGCTCAGCCCGTTTCATTCTATCGAACTATCATCGCACCGCTAGTGTCACATCGTTGAAAATTAGTTTATCTTTACTATCTCTCTCTGCACCATAAAATTTCCCATTTTTGTTTATTTCACAAAGTTTATTGTCATAATCCCATCTTACACGATCAAATGATAACTCTCCCCTTTTACATTTCGACCCTTGTTGATCATCGGTATAAAGTTGGAGTCCCAAGCTCACTAACAACTGCATTTCACTCATCATTTCTTCCTTGCACAGCACAAAATAAAACCACCTCCCCGGTTTCATTGCTACCATCACTGACCCTAATTTATTTCGAAATGCTATCATTATAACAATTTTTTCCAATGATCCACAATCTGTTTGATTGTTTATTTGTTACATATTTAGTATCGCTAATTTGTCTGTTTTTTCCTCCCATCATTTTGTACCTGCTCTCCCCCTCTATAATGCATTCGGGCCCTGAGAGTATGATCAATAAATAAATATTGCAGGTGTGGTCATAAATCTAAATGAATTTCAAAGAAATTGATTAAGCATAGTGTGTTCTTTTTTTTAAGCAAATTCTCTGTACTCCTTGCCGTGCAATGAACCAGTTGCTTGTTGCCACTTGACGATTTTCCAAAAAAGCGGGAACCTGCAACTGTCGCCTTCCATGACAGGTGGACGAATGCAAGATCAACATCCTGGACAACGACTTGCGCCGGCAGCTGTACCTGACCATGGAGGACCTCCGCTTTGCAGACTACCTGGTCAAGAATGTGCTCGACGACAGCAAGGACATCTTTCTGGACACCACGTGTGAGTGGCGGATTCTGCTGGTCTTAACAGTTACACAGCTTGTCTATTTGAATATAGCAAATTTGGGCCTCAAAACAGTGTTAAATTTTCTTTTTTTAGATTTTGCTGGTTGGCGGTTAAAGGGGCCCTGCAATCATATTTAAGCGTCTACCTTTTTTCCGGTTTCCACGTCTCTTGGGGTTCGGATAAGCCAGCAAGAACGGAGAGAATAACTGAATATTAGTGTGTCATATTTTAACCGGACGACTTGAAAACCTCCTCCACCGACGAGGGCGACCCGCGTTACCGAAAGCGCGCAAAATGTGACGTCTTTGGTCCTGGGCTTACTACCGGTCAGAGCCGCTAAAAGCTCCTTTTAAGTCGAAATACAAAATATAAGTGGCGCAAACAGTTTCAATTATTTATAAAAGTATTTTTTGTTCAGTATTTTAGATCAGAAAAGAAAAAAATGCAGTTCATAAACAAGAAATGACCCGTCGACATACCCGCCACCAAACAATGGAAAAGGCGGCGCATACCAGAAAGGAGTAGTGGCATCAAGCGCGAACACGGAAAGGTCCCGGATGTACGTGGCGGCGCTGCGGTTGTATGGACAGGAGGATCCGACCGGCTCCGAGCGTTTCGAAGGCATTCGGCAAGAAGCTTTGTCTTGTGGTTCGGCCGTTTCGCGGTATGGCAGCGCCAAGTGGCTCCCATTTTGAACTGATTTTTACCCCGTGTTTGCTGTCGTTTGTGGCCAATGAAGTGTCATGGGGAATTAGTATTTAATCGCGCAGCAAATGCAATGAGAGCTGCTCTGGCTGCCCGCTGCATACAGCCTATCCAGAACATGCTTTAGTGGCGCCATCTCGCGCCGCCGACACGGAGTGCGGCAGCCGTGAGCGCTCGATGAGCTCACTACCCCTCCTCTAGTTCATGGCCACTCTCAAGCAACCAAGGACGTCATGAGGGAGGTTATTTTTTGCTTGTTCTTGCAATTTTAATTTGCCTATAACTTTTAAAATAAAGGTAATTTCGAGAAAAGAAAAGTTTCACTAGGTTTCTACGTTGAGTGCGCTCAGGTTCAGTGCAAATTAAAAACCAGTAAAAAAGTTCTTGCAGGGCCCCTTTAATAACAATGACCATCGTATCAACAATGGTGTTTGTCACTTTAGTTGGGCGATGACTTCTGGGGTTTTCTCTCTGCAGGCTGGCAAGGTGGCGAGGAGTGGCTCAGGGCCCAGTTTAAAATCTATCTAGTCAGCCTGCTGAGGACAGCACAACTCGAAGGTGAGTGCCGGCGAGATCGGTCTGCTAAAGAAATTAAACTTGCATACTCGGTGGTTAAAAGTTCATTGCATGCTCTCATAAATTCATACAAACTCAACGACACATCTCCCAAGACTGTTCCAAATTTTACAGTGCACTGAAATACCACTTGGAACACACTTTGAGGGACCTCGAAGAAGAGGTTAAGTGAAGGTTTACTCAACTGAATGGGGTTTTGTAGGGGAAATTTTACATACCGTAAAATACCGGGCAAGCGCCCACTCAAAATTGAGAGATAATCAGTGAAAAATGGAGGATAGGCGCTTGTCCAGTCATCAATTTTACATATGAATACACTGTGCGTATTTTCTCAGATCTTACAAATTTGGGAATGGGCGCTTAGTGTGGAATGGGTGGATGCACGGTATGCTACGGAAAGTTTATTTACCTGAGCAGTTTGTTCAAGTGATATATTTCACTGTGGCTGTTCTACTAGCGGTGGGTCAATTTTTAGTTGGAATTTGCAGTGATAGCTTTTTTCGGTCTCCCAAGAACCTCTTTCCTTCGAGTTCATTCACGAGGCGTGCCTGCCCCATCCAGAAGGAAGCAACAGCAAGGATCAAGAGGCGTTCAACACGGCCTTCCTGAGCGCGTGGAAAGCGACGCACAACTTCAAGATCTGGAACAGTGTTGCACATCCCTGCCTCAAGGACATACCCACTGGGTGAGGGTTCCCACAAGCACCATTGATCGCGTTCCCATGCTCGCTGCCACCTGCAGCAGTTGGAAGGAATGACCGAAATGACTCTAGCGCAAGATTGACGTTTGTTTTGTTCTTTCCCCCCTCAGACATTTTTACCGGGGACAGTTGTCGGTGGCTGACATGAAGCTGCGGATCGCCCAGTAAGTTGATTTCTTTCCCAGTGAACTATGTTTCCTTGCTTGTGTGTCGGTCAAAGTTTACGTTCTGATTTTCCCAGTTTTCTTGGTCACTGAAGTGGGCCTTTGCCCCCATTGGGCAAAGGCCCGCTTTCATGCACTGTTGTGCCGCAGGGAAATGGGACAATAGGGAACCTGGACATGCAGATTCATGCATTTGTGTTGCTTGTAACCTCTGTAAAAGTACTTATTAATGCAACCACTATAAAAAAAGGGAGTGATTTTTTTTTTTCTATTTTGTTTGAACATAATGTTGGGATGTGGCTATTACATGCACACACACACCTCTATCGTACATGCATACAGGTACTACAGTTTGCCTGCATCATTTCTCATTATTAAAAGCAAGTTAAGGACCAGGTGCTTGTCTTCAGTTTCACAGGCACTCATCCCTTTAGTAAGCTGTCGATGTGTCGTCTTTGTGTGGGTCACACCAAAAAGCCTTCTTCTAATCCTGTCTGTCCCGAGGGAAATAAATTAGTTTAGTCGTAGTTTAATCCAATTCATTTTGTGGTGAAAAGCGGTGTTTTGGTGTCGCCTAATTTTCACAGTAAGAGGCACATTTTGAATTGGTTATTTTTAGAGCGCAGCTCTTAGGCGCGCCTTTTCGTGTAACCGCGCTTAGCGGGAAAATTGACGCCACATGACCTCAACACCAATTCAGTTCCCCGCTAAATTTAGCGGGGGAGTTGAATTGGTGTTGAGGTCACGTGGCATCAATTTGCCCGCTAAATCTAGTGGAGAAACATAGGTGACACGACACCAAGTTATGCGACGTCTGAATTGGAGGAGGAGGAGGTGCATACCCTTCCCTCCTCCTCCTCAAAAGCTGCGCTCTAATTTCGCATTAGAGAGATTTGTAAACGTGTTTCATTTCTATGCTGATGTCTCTGGTCGTTCAATTTTCTGCACTCCTAGACTAAACCCTATGCTCGGCATAAACTATTTTGTGTTGCGTTGTCAAGGCTAGAGTAGTTTCCACAGTGCTTCAACCAGGGTGTCGAACCGAAATTTTTATTGGTTCGGTTCCGGTTCGGGTTTACGGCTTTCGGTTCAATTCCGGTTCAGTTCCGGGGCGCCAAAAATAACGGTTCAAACCGGTTCGAGCCGGTTTGAACCGCTAAATTGAGAACATATTTTCCGCGTTGTTTTGGCACTATACATTATTTCCGTTGTGAAACGATTAACTATATAGTTTCTTCGATCGTCCGTGCAATTTACTTTTGTTCTTAGGTACCAAAAATATTAAATTCAGTTATTTAATTTTGACGCAAGAGTAGAAGAAATACTACATTAACGTACACAACGTCGTGTTCATACGACTCAATATCTATTTGTTTACGAGTAAAATATATTTTGCCTGAATCAAAATGTTTAAGTACAAGAGTGAAGAGTTGAGCTAGTTGGTACATACCTGTATATAGATCAGCTTCTAATTTAGAACTACACAGTATTTTCTTGTCCTTTCTTCGTGTTAAAGTAAAATTCTAAAGTTCAAGCTGATCTATTTACACAATATAAAATGTTGTCGCGAAGTGTGGTAGGTCGTCTAAAATACCCGTGATTGGTACAACTTTGTGTGTCAGTATTAAAAGTGAAATTGTGTCATTGAACTAAGGAATTAATTACATCACATAAAATATGAAATGAGCATGCACCTCGTGGCCATATATCATGAAATAAGGTTTACGAAATACACTTCACAATATATATATATATATATATATATATATATGATGACGACCTAACTGAGCTAAAAGCAATGAAATTTTCGAAATGTAACAAAGTTTTAGGATAACTCCTTTCAGTCTATCTTTTATAGAAACACCGAGCGGCAATCCAAATGCCTGTTGTTCTAACCAAACATTGTTTACACTCAGCACCGCACGCATGCGACTAATCATGGAGCAAGGAGTAATTGCAATTGTTCACTCAAGTATATACGCACCTTCGCACTCGGATCGAATCTGGCCCAAAATAGCGCTTTCCCAAGTGAACATTTTCTTATACAGAATAAGCTGGCATAGCCTGGCTGTTGAGGTTAGTTGTTGACAAGATGCCGGACAATTTAATTTGCAAATGAGCATCACCCTTGCTAATGGATGATTTTAACACAATAGCGTTAACGAGCTCATGTCGCAGAAAAACCGATGTCGGTGGCGTGACTGGAAAATCCTGATTGGTCGATAGGTTCATGACGTCAGAGCTACATACCTTAGCGCAAGAATTTCAAACAACCCCCAATGCTTACGTGAAACGTGACATCACGCGTGGAATGAGGGTGATTAAAACATGATATGTAATGCAAAATAAAGGTCACCGTATGTTTCAAGTGATTTCACTTTTGAAAGTAATTCCTTTGCCTTAAAGAAAAAATTAAATATTTTAGGCAGGATTCGAACCCACAACCCTTTAGTTGCGAGTCAGACGCTTTTCAATAGACCACGCGAGGCACGCTTGCGCGGCAAATGAGAATGCAATGCAAACGAGGCCCGTTGACGCGATCGCGTTCCACTTTTAAAAGTGAAGCTTAAGCGTCCTTCAAAATTCTTTTTTGTTTAGTAATACGAAGTAGTATTTCACGTTCTACTCAACAAGGCAGCTACTTAATTGGACACTTTCTAACGGTTTGCGTGCGTAATCATCATAGTTCCACCGCGCGCCCCTGTTTACTTTCTTTTCGTCCAGCCCACAGGCACATAAAACTAATGTTCACCAGATAAAAAAGACAATAACAGACTTCTATATGTTTGAGAAGTTATATGTGCGAGGAGCACATAGTTATTTAACTTAGCTTGAAAATCAGAAATGTATGTAAGGCCGTCCCATACCACTTGCCTGTCGAGGATAAAAACGCCGGAAAAGATTGGCAGAACCGCTTTCAAATAATTTAGGGGGCATTGCTTTAGAGTGGTCGGCCCTCTATTTATGTTGCCAAATATTTAATTAGTAATTAAATATATTTTATATTGATAAAAAAAAAATTTACTTTATAAAGTTCACATAACCGCTTGGGACCGACGCGGAAGGACGATACTCGAAACTACGCGAGCTGTGGAGTCTACGTAAAAGCGTTTTTCTGTTTGCTGATTGCAGTGTGAAACATCGCGTTGCAGGGTACGCTAAAAAGGACTCTATGCTCACATGATGAAATGGAAGTCAAATACACGAAATGTTCAAAAAGATATATAATTAATGTTATGTTTTTCAAATAATCCCTTCCAGAACGCCTTACTGCAAAAAGAGATGCGTAAAGGTGCACGCAATGATATTCATGATTTTACATAAATATATAGCGCGAAGGACAGTCAAAGATTCTTGAAATCTTAGTATATTACATTTCATCAGCTTGCATGAGCTCGAAACTTCCGAAATACTGCCTCGGGAGGCGAATGTTATATTCGGTTTTACCTGCACTTGTTTTGGGCCCTCACTTTACAGCACTATGCTAGAATAGTCATGCATTCTAACATTTCTCTAGGCTGCCATATCTCATCGCGAGACTGCTATAAATACTTCACAAATTTACAATTAGGACATCTATGGCTAGTGTTGCGAACATCATATTTCACCAGAAAGCTGAACTATTTAGCATGGTATGCACGTGACGTTATCACACTACAGGCTGGTAGTCATTCTGATTCCTTCTTGCTGAGAAAGTTGAATTCGACGGTGCAAAAGGCACGCTGCAGGAGGTGCAAGCTCAGTGAAAGCAAAGTATTTGAAAGGCTAGTATTATTATTCTTAGTGCATCGTCGTGAGGAACGGCGCCAGCGTCTGGCACGACAAAAACATGCTTTTTGGCAAGAGCGCTTTTCCAATCAAAGTAGTTTCCGGGATCACACTTTTTGGTCTGCGCCAAAGATGCAGGGAAGAAGAACCTTTACAACACAGTATGTTTCTAAAACTACCCCCCCCCCCCCCCCCCCCCCCGGGCCCCACACACAGACGCACTTCTTTATACAGCGGTGCTGTTAAGGGCTAGTCATGCGTTACCGCCATCTATAAATGGCGACGGCAACCAGACAGCCGGCTTGCCAGTTGTTTGGTTGCCACCGTCGCTCATAAATGGCGGCAACCCCTCCAGCCTTTCCAGTCTGGCTTGCCGACTTGCGGCCGGTCATTACTTCATCCCCACCATAGTACAGCATTTCTGGCCTTCCTTCTTCACCAGAGTGCAAAAGCTGAAAGTATTCCTGAGGAAATGCCTCCTTCGTTTGTGTCTGTTAATTCGACAATTTTATTTGACACTTGTTAACCGCAACCTTTCATTGCTTTTATTTTGCACCCCGTGAAGTTTAAAGGCGTCATGAAACGATATCGGGTTGGAACGTCCATGACTTTTCCGAGGTATACTGGTCCCCTGGTCCAAGTGTACTCGCAAAGGGCGCCACTGATTCAGAAGCTTCTTTGTCGCGGTGAAATTGCGAGGATTGAACGAGACTATTTCTTTTAGTCTTGCCTTCTCAAAGATTGATGTCGTAATTGTGGGATCAAAACCACCCGCTTGTCGACAGTCGAGCGCGACTCATGGTTTGGGCAGGAGAACTGCGTGAGCACCGTACATCGGCTCGTAACAATCAATGCCTCGGCGGACACTTGGGTAGTGGCTCGTGTCCAACCACTGTGGTGATGAGAATAGCCGAACTCTAACAATGCCTGGAGCTTCAGCACGCGTTTTCTTCCTTTAAAACTCCAGCGCGGGGGTATGATTAACGTTGGCGGCATAAGACAGGCACCAGGCCACGTGGCCGCTTCTGGCTCCGAGTTGAGGGGATGAACGATGCTCATATTTCTCTAATTTTTTCGGCGACTACCATTGCCTAGAAAAAAGAGCAAAGCCAAGCTCAATCAGTTATTAACGTTCGGGACTGATCCTGAGTAGTATTTAGTAATGTATAGAAATATTTCTATAGCTCTTTTAAGCAAAATACAGAGGGGGTCGAAACTTGGGCAATAACTTGAGAACGACGCTCGTGTGAGACTTACAGCGACTGCCAACGTTCGGCTGCTCCTCTCACGTCACTAAAATATCTTCTTTTTTTAGATATTCCTTCCGTACACACGTGTAGTTCTATGTAACGTCATATTAATAGGTCGCATTTAGTCATTTCAAAACTTCTATTCTCAGGGACATCTTTCGGATATACTTCAGCAACAACGAAAAAGTGTTTCAATGCCTCAATATTGTAAAATATGTCTTGCAACATTTTTTTTTGTACTTTCAATAAATAGTGTTAAGAAATAACCCGTGACGTTGATAGGTTGCGGAAACATCCATTAGTTTTCCCCTAATAACAGATGCAGAAAAAATAAAGGACAGAGACAGCTGTCGATATCTCCTCAACTCGCAATTTGAACAAGCGGCCACGTGATCTGACCATAATTATATACCGCCAGTGTTCATCACAGTCATGCCCTAGGCTGCAAGGGTTTGCAAAGCAAAAGCTTGGGCTGAGCTTCAGATATTGCTAGTGTTGGGCGATTGATTATCATATCTAATTGACATGAGCCGATACCCGATTGTTTGGCCATGTTGATTGTCATGAACCCGAGCACTCGACTAGGGGTTATGACAATCGCTTACGTCACGGTGTCACGTGACTCTCGGTGCGAAATCGTGATGTCATGTTGCGTCATGCTGTCAACAAGGTTAATACATCTAGTGACTTCCTCAAATTACATCGATTTAACGCAGTGAGTTACGTGACGTCACGAGGCCACGTGACATTACTTGACAACATGTATTGACACCATGACGTCACGTGACAACTTGACACATGGTTAATCATAGTGCCAACAAAGGCGCCATGAAAACCCACAATTTATCATACGTTGCAATTATGTATATGACGATTCGATCAACAGATAGAAATACAGCCGCCAATTGTTTATTCCCATGTGTTCATTTTGTGATACTAGCAAAGAAGAAAAAAAAATATTACCTTGAACCGTTTTGAACCGCTTACCGTTATGTTTTTTTTGGTTCGGTTCCGGTTCAGTTCCAAGATGGCGGCGAAGATTTCGGTTCGGTTCAGTTCCGGTTCGGCTAAAAATAACGGTTCTGTTCCGGTTTTCGGTTCGGTTCGGTTCCGGTTCGACACCCTGGCTTCAACACCGTCGAAAAAACTTCCACGAGCCCATGGCTAAGTTTGACATCTTCTTCGCACGAGAGTGTGTACAAATGAAGCGCAAGACGAATCCACATGCTCTCGTAATGTGCAGGGCTGCAGCTCTATGCAAGCAATGCTAGCCTTGACAACGTAGCCCAAAATGGTTGATGCCAGGTACAGAATCTGGAACCTTTTTCTCCTCTAAAGCTCCATCCAGAGCTCGGAGAGGGGCCGCAAGATCAACCAGGCTGTGGTGTCCACGGGACGTGTCGTGGCCCAAACGACGGGCAAGGTGGTCGGTAAGCATCCAAGCACTGCCCTCGATCCATCGGTACTAAACTTGTCGACCAGTTTTTGACAACTTGAGAATCCTCGTCGCATTTTGTTTAAGAGATAAAAAAGAACAGGCCACTTACCATGCTCACTTTTGTACCTTCTTCATCATCACCTAGTTCACGAGTTCTCAAACCCTGTTCTTCGGAACCCAAGGGTTCCACAGGGTAGCCACCCAATTTGCCCAAGCTCTCAAAATTCCTTTGTCCCTAAATGAAGTGTTCTTGCAGTTTAAGCACCATTTTAGAAGATGCGAGTCATCTATAGGTGCACAACTATGTGTGAAACGCTCCCTAGCACCTGCATTAATGTTTACGAGATATGTAGGCTTCTGCACCGCTTTATTCCGCCAGTGCCTAGACCATTAAGGTTCCCTGGATACCTCCAAATTGAAAATTCGAGAACCGTTGGCTTAGATAAATATAAACACGATTGTACATCTTGTTCCGCTCAGCGAGCAAGCACCGCCACGAGCCGGACATTTCGGAAGGTACCACCCGCCTCCATTCCCACCTTCACAGGAGGGGCGCTGACGTCTGCCAAGTCCGTGGTGTCGTCGCTGTGGTCCCACTTCAGTCCCCCGACACCTTCGTCCTCCGTGGATTCCGTCCCGTCGGACGCCTCCAGGGAAACTCTAGAGGAGTGACTTGACCCGTCTGCCCAAGATCTCTCCCTCTTTCGGCCTTCCCAAACCGCTGCCTAGAGGACCGTCGCCTGCTCGAAAAGAACGTCGAAACCGCTTTTCCCCGACGAAGGGCGAATTGTACAGCCCGTGTATGCATGTGTGTTCGATTAATTTAAGTTGCAGTACTTTTTTTCTCTTTCCATATGTACAGCGGAGTAACGGCTTGAATGGTACAGAATGGGATAAGTTGTAGAGAGGAGAGGACTGCCCCATAGGCAATTGCCAGCGTCTTCTGCGTCCGTCGGGGGTCCCTGGAGGGAATGGAACGAACTGGCCCACTTGTACATAAGGTGAAGTCTCGCTGGTCGGGAGATTGAACGTTTTTTAACTTATTCATTAAATGGGTTTTATTGCGTTTCCGCCGAAATAAAGAAAGTATAGCTATGCTCAGTACGGGACAAGGGCTCGGAGGTGTTTGCCTGGTTTGTTTTAGAGACGAGAGTATATCGGATTTCGGTTAAAAACTCCCAGGGTGTCGGACGTACGGCCGAGGTTCTACTTTTTAAGAGTTTGTTCTCCAATGAACTAAATGGCTTTCCCTCGGTGATTCCAAAGCTTAGGGCATCATCGCCTTTCTTTTTCTGGATCCGCAAGGTGTGAGAGGAGCTGGGTTTTTATGGCTGCTCGCGGAGCTAGTGATATGGGTTGAGAAGGTCTCAGTGTTGCAGTTTTCAGTGTGATAAGGTTCTTTCTAGTCACGCACGTGAAGATCACTTGTAGGCTACGTGCCTCGTCTAAGGTCAAGACTGTGTCTGCGAGCCGGGCCGACGTGGGGTCTGCCGCGACCGTTGCTGCTCCCGTGCAGGCGTTCGCTTTCCCACGAAGAGCCCCGCTAGCGCGTCCCCAGAATTCCGACGACATCCTTGCAACGCTGTGTTGTGTCTCACAAACCATATGTCCCACCGTATGTTTGACCACGGCTCGTTTGGCAATTTCGTGGACCTGTTGTGCGGTCACATCTAATCAAAAATAAAATAATTAATAATTTGCGCGTTTCGTCCGTATCTTTGATTGTGCACACACATATGTGCGCCGAAGTCCGAGGTGCCTCATGAGGTTTTTACAGAATATGCTGACATGTTTAAAAGGCCTCTGAAAAGGAATCTTTTTTTTTTAAAGATGCGTGTCAAAATAAATATATTTTGCGCAACACTTTTTTTTTTTTTTTGTAGCAATATTGAGGCGCAAGATTTATTTGAAATTCTTCGCGCAAAGTCCATGACGTCACGGAATGGTCATTCACTCTTCCAACCTTAATGAGATGGTCTTTCGCTCTTTCCACCTCAACGGGAAGGCAAAGTCAATCCACTTCTCCTCCAAATGTCCGAAATGCCGAGAGAAAGCAAGTGGAATGGAGGTGACTACCAACTTAATCAAGTCTCGCGCCCTAAAAAACTCAAAAATTTCTTTAATCATGTCTCGCGCCCAAAAAAACTCAAAAATTTCTTTTTTCGCATAAAATTAGTTTTTTGACATGCATGTCCCAACCAGACTACTTAAATAAAACTTTTTTTCTCTTCTCGGGGGCCCTTTAAGGAGAGTGGATCTTTTTTTTTAGCTGCATAGTCAACACCGTTGTATTGTATTGTTTTTCTTTGCAGCTATAAATGGAGGGGTCTAGTTTCTACCTGACAGGCTTGCACAATCTGAACTTTCTGAGGAGGGTGAATTGGCCGTTTTTTGTTGTCTAGCGTCAAAATCTTTTCAGGTGCAGGTTCGGTTCTTACCATTTTTCTTTCGAAGGCGAGCCACATTAGAAATAAAAATTGCCTCGGCCATTCTGAAATGCCAGATCTTTCTTGTGCAATGCAGCACATTGTGCAGGAATATATCATTGGTGCTTTAAAGGGACCTCCTAAAGAGGTTCTTAAATTCGAAAGAAAACGACAGAAGTTCTAAAGTGGGCACCTTAAATATTATGCGTAAAGTTTTCTTTTAACCTTATTGGTAGGAGCGTTGCAATTGCAAACAAATTTTTACGTAGTCCCGCCCGTTGAGCCGTGTCGGGCGTAGGAGGGCACGAGAGCAGACAGAAAATCTAGCAGAAATTATGTCATTGGTGGGGTCAGACGACCCTCGCTGGCCACCAAGTTGGCTCGGGTATGCCGACGATGACGTCACAATATTTTGAGCAGACAACAAGCAGCAGAGAGAATCGCCTCATGCCCTTCGGCAATTGCTACATGTATTTTTAATAATAAATGTGGTTTTATGTTTACTTCTGCCCTAGTGCAATAACCAAATTCATGGGACAAAAGAAAAAAGAAACCACTCCCAACTCATTTCTTGAAAAGTGGTTCAGCTTCCTTTTAAGAAAGCACAGATATGCCCATACGATGCACTGGAAGGCTGTAGTTACTGACATACAAATTTCACAGACCGGTATTTCAGTAACTGCAGCCCACGGGTGCGTGTGTAAAGGCTCGCCCCACAATGAGTTTAACAAACAGATGATGTTTTTTAAGGGGTACTCCACCGGTTTTTTCATTGTCTCCGATTTGCTTGAAATTTTGCTAAACTAACCAACAAACATTGCTAAAATAGTATCCCAAATATTAGGTCAAAAAAATATTGTTTTTTCGCGAAGTTATTGAATTTGCAGTTTTGGTCTTCACCATGTTTTTCAAACTGAAAGTCTCTACTGGCAACAACAACAAAGTGACGTCAGTGGAAGGCAGAGGTTAACTTTTTGGACTACAGAAGTTGTTCCCAACAGATTTGAAGCAGTTTCTTGGTGTCAAATGAGTGCTTTGGAAGCTCGCTCCCGTATCCGCGCTCCAGCGCGGAGCAAATGATTGGCATATTCTATTTTTAGACTACTTGCTCGACTGGCAAGCCTGCCTGCCACTGACGTCACGGCACTGAAAAGTGCGCGAATATTTAAATATTGGTTTTTGCACCATTTTCATTTGCGGATTTCACAATACCTATTACGAATTTTGCGATGCTAAATAGCATAACGGAAAGGCTAAAGGCCGGGGAGTCAGAAAATATAGTTAGTTGAGGTAGCTCAGAAAATCGGTGGAGTATCCCTTTAACAGCTCCAGCTGTTTTATACACACAGTCACATCTGAACAAATCCCACCTAAATACTCGGAAGATTCCAAGCTACAGCCAGCACTTCCAGTAGCCACGGGACAGGCCAGACGTCTTCAGCGTATTCCTCGCATCATTCTAACCGTCTGAACCAGCTGGCTTGGCTTCCCGACAGCCACAGCCGCAAACTCCTGAGGTGGACTTTTCAGCAACGCTGCAAGCTGCTGCAGATTCTCGAGCGGTGGCAAGCCGAGGTCATCGAGGACGTTGCACAGGTAGCCGATGTCCGTTGCCAACTGTGCGGAGGCTTGTTGCGTAAGTCGGTCAATCTGCATGACGGTGTCCAGATAGGTGTACATGGTGGCCTGAGCGACGCAGCCAAGCAAGTAGTCGGCAACGTGGTCCGTGCTCGTGCTCTCTATGACATGGGGCAGGTTGCTGTACTTTAGGGCCATTGCCAGTGCTTCATTTTCTTCTACGATGAAGGGTTCAATGTGCTGCGGGATGGTTAGTAGGTACTGCCCGATCTGGGTTATGTACTCCAGTGGAGAAATGCTGAATGCTGGTAAATCCCTAGCAATGGCACCTCCCGGATTTTCCAGGGCCCACACCTTGAGGGACGGCACGGTGTTGAAGTGGCTCTGAACTTCCGCGAAGACGGTATCGAAAGTGAACTTACTGAAGTCGGCACAGAGCTTGTGGACGGCGCGGCTGCTCTCTGGGAATGTTGTAAAGTCTTCGAGGTGTGCTTGGGCCGCAAAGTCCCTGAGATTCCTCTGCATCACTGGGCTGAGGAGGAGAGAGACGTAATCGGCAAGGATGTTGGGAATAGTCTTCTGCTCCTCCGAAAAGTTTCCAGAGCCGGACAAAGGGCTTTCTTGGACGTTGAGAAGCTTAAGAGTGCTTTTGATGTTTGACGTGACGCTACGGTCTAACGCTCCAAGCTGGATGGTGATGTCTCCTATAGTCTGCATGCACTTGAGCGCATGCTGGAACATGGTCCAACTGTCTAGGTCAGCACGTCTAGATACGGACTTTAGCTGAGCCAAGACGAATGTGCATCGTTCAAAGTATGCCCGGAAAAGTGCCTTGACGGCCTTGAGAAACTCTGGATAGCAGCAACCGTGCAGAAGCACGCTGCAGCGCTTTTCGGCATCTCTCACCAACCCAAACACTTTGCCAACAGAGTCTGCGAGGAGGCGGACCGAATCCATCATGTCGTCGCTTTGCGTTGGAATCAGAGACAGTTGAGTTATGAGGCACTTCTCCTCAAGTTTGTCATATGCCTCGAGATGAGCCTGAAACATGGAGAACAGAGATTTCATCAGGGCCACGACATGGGGGCTGTCCATGAAGTTAGGGTTGACATTGGTAATGGAGAGCTCCAGACTCTTGCAGAGCCGTTCGGTGATCTGGAGCACCTCGGTCAGGAACGTGGACGAAGTCTTCTGCAACTTCATGGCGGCTTCAAAGCAAAAGGGCAAGTTCGGCTCCAGGTTCGTGATGGCATCTACGACTATGTCGGATAGCACGAAGACCGCAGGCGGATCCGGGAAAACTTGGTTGCACCAGCTCATCTGGGCATGCCACCAGGACACGAGAACGTCGTGGAAGCTGTTTAGCCAGTCAACAAACATGTCATCAGCGTCGCTGTCGACGGTCTTACGCCAGGCTTCGACAAGGGTCGTCCTTTGGCAATTGTGGTAGTACTTGAGGAGCTGGGGCATTCTCCGAATGTCACCGAAGATCCTGACGTACGATTTTGCCGCGTCAATCGACTGCGAAGTGAACGCTTGCACCAGCTGAGTACTCAACATGGCTTCGAGCTGGTTCTTGAGGGACTCCAGTCTCTGCAACCGGTGCTCGAAGTCCGGCACGTCCACGAGTATCTCGAGGCTAGTCTGCAGCCCGACCAGCCTTGCCGTGATCGCCTGGACGTCGCCGCTCTGGAAGACCTGGTCGACGTCGGCCGAGAGCGTCGTCCAGTTGTCGGCTTCTCTGAGTGCCTGGTTCGCTTCCAGCATTCGCAGCTTGATGGTGTCCAGTTCTAGGAGTGTCTTCATGGACGTGGATGAGTCCTGCTCCACTTTCGCGATGTCCTTTTGAACGGCGGCCATCTGGAGTTTGAGTAGGGCAGCTTCTTGCTGCATCGTTTCGACGTCACGCAGTACCTTGGGCAAGTTCTGCTGCACTTGCTGAGCGGTGTCTTCCAGAGCGCTGTTCATTTCCTGGATGAAGAGCTGCAGCTTGAAGGCTACCTCCGAAGCGTAGGCCTCCTTGTTTTCCTGAGCTTCGGGTGCTTGGAAGGCGTTGTTGATCCATTCCTTGGCGTCGAAAGTGTCGCTGGAAAAAGCTGACAAGTTCATCTTCGCACTTGAGACTTCGGAAAGTCAGTGTCCACGTCTGGTTTGTTTACGTTTGCGTTCGACCGCAGCCTGTCGCCGGTCGTGCATAAATACCGGTAGACGTCGCATAAAGCATTCAAGCAAATAATATAGTTTTTTATGATGAGTAAATATTGAAACATATACATATATATTGAGTTTTATTCAATATTAAAAGTATCTTTATATTGAGCAAAAGATTGCAATTTGAGGTTTGAAGAGGATTACTTTTTTTATCTAGAAAACGTTTCCGGCAGTTTACGCCGTTTACGCGTTTACGCACAACTCTCGTGCGCTTCCGGTTAAGCTTGTGTTCATCCGCCTAATGGAGACTCGCTGTCATGGCGGTGTGCGGAGTAGAAATGGTCCGATGTGCATTTCGCGAGTGAAGTGGAGCGCTTTGCTGTCGTGAGTTGCGTGCACACTCAACCGCGGCGTTGGAGACGCCGGATTATTCACGAACTAGAGCAGGAATCAACTCGAAAGCATTCATATCCAGCAACGATAGCAAAACCGTGACTGCCGGTGATCGCGTATATTTGTTAGGCTTATCAATCCTGGCATCCTTGCGCTTGTATGTTAATTTTTTCCCCCTCCGCTCTGTTATTTTGATTCCGCGTCAGCGAGACCCATCAACTCAATAATAGCTGTCGAATGAGTGACGCGCGTCCAGACGCTTAGCGCGAGCTTTTTCTTTGCCGAACCAGCGCGAGTGGAACGTTGGATTTGCCGTCTGTGTGATAGGAGGAGTGACTTCTCGCCCCCGAGTGAAATCGGCCAGCTTCAGGTGGTGGGTTCGTGTTTGTGTCGAGTGTCTCTGCTGAATGACCTCTTCAACCTAGCAGTGCAAGTTCGTCAATGCATCCGCACGACTCTTAACATCAACAGGATGGCGTTTAACGAGGTAAGGGGTCGCCCATTTTTATTTTTCTTCCGTCCCCGCTGCGAATAGTTGTCGTTGCAATCTCGGTGGTCGTCTTGTTCATTATGTAGCGTTGCTTCATCAATGATTGCGCGCGAGCTCGCGCGTTCTGCGTCATAAAAGTCACGCAGATAAAAAATAAAATGGAAGACTGCCCCTGAGATTGGTTTCACAACAACACCTTAATAAGAGAAGCCGTGCACGCTTTCGAAGAAAAAAGAATTGCGCGAACTTATCGTTCTTTAATGATCCTGTTTTTTGCCGACGCGCCGTTCGAAGCCGATTTGCTGAAATACCGTACGCGTCTGTGCTTGGCTGCTACCCTAATCTGCGCAACACCTGTCTACCGGACGCTCGCCAAACACACTCTTTACATGCCCTAATCGTTTGTCAGAGGTCGTCTCCGCGAAAGCGGGACCGACGAGGTACGCACAGTGAACGTAATTCGCGCCGAAATATGGTTTTGACTCCCCCCTCGCGGGACGCTGGCGTCTCGGTACAGTTTGATTCGTACCCCCGGTTATTCCCCAACTTTTACATGGTCCGGAAGTCTCCATCCAACGTACGGATCGTTGTACAGCGGCGCGCCAGCTGCGTGAACAACACGGACACGAAGTTGGCCCGTAGCCGCACACCACCCCAGCAGCGTAGAGTTTATAATTCATGAATGAAGAGGGTTATCAAGTCGGATTTGCTTTATCTCGCGCGTTTTTTTTTTTTTTTTTTTTTTGCTTTTTGCAGTTTATTTTGCATTGGAGAGTGCTTTCGCCAGCGTCGCTCGTTTAAACGTTTGAAAAAGGGTCGACTGAAACTGGTTCGCCCTATCCTATCCCGTAGAACTTGAAGCTTACTGTTAGCGTTGTCTCCTTTCCCGAAGCTGTTACAAAAAGCCGAGCCTTCGGAACAAGCCATTTAGTAGCTCGCAAGGTCTGACTAATGTGCAGCTGTATCCTATATTTTGTTTTATTTGCCGGGTCGCTAAACGCCGCCAGCGTGGTTACTACAAGTGCTCGGCTTCGGTCTCACGAAAAAAAAAAAAAAAAAAACGGCATCACAACGTTGTCTAAAGCCGCCGCTTCTGCTGCTGTAAAGCATAAAACGAAAAGGGAAGTTGACACGAAAAATTCTTCGCACGCGGCTGCTGCTGCTGCTGTTGCGGAGGCCCAGGACTTTTTTTCCCAAAGGTCTCTGAACTGCGTGCGCGCCGCCCGTAGTAACGCTCTGTCGTCGTCTTCGTCACACGACGAGTGAGTTGTTCTCTCCGACTCGCTTCTTCCCCATCCTTCCTCCCATTCGAAAAGGCTTTGTCCTTGTAGTAGATTCGTCTTTTATTTATTTTTTTATTTATTTATTTATTTAGAGCGGGGTGTGGCGTAATGTTTTCTTTTTCTCTGGACGACGCGACTTTGATAGTGACGTGTCTTTTACTGGTTGATCTGCGTGAGACGATGGCACGGTTTACTGGTATGCCTCGATAACGAAGAAAGAAAAAAAAAAAAGAAAGAAAATGCACGCATGTAGAAGGAAGCGGTTGATTGGAGATATGAGGTTGGAAGTCGAGATCTCGAAAGAAAGGATAATAATGCACTTCATTAATGCCTTCGATTCTCCGATAAAGCGTCGGAAAGCAAATCGTCTTGTCAGAGTGGCCGCCACAGGCCATCGAACTTCGACGCTATCTTTCATCTCTTCCTCGTATCTGTTTTTTGTTTCTTTTTTTCATATAATTTAATTAAGGAAAACAAAAATACCGAAGTTATCGTTCAACTTCGCCATATCTTGCATCGGTTCAATTAATGAATATAACTAAAAATAGCATAGTAATCGATCGAACAACGTCTTCCGCCCTACTAGGTTTCCGCATAATCCAAACGTGCTGATGAACCAACTTTAGGTATTATAGTAAAAATTAAAAATTTTAAGACAAAAACCGGAAGTATTTACTGAAGCGCCGCGTGCTTAGTTTTTGTTTGTTTGTTTGTCCATTTTGTTTCCTTTCCACTCGGATACTGCGTGCCGCGGAAGCGAAGCACGGAGCAGCGATAAAATTTTATCATTGTTTTTATTCATCCTTTTTCTTTTTTTTTCTTTCTTTTTTTTTTTTTGGTATTATATTTGCTTTTTTTGTGTGTGTGGTTGTCAGGGCAAAGAGCATCCCAAGCCAAAGCAGCTTGGGCGACATGCTGCGCGGACAGCTTTGGAAAAGCAGTGGGGAAAGTATCACGTCGGCATAAATCAAGAAACACGCAAAAAGTCGTACCTTTTTATTATTATTATTTTTTAATGTTGCAATTTATTATGTGAGCGAAATATTGCAACCATAAACTGTCACATCATATCTGACTAAGGAATTAGGCAGCAGTTTTTCACTCCTTTATACCGCGTCAAGCACCGCATTTTCCAACGCATTTCTTTAATGGGCACTGCCTTTTTGTGCAGCAGGGTTGCGTGGTAGGGCTTAGGTGAGGTCACTGACTCTCCAGCTCATGGGCTGCCCCCCCCCCCCCCCTTTCTCAGAGTGCGGGGAGGGGGGTGGGCAAGACATGTTTTGCCCCCCCCCCCCCCCCCCCCTTCCCCCCTGAAACAGCCGCCACTGGGCAGGGCAAACACTGGCCTGCGGCGCCCAAGGGATACCAACGCCACCGCACCCCGGCCCTGGGGGGGGGGGCGGGGGGGGGGGGGGGGTTTGCCCCCCCCCCCCCCCCACTCAAAAACAAGTTGGTACGCCACTGCTCCAGCTATTGAAATATTTTCGCCTCTCGAACAATGAAGTGTAGACTTGGAGCATCACTGGGGGGGGGGGGGGGCGGGGGGGGGGCAGCACTTCAGTTGTGATAATATTTGCTCTTGCTGGGCTCTGAGAAGTCTAGTATCGATGAGAACTCTGGACTTTTTCAAGTATTATAGAACGTAGTCGAGTTTTTCTTTTTTTCGCCAAGTCAACACCGAGTGAGAATTAAGTTGTCAGACCTTGTTACTTGAAGTTTTTTTTTTTTACATTTTTTTTATATTTTTACATTTATTTGTTTGTGCACGTGATAATATTCAATTCTTGCTTTACAAAAAAAAAAAAAAAAAAAAAAACACAGGAGAAAAAAATTAATAAATAGAGCGCATCGAAAGGTCGTGTTTCTTCTGCATTGTGTCCTTTTTATTTGTCACTACACTGTCAACGCGCTTATCAAAGCTAACGCGCGCTGTCTTAAACTTGTCGTGTTCTTTTTTTAAGGGTTTGGTTGGAATAAGGATTATGGTTTGCCTGGACAGGGGATTTATGGTTCGCCCGGCGGTGACACCTCGCCGGGTGGAAACTCAGCATGAAGGGTAGTGTCGCTAGCAGGAAAGTATCGGCAAGCGGCTCTGACTGTGCCGGTGACATTCCTTTCGTAAGACCCGAAGTCACTCGATACGAGACCCGTAGGATTCCGGGAAAACCGAGGAAAACTACCAAACCCCGTGAACAAGTGGGAGAACTACATGTACGGTAGATGTCAGCAGGTTTCGGTAGCTATCGAACATCGTAAAAGCGTCGGATTACAGTCGCAACGAGGAGGTTAAAAGATTGGGGGAAATGTAATAGCACACAAAAGTGGCGGGCAGATGATTTACCGAGAGACAGAATTTTGAGCATAATTTGAAAAGCAGGGGTGTAAATGTTTTTTTTTTTTTTTTTTTTTTTTTTAGCTCCGAGATATAACGAAATATAGAAATATATATAACACAAAAAAAGAAGTAGGGCTGAACTCAAGGTAGGCCATAATTGAAAACAGACAGCGTAAAAGTTACAGACAAGGAACAGGAGACGAACACACTGTGGTCTCTCCTCGTGTGCCTGCTCTTTGTCTTTCCTACTCGTTTGCTTTCAATACTAATTAAAATGAGTATGAGAAACAACCTTTCGAAGCAACTATTCCCCTCTTTTTCCTTGTTTCGTGCATTCTGAAATTGTCCTGGTCCCCCGATCATTCGACGATTGGAACGTGGGCACATCCAGCACTCGGCGGCTGTTTGAGCCAGTTTGAGCCGCACTGGGGGGGTCATTTGTTGGTGACGCCCGTTCCGTCCTTGTCGCGTCGTCGGCGCTGGAACTGACGTGTGCGCGTGTCGTCCGCTGCGCCGAAGTCCCCCGCTGACGAGTCGTTGTGGGAACAACAGCACAATGGCCGGATTTGCGAACGAGGCTGCTCGCTCGACGCGCCCTTTTCCTGTCTGTGCGCAGCGCGCGATCAGAAAGTTCTGTACAGCCGCATTGGTGGGCTTTGGAGTCCCTATCGTTTCGTCGACAGCGTATTTCTTTTTACTAAGTGAATTGAATTGGGGGTTACTAGCTTCATTTCGTCTACTGGAAGCATACCGGAACTAAAAGCGGACTCGACCAAGTGATTTCGATGGGGGAAAAAAAAAAAAAGTCGCGAGCTTTTAATTTCAAATTTTGCGCTACGCGCCGACACGCCACCTCCGCTCGGGGAAACTTCAGCATATGTGATCTGAGGCCCGAACTTGCACCGGGCCTCATCGGGACCGCCAGCAAGCTAGGCTACACCATCGAATGCCGGCGACCGAGGCGATGTGCCCGGAAAGACGCTTTCGACGAAAACGTTGCAAGGTCTGTCGACGAAGCGAACCGTCGATGAAACGTCGTTCGACGAACTGATTGCCACCGCTCGCTTTCTGTGGCAGCTATGTACATTGGCCTGTACGTTCGCGTACCTTGAACGCTTGTCAAGGCTGCACACGCGCACTCTTCTGAAGTGTGGCGCGAAAAGTTGTCCCCTCCCCTCCCAGAAAACAAAAACATCGTTTGCTTTTGGACTTTTTTGTGGCGCCTCCCGTCGATGGGAAGTTAGGAGGGTGGCGTTCGCGTCTCGTCTCCTGACTTCCGCCTTTGCTCTTTGTGAACCAGCATGGCCTCTTCCGAACAAGGCGGCTCTTTTTGGTGGCCAGTTTTGCTTTTCGTTTGAGTTTGGACGCGCTCTGCCGCCGGGGCGAGGGGGCTTGATGGATGGGTTTCATCTGGAGGCTGGGCAGCTCCCCTCGTGCCCGAATAGGGGTCAAGGTTGCTGCGTTCGTGGGCAGCCCTGAACACCCGTACCCTTCCCCCGTCTTCAGACTGCACTGGCCGTCCAATCTTTCTCGTTTTGCTTGATTTTTTACTATTTTTATATAATGGCCGGCGGCTTTTTTTTTTTTTAGGGGGGGATGATAGCGGTGATGATGATGGTCTTTGCGGCAGTGGTGGTGGTGTTTGTGTGCTGTCGTCTGGCTGCAGAGATGCTGGCCTGGTTTCCTTTCCGCTTTGTTCGGTCGATGCGCTCGCATTTAAACTCTCTTCCTCCCATATAAACCCCGTAATATTTTAGACTTCTTTTCTTTCTTTTTTCCGTTTTTGCGCGCCGGTTTTGCGTTGTCCTCCGCGTAAGTTCGGAATTTCGCGCATCGCTGGTCCCGTGAACCTCTTTAGCAGCATTGCGCTTCGCCTTCTTTTCTACGGCGGAGCTGTTAAGGGCTAGTCAGATCGTGTCCGCCAGCAGACAAATGATGACACAAAGCTCTGGACAGAGACCGCCATCTATGAGCGACAACGAGACAACCGGTTTGCCGGTTGTCTGGTTGCCACCGTCACTCATAGATGGCGGTAGCTGTCCAGCCTTTCCACTCTGGCTTGCCGACTTGCTGCCGTCCATTACTTCATTCCCACCTTCGCTGGTCTTCCTTTTTCACCAGTGTGGAAAGGCTGAAATTTTTTGGTTTACAATTTTGCGCGTTTATTGCAATTTTTCTATCTTTTTTTCTTCCTCGTTTGATGTTTTTCGAGTACAACCTTCGAGCGAAAATAAAATGGCAGGCGGCTCATGATGAACCTGTAGGAGACTGATGGAGAACAGAAGTTTATTCGAGCTTTCCCCCCCCCCCCCCCCCCCCCTTTCAGTTGTGGCGAATTCCAGTCTTGGAGCGCGCTGGATCAGTAGACCAGATCCGAGATGGAACACGCGATCGGGACGGATTCGCTCCTCCTCCGGATCCCCAGTGGGACATGACCACTGTTCCGGGGTCGGTGGATGCCTTCCCGTCATTCACGTTCCGGCGAATCCCCTTCCTATGTTCCCGCATCTCGGAGCACACGCTTTCGTAATCGCGGAGCTAACAACGCCTGTTCAACGCACGAACGAAGTCAATCATTACGTGAAAGATGTGTTTCGATAAGCGTTGTGCATCAGCGTAGTCCACTTGCCTCCTCGTCGGAATACTCGTGAACGGTGTCGGTGTGTACGTGTCGATTTTCGACCTGTTCTACGGAGGTTCGAAAAAGGCAGTCAATTTATGGGGGACATACAAGAAATCTTCGTCGTCTCTGCTACTCGAGCCGCGCCTGCTGGAGGAACTGCTCGAGCAACTTGACAACGAACTGACATCAAGCAGCAGCAGTAGCAGTAAAGCGGGCGGCACATCGCGAGCGGCCATTACGAATCCTTCCGAGGCGAAAAACCCTCCGAGAAAGGAAGTTACGTGCGCGCGTCGAGGACTGGTTAGGCTGGCTGTCCGGTCGAGTCCGCCGAAATCGGCGGAGCGACTTTTCTCGGATCCGGATCGAGGCCTGGAGTGGCAGCTGATCCCAAGCGACCAGTGAAACACGTCCGTCTCGATCCCGATCGCACGGCGAAATAGGCGCGCTTCAGGAAAGTCGATCCCGGCGCGCTCCAACACGACCAGTGGAAATCGCCATTAGTTCCCTCAGTATCAATACTCGGTGTCAACCATTTTTTGTTAGTGCCACATTGTTACGAGTTATCGCATTGTCATTCGCATGAGCTCGCGCCACTATGTAGCTTTGTCGGAGTTGGAGCACTGCGAAAGGCTACGCCGGCAATGTACAGTATAAAATATTTGAAGCTGAGTACAGACCTTTCCACAGAAAACGGCTTCTGGTTGGTTACATTTCCAGCCAGCTTCTGCACGTACGACTTGTGCTTTGCTCGCTTTGCGGAGCGATGAACATGCGGGTGTTGGATGAAGTGACGAAAACGCGCTTACAGTAGTTACGGTAATTCCGATAACGATACGATGCAGTCGCATGGGCGCCGGGGGATTGTATGCTATTGTTATCAATCGCTCTATTCAAAACTACCTCTAAGGGAAAAAGAAAAAGCATTTGGGGATGTGCAAAGTTGAAGAACGGGTGTGCGAGCGTAGGCGTTTCACCTTTCGTGAATTGATTACTCAGGCGCTATTGAACGCTCGGGATACGACAGTTTACAGGTACAGCGAGCACCAGGTGTCTACCTAGGACGATTGATCGCACTTTCGGGAACGGCACAAGAGGAAAGCAAGTCGTCCTCGCGGTAATAATAAAAATAAAATTAATAAAAAAAAAAGTATGGGAGGGATTGGCACGTGATGGACGAGTGCGAGCTCGCGGCCTTGCAGACGTGACGACATGCGCAGCGGTCGAGTCGTCAGGTGTTCGTAGCGCGACTGCGACACCTGCCTCGCCGTGTGTGTGTGTGTGACGCACGCGTCCGCCATCTCGACCGTTTCGGAATGCGTCTGCCCCGACCGTTCTCGCTGGGCCGCTGGCGAGGTTGGAATATTTTCTCGTTTCGTCTTTCGACGAGTACGGTCACCGATTGGAGGTTTGCGGCCAGTTTACTATAGTGGTGCTCTTTAAACGATTCCAGTTGGACGTCGTCCAGTCGGCTCGGCTCCTTTTTTTTTTTTTTTATTTAGAGTTTTTTCCCTCGAACTGAGCGGATGCTTTTTTTGTGTGTGTTTTTGAATTATGTTTTCGTTGGTGGTCGTGAACGCGCCTGTGCGCGGGTATTGAATATATGTATATGTATATCCGCTTTGACGTCATTCCTCCTTCCAATTGCGAGTTTTGTCGCGCTGTTGCTTATGCAGAGAGAGGGATCTGTGGGGCGTTTTGGAAGCGGCGAAGAACGTTGTTGTCTTACGAGAAAGGACGAGCTTATGACCCCGTGACGAAGATCGCGCGAGCTGGGTGTCAACATTTCGCGCTTGACAAAGTGCACAAAGGCAAACCTGTCAATAACTCCACTTGTTGACGCTTTGGAGACGGCAGCCTTACGTGGCTTTCGAAGCCGCACTTGTCATTTTTAGCTTTCGTAAAAAAAATAAATGAAATAACTGTGCGTTATCGCTTGGCATGGCCCCCACTCACCGGTGCACTTGGGTAGACAGTTGTCATGTGCGTATAGTGAATTTCGAATTTGAAGCGAATTCGAAGGGAATAGTGGTTTTGTTCGAATATTTTCGAATCGAATATCGAATAGTTTCTCAAAGTCTTTTACTACCGTGCACCATGTTTAAACGAAAATTCAGCTGAACTCGTGAAGATTGTTCTCAGCCTTCGACTTGCCCACTTCTAAGCGTAGTTAATTTTAATGCTATGCAAATTGTGGCATGTAAACGGCAGACTTGTCGCTGCTATCCTAATCGAGAGGATTTATATAAATCTGCTTGCCATATGCAATTATTCTTCCTTATATTTTAAATTTGACAAAAAGAAAATCAAGTGCGGATAATGAACGCGGGCTAGGTCAAGACATGACTTCCTACCTTTTACTCTTGCGTAATCGCGGCCTAGCACCGTTGAGTGCGCTTCTCACCGACGAACTGTGCACTGCAGGGAACCAATGCGCCGGGAAACTGCGGGAAAGGAGACGAGAGTGTGCGGGGACGGTAGAATGCCGAGCTCTGGTTGGAATGATTCGTGGGTAGACTTAAAGGCTACCTGCTGTGGTCTCTGGTTCACTCGTTGAACGCGTTCGATTCGAATGCTAAAGCCAAACGCCGGAGTTCCGCGCTTTAACACCCACGATTCATTCGAACTAGAGCTCGGCGTTTCGACGTCCACGCGCACCCGGTCACTCGACGCATACCCACACCTCCTAGCGCATACCCGCGGAGGCGGAGCCAGTGAGCCCCGTGGGTATTGCTTCCCCGCAGTGCAAAGATGCTCGCAGAGAAGCGCACTCAACCGGGCTAACCCGCCGCGATCATCACTTCGAAAAAGGCGAATGTCGCAGTTCACCTCGAAGCGAATATCGAATAGCATAATATTCGAATCGAAACTTCTATTCGAAAATTCGAATTTTTGCAGAACACAAAGAGGGATGGCATATTTCTTGTCAACGGGGAGCACTTTGAATCGGAGGGGAAATTTTCACGATTCTACAACTGTTGGGCAAACCAAGGTGTGGACTGGTACCAGTTTTAGTACATTGCGCGGACTTCGACATGCTGTTACGCGCCGTGCAAGCATTTCTATACGGATCAGTTACGCTCGTTATTTGACTTGTTGAAGTGTTGCTAGCCAAGCTTGAAAATAGAACGTCTTGCACACCTGCACGCGTAGCCGGCGTCGAAACGTGTGCACTCGGTCAGCACGCTAAACTTAAAATCCATCGATCGAGGAAAATCAGTATTCGTTTCGGAACCTTATCGTTATTTATGCAGGTTTATATTTACTTGGGCTATTTCAGCCGAGCATCTCACTATTGAAAGTTGACTCTGTCATTGGCATCTTCTGTAATTTATAGCCATAACCTAGAGACAATAATAAAAAAAAAAAAAAAAACTCTATCTTCATTTACCTGTACATGATTGCGGGGTGATTCAGTTTGCCTAGGAACTTCGTTGTACACGGTCTATTGTTACATAAGATCAGCAGGTACACCGCTTTCGCTGCGCACCCGAAGCCAAACGAGGCAACGAGCATCCACTGCCCATCTTGAGTTGTTTACTCTTATCGTACGTTACCTCGTGCGTTTTATTATTCGAAGCTGTTCCTATTGCCCTTGCCAACAAAAGGCCCTCCATCATAAGTCGATGAGAGGAAGAACACGTGTTCAATCGAACAATGATAACATAGGACGCCCAACAATGTTTGTTCGCGGAAGTTCTTGAACAACTGTTTGATTATCTCTTCTATTTAGTCTTTATTATTTTTTTTTCTTCCTCCAAGATGAGCGGGTGTTTTCGATCCGAAGTTGGGACTTTTGGGCGTCCCACGATCTGACCAGGGTCAGATCGAACGCCGGACGTTTTGGAACGCCGCGTGTCCCTGATTCGATTTTTCGCGCACGGCTGCTCGATGCTGATTCGAGTGATTGGAAGAACTCGCCGCGTAGAGATCGGTCGACGAGGGCAGTTTTGCTTCGAGAAGCTTGTTTGCAGGACTTCACGGAACAGGTCTCTCGCGGGGTGAAATCGCCAGCTGGTTCGAGAAGTGTTCCGTCCGGTAGTCTGTCTCGTCGTCCCGCTCTGAAGCGTATGCTTTTGATCGCTTCGTTGAACTTTCGACGTTCTGTTTGTTCTCGCTATCCTTTTCTGCCTTTCGTATTTTCGTGCCTGGCTTTTTTTTTTTTTTTTACGCCCTTCTTTTGTTATTCGTGATAATAAATCTATCGCAGTTTTCTTGCAACCTCGCTCGTCAGGGTTCAACAAACCTAAGACTTTTTTTTTATTATCATTATTTACAGCGGAGCTGTTAAGGGCTAGGTTCCCCAGGATCGTGTCCGTGTATGTCGACACAAACTTACCTGGCCAGCTACCGCCATCTAGTGGCGACGGCGGCAAGCACACAAGCAGTGTGGCTTCCGCCGTCACTCGTAGGTAGATGGCGGCAACCTTTCCAGCTATAATAGAAGAATGGAAAGTTGGGCGCGTTGGTGGGAATTCATCGTAGGAAACAGCGCGAAAAACAGACGACGACGAAGAAGCACACAATGTATCATCGAGTACAGCTCCGCTGGTCTTCCTTCTTCACGAGCGTGGAAAGGGGTGAACGATCTTTTCTGCTCTTGGAACTTAAGAATCGTGGGCCGAACATGCGGGGTTGGGCGGGCGTTTGCGTGCGTCAAGTTCTGTTTTCGTGCTTATGCGTGTATGTGCTAATGGCGTATGCAGAAAATAAAGCGCGTGGATAGATATCAGCGCGCTTTATTTTCCGTCTGCCCCACTTGCTACGCGCGCAGGTGCCGCGAAGTAAAGCTCACAGTCTGGCGGCGAAAACGCCGCTGTAATTTTTTTTTTTTTATTTGTAAAAGTCCCGACGCCATTGTAAGTGGGGACCCCTAACTCCCCCGAGCGGCGAACACGCTGTAGCTCCACGAGGGTCGCTGCAAGGCGGCAGACGCATGCGACTTGGAGTCATCGCGTGCGACTTGGAGTCATCGCGTGCTAGCGTCGCGCTCGCTGGAAGGTACTGCGGATGCAGGATGTGTAAAGCGCCAAAAAGGTTCCTGCACGGGGGGGGGGGGAGGGGGAGAGAGAGAGAGAGAGAGGGGGAGGAGGAGGGTGGAAGGGAGGGAGGAGAGAGAGAGAGAAAGGAGAGGAGGAGGAGGAGGGAGGGAGGGGAGAGAGAAAGGAGAGGAGAGAGATCCCAGAGCAGGTGGTTTCCAGTCGTGAATGCAAAGCCACGAGTAGAGAGCGTGATGGAGCGCCGCTACAACTTGCTCTCAGTTGGACAGTGTAATTGGGTTCCGATCACTCTGCAGAGGCCATTAAGACGAAGCACCTCGGGGGCCGGGCGCTGCCCTCCCTCGCGCCCACCTCCGCGTGTACATCACGGAGGCGTGTCCCGAGGCACGAGCACTAATCGTCGTTGCGCGAAGCAAAGCTGCGCTCTCTCTCTCCTTCTCGCGTGCACTCGGGACCGATATTGCGCGCGTAACCGACGAGGGTGTGCAGGGAGGGAAGAGATTGGTGGGCCTTCTATTAATGAGGGGCGAGCCGGACCTCAACCGATGACCCCGGTGGAGGAGGCTACGCTGCTTCCAAACGAGCGCCCCGCTTCTTGCTGTTCGAGTTCTACCTCAACTATGGACCGCGCGGGACGCGACGTGCCGTCGAAGCCAATCCCGTGCCGCGTAAATGTCACGTGACCCTCGAGAGAGGGTGCAGCGACGCGTCACGACCAGCGAGCGAGATTCTCGTGAGGTGAAGCGCTTGAGCAGCGCCGGGACATCAGGGAGGGGGAGCTGGCGTCGCAGTCGGTTGACGCGTTTCAGAGCGAGGGAGTGGTTGGGATGGCTCGTGGCGTCCGGTGCGCTCCGTCGGTGGTAAGGCTGAAAAACGAAGCGCGCATTGCGCGTACGGATGAGCTGGAAAGTGGCGGCGGCCGACCTTGAGGGGGAGGGGGTGCCTCTGCAGGGGCCTCGACCTGCAAAAACGTGGTCTCTTTTTTTTTTTTTTTTTTTTTCTGTTTTGAGGGCGCGCACGCGCGCGCGATATGATATAGCTTTTGTGGGGTCTTTTTTTTTTTTTTTTTTTTCCTCGGGGTCGCGCTTGCGCTTGCTCCTTGTCACATTCCTTTTCTCTATTTTGTTTCTCGGTCGGAGGACGTGACTTTGGAAAACGAATCTCAGTGTTTTGTTTCTTCAACCTCCTCCCTCCCCCTCACACACACAGACATATGCGCAGGCACACAAACTCGAACTTATTTTTTTAGCACCCCAATTCAGTAACCTTTGTGGCCAGAACGCCACCTGTAGATTCTACAATACGCACTCTGTTTAGAAAAAAAAAAAAAGAAGAAAGAACCGCTTTTGCCAGCACAAGTTGTTTACTGCTGCTCTGTAGGATTAAAGGGGCCCTGCAAGGACTTTTTACTTTTTATTTTTTAATTTGCACCGAACTTGAGCGCACTGAACGTAGTAACTTAGTGAAACTTTTCTTTTCGTGAAATTCGCTTTATTTTAAAAGTTATAGGCAATTTAGAATTACAAAAACAAGCAAAAAATAACCTCCTTCATGACGTCGGAGGTCCTGGCTTGAGTGGCCGTGAACTAGTGGAGGAATAGTGAGCTCATCGAGCGCTCACGGCCGCCGCACTCCGTGTCTACGGCACCAGAGGGCGCCACTAAAGCATGTTCTGGATAGGCTGTATGCAGCGGGCAGCCAAAGCGGCTTTCATTGCGTTTGCTGCGCGATTAAGCACTAATTCGGCATGATACTTTATTGGCCACAAACGACAGCAAACACGGGGTAAAGGTCAGTTCAGAATGGGAGCCCACTTCGCGCTGTCATACCGCGAAACGGCCAAACCGCAAGACAAAGCCTCTCGCCGAAGGCCTTCGGAACGCTCGGAGCCGGTCCGATCCTCCTGTCCATACGACTGCAGCGCCACCGCGTACAACCGGGGTTTTTCCGTATCGGCGCCTTATCCCACTACTCCTTTCTAGTATGCGCCGCCTTTTCCACCGCTTGGCGGCGGGTATGTTGACGGGTCATTTCTAGGGAGGCTCAAGTGAGGGTGGGTGCAACTGCTAGATCGGCGATCACGGGACATGGACGCCATTTAATTGCTAAATTTTGCTGGGAGTCTATGGGGCAAAGGGTCGTTTTCTTCTCTAACTCAGGTCATAAGAGCCCATCAAGGTGCTTGAATAATTTACACAAGGTATAATTGATTACCTTTCCATAGCCACCAGTTTTGTTCCGATAGGCCAAGTATTTTTTTAACGCGAAAAATGGTAAATTTCGCCATCTTGGACGTTGCTGCTTGTCTGGCAACCCTGCTTTCTCCTCTCGACGGTTGCAATTCTCGGAGCGAGAGAGGCTGCGCCAAGGCGCTCGTTGCTTGCAATGGGAGGCGAGAGGAGGAAAGGCGCATGGAGCAACAGAGTTGCAACAGAGCGGGCATCTGCTCTCGTGCAGGCAACATTGGCGCATATCCTTTCTCGAATCCTCTCCCTCAGGCGCCGCCATGAAATTGCAAACGCTCTCCAGGTTTTGAGTTGCGCCCACCCTCACTAGAGCCTCCCTAGTCATTTCCTGTTTCCGTACTTTATAAACTGCATTTCTTTCTTTTTTTCATCTATAATAGTGAACAAAAACTACTTTTATAACTAATTGAAACGGTTCGCGCCACTTATATTTTGTATTTCGACCAAAAAGAAGTTTTTAGAGGCTCTGACCGGTAGTAAGCCCAGGACCAAAGACGTCACATTTTGCGCGCTTTCGGTACCGCGGGTCACCCTAGTCGGTGGAGGAGGTTTCCGTGTGGTCCGGTTAAAATATGGCGCACTGATATTTAGCTACTCTTTCCGTGCCCGCTGGCTTGCCCGAACCCCAAGAGACGTGGAAACCGCATAAAAAAATAGACGCTGAAATATGATTGCAGGGCCCCTTTAAGTGTTTTGTTTCCGAGAATAGACCTATAGGGAGTATTCACTGGCGGCCATAGCTGTGTGCGCGACTGCTGAGCGCGTGCCGACGGCGAGCTTCCACAGTTCTTTTTCAGCGTGCATTCCACACCACCAAAATTGCTGGTCTTAGCAGCCTATTAATATGACCTCGCTCTGAGCATGCGCTTTAAAGAGCACCTACAAATATGGCGTCCAGTGAATACTCCCTATTGCTATATTACCCAAGTCTCAAGGAGAATGCAGGGGTTGGTGTTCCACGCGTCGCATGTGCTGGCCTTAGCAGTAGTAACTTTCCTGAAGCAAAAACCTAAAACTAATTGTATCGTGCACGCGCGTTCATCTACGCTTTATTTTGGGTGTTTACTTCGAATCTTTTATACGGAGAAGGCGACCGCAACGGACGAGCCAGCCTAGCCAACTCAGTGAGCACATCTATACGCTGTGCCCCTCCGGGAGGTCGCGAGATTACACTCGCACTGTTTTGGAATGACGGCGCACGGGGTCTCCACTGGTGTGTTCACCGCGTCCAAGAAAAGTGCTCTCTTCGATTTCCGCCTGATGACGTCATCAAAGTGTCATGCTGTCGCAATATCTCGGTCACGGTGGAAGGAGAGAGAAGTTCCGGAACAAGGCCAGAAGGAGGCTCGAGATCCTACTGGGGGCCTCGTGCATGTGCGCGCCTCACGGGCTTGAAAAAAGTATGCGCGAATAAGAACGGTTCCTCGAGCTCCAGTCATGCTGCGCCCTCTCACGGCGTTTGTCGGAGATGCGAGCGAACCTTCGACACTCTTGCTCCGTGGCGAGGCGGTGCCGTCCAGACAGCCCTCTCTTATTGTTCCACGGTGATCTGGGCGCTAACACGAATGCCCCCAAAGCGCGGGGGATTTTGTGTTTTTGTGTTCTTGTTTTGCGACTCGTTCCGACCGTGTGCCCGCGAAAGGCGGGCTGTCATCGCGCTCGAAGGGCGAAGGATGCGGCATGCTCGCCGGCGAAACGGCCCTAATCTCTCCGAACACAATGAATGGCCGATCATAAAAGAGAGGAGGACCGTCATATAAATAGACGGGCGCGAGATGATGTGGTGCTCTCGGCTTCGCCGCCACGATGTCTCTTCCTTTTGTTGTTTGTTCGAAGCTGCGCCATTTTTGTTTGGCGCTTCCCCTCCTCTTTTTGCGTGCTCCGCCAAATAACGGACGGGCACGCACAGAGCAGGTCACTGTGTCGTCTGCAACACGTGGACTGTTCCTTGTTTTCGTCTGCTACGGTGTTTTATGACCCTCCCCGTGTTTTTATTTTGTTTGTTGGGATTTGGCACGTTTCCGACAATGGTTGTCAGTTGGGAGCCGCTGCTACGTAGCATATCGCCGTGTAGTTCTGGGTCATAGCCGGGGCGGTGTTGTTGGTGTGGCTGTCGCCGTTTATGTCTTCTCTTTGTTCCTCGTGCTGACTGGAAGACCGGTACGCAGTGGTTTGGCCTGTCTGTTGGACGCGACTCGTGGGTTGTGTTTGAGCCCGGCACGAAATGCTGTGCCTTCAGACGCCCATGCCTGGTGTTTTACCTTCGCGGTTGAAATTGGGGATTTTGTTATATTTGGAGGTGGCGACGCCTGTTTTACTCGTTGTACTTTGTTATAGGTTAATGCAGCATTCTCATGCATTCTTCGCAATGTAGCGGAAAGCGTGGTTGGCGGGGAAGACAAAGGTTCTGCCTTTGTGCAGTCGGCTCTCTTTGCTTCTCTCCTCCTCTCCGCTGGCAGGCGTGTTTGCCAAACCTGTGCATGGCGATTGCCCGGCGGCGTATGAGCGAACCATATCCCGTACAGCACCTGACCACGCCCCCTTGTCACGTCACATGACGTCACTTACCCCAAGGCAGTTGTCATGTCACGTGAGCTAACGTCACTTCCGCTCCAAAACGAAACCAGTTGTTTTATTGGTTTGCGAATTGTCACGTGACATGACGTCACTCGCGCCTAGACATGGCGCCCGCCGCCGCCTGAAACACGAAGCCTACGCCGTCGATCATCGATGCAGTCGCGGCTGAAGCCAGAAACGCTTGAGACGGTAAGCCTACGCGATCGACGCAGTCGCGGCTGAGACGCTGTGAACGCGGTGACGCGAGGGACTCAACACTTGGTGACGCAACTACGCGACGCCCGCAGTATGCGACGTCTCGCATCGTGCTTCTGCACAGGAGTGCGTAAAAGGCGCAAGTACTTCTCTTAGCGTTCTCAACGCGTCGCTTGATAAGAGCGAAGCGAGGATACTGCCAACGCCTACCGCTGGTAGACTGGCGACATCGCCAGTCTACCAGCGGTCTCGATGTCTACCGCTGGCGACATCGAGAGAAGTCGAGCCTTCTCTCGATGTCGCCGCGCTGGTGTAGACTTTATTCTTGCTGAGCAGGTTCGTCGCCGACGCGGCGGATGTGAACCATGTCATGCACGAACGCTTGCCTTTTTCGATACGAAAATATGCTGTGTCGTCACGAACGCTTACGCTGACCCACTAGCTGAATTTGAAGTATTGCCAGCATTTTTATTTCGCCTGTACGTTGTCATCGCATCACCGTTACTCGCGGCGACGCAGATCTTCGTGCTTGCCTTCTAGCGGTGCCGCGGCTCTCCCGACCCAAAATAAAAAGCTGCTCGACGCTCGAACCGCGAGCTGGGGAAGTGGTAAAGGGATTTGCTTAGTACCGTCAGAAACACTCGTATGAAGAAAGGCATGCCCAGTGGAACTATGAAGAGAAAAAACAAGAGTGCATACTTTGAACTCGAGAAGTTTTTATTTCACCACATTAACTATATCGTTGGAATGCAGTGCTGGCTTCAAAGAATGCTATTTCCTCTGCCCCCTTCGAAACAACCGAGGCCTTTACATGATGCACATACATGCAGAAATCAACAGTGTGAAGACATGGGAACGATATGGCTAGGAGCTGAAAAGCAAAATGGCAAGTTCACACTGAAAAGCAACAGTTTGAATATACATTAAAAGAAGTTCACGAATGAAAATAATAGTTTCTCGAGAACTAGGGTAAAGCAAACGGGCATGTCAACTCAAACGTATAAGGCACGTGAAAGTTGTAACTTTGGAAGCTTATTCATGTAAAAGCAGCTTCACACACTTGCAACAGCTTATGACCAGTGGCCGACTAGTCAGTCGCAAGTTACTTAAAATCGGTTTCAAGCCATTCCTTTTGTAAGCAGTTGCAGGTGAGTGAAACAGTCTTGCCTTGTGACACCTTTCGCTGTAAACACCTCTTGTAAACAATGAATAAACCTCTTTGTTCTTACTTAATTTGCACCATGTCGGAATTTCGCATCCTACTTGTGTGCATGTGACAAAATATGAAATAGACCCCGAAACTGACACGGCCGCAAAATAATCAAATTTAAAAACTAGTGTCGGATTCAAAATTGCACCCAACAATCCTGGACACGGAGCAGACGTTTGATTGTGGTCTTGTAGTTCTTGCTTGGTATCGTCGTCTCGTTGCTTGTCTGCGTTGTGCGGTCGGCGTGGGAGATGGTCCGGACTTCGTTGTGGGTATCTGTTTGGCGGTCTGGGTGGGTGCCATCGGTGTAGCCAGAGGGGTAAGCTTATAACACTTCAGTCCCCTTCCTCTCCCCCCCCCCCCCCCCCCCCAAAAAAAAAGAAAAAAAGAAAAAAAAATTTTGGCTACGCCATTGGTGGGTGCATCTCGAAAAAGGTTTTGTGTATCTGCGAATAAACCGGGCATTGATTGTGTCAGACATTGTCACATGGCTGTTTGTGTGCGTCTGTGTGCGTGTTGCTGCAACCGAAGCAGACCGCCGGGAGCTCAGACGATATGTGGAGGGTGTTTATGGCAACGCAGGCCAAATCCCTCTCGCGAAAACTACGCATCCCACAGAAGAAGAAAAAAAAGGGGGGTTGATGCCGTATATAGTACTCGGGCGGCGGAGAAAAACTCACCGGAGAAAAGCTCACCGGAAAACCGGCAGATGCGGAGAAAAGCTCACCGGCCTTTTAGCGGATGCGGAAAAAAGCTCACAGATTTTTTTTTTTTTTTTAACTTTGCGGATTTTGCGTCAAAGGTGGCAATTTATCACAATTCGCGTTCATCACTTCATTAGAAATATGTCTTTTTTGTAATATTCTTTAGGTTCATTGGGCATATTTACTAATTCCTCAGAAAATTCTTTAAGTTCATTGGGCATATTTACTAATTCCTCAGAAAATTCTTTAGGTTCATTGGGCATATTTACTAATTTCTCAGAAATCAGTAATCACCCATTCTGTAAATTAATGAAGCCGCAAGTATAAAATCAGAACATCGTACACCGGTAAAACAGACAACAGTTTATCGACAGCTGACAGTGCGCCGTCGGTAGCTTTGTCAAATAAAGAGGTTCGTTTTGTGCGAGCTAATATGCATAGCGGTGTGTGAACCGGTTCAGCTCCAAATATTCTGTTGTGCCTAATAGAGAATTAGGTATTTGTTGATGTAATCAATGTCGGCTACGCTGTTTTTTTTTTTTGTTTTTTTTTTTTAATTTTACTAACAAAACTTTAGTTGCGAGAACAGCTTCGTCCTGTCGTGTTTGTTGTCTTCACTCCGTCGTCGTCGTTTTGAGCGGTTTTCATCAAGTATAATGTTTACCAACTCGCCCTATTCGCTGCGTTACAGAAGACTATACTTCTTTTATAGGTCACGAGTAACAACAGTGACAGTGTGCAGCCGTCTAGGTCATGGGTAGCTCGCCGTAGAAGGGCATTATCACACTAAGGCAACGTGTGGAAACACCAGCATGGACGGCTAGAAAACGTGCTTGTCCGAGGAAGAAAGAAACCTCGATATCCTACAGACCGTTTTATCCTGTTTTCAAAGGTTAACAAAAGCTTCAAAGAGAATTTCAGGTACCGCGTTGTTGGGCATGCACTTTCGAATTTTCGGCATTTACAGTTTGTATTTTTAGGTTTTAGGCAGACCATCATTAAGTTTTCGAACTTTTTCCTGTTCTTCAAGTTTATAAAGTTTTCAGTTAGACTTTCGTTGCCTACAGAGTAAGCCGCAGAAAACACTCGCCCGCAATAATTAATTTGGAAGCAATATACCCAATAAGCTTAACAAATATTACAAAAAAGGACGTTTTCTTTTTTACAAAGCTGACGAATTTTAATGATAACAAATCGATATATGCTACGCATGATCTAACAACCTCCATATAGAAAGAAGAAAAACATCGGTGGAGCTTTTCTCCGCATACGCTCAATGGCCGGTGAGCTTTCCTCCACATCCGCCGGTTTTGCGGTGAGCTTTTCTCCTGGGAGCTTTTCTCCGGTGAACTTTTCTCCGGTGAGCTTTTCTCCGGTGAGCTTTTCTCCGGGATTCGTAGTAGTCTGTGTAGAAAGACCCATTGAGAACGTTTTTTTTTTTAGCGTTCAGTATAATTGAGTATTTCATTACTTTTCAGCAATTACATTTTTAATAATGAATTTTAAATGTATAGTTTTAATTAGAAACGTGATGGGAATCGTCGAAAGTTACTAAATCCACCCACAATACAACGCTATAAGTTATAAAACACGCGCAGCATTTCGCAGCGTAAAAAACAAAAAAAAAGTAATAGTAATAATTTGGACGCGTTTGTAGGTTTCGGTTTCTTATGGGAGTCCCTCTCCGCACCAGCAACCCCTCTCCCCGTGATCGAAACGCGCAAGGTACTACGTGCGCCGCCACACATGGCGCGTAGGAGAGGCGAGATAAGAGAGCCTCCGGACTGCCGCGTGAGATTGGCCTTTCTTATGACGCCGGTGCCAGTCGGAGGACGCCCCGTTACGTGCGATGCGTGGCGGCGCACGCACGTTGCGCCGCCTTTTTAATCGATTAATAGCTTTCGTTCATTCTCACGCATCGTAGTTTCTAAAGCGTCAAAATTAAATCGTTTGTGCCTTTGCCGAATATGGGAGGAACGGCGCAATGTGTACAATTTGGGATTTCGAATCCACCTTCGTGTGAAGTTGAGAGCAGTCAGAAGACACCCGCACTCGCAAACTGTTATATTCGCAGTGGATGGGGCAGGTATAACCTTCTCCGCTTGTTTGAAGTTACAAATCTCGCCCCTACAGTGGCCTCTATGTCGAAATTTCACCTAAAGGCGTCCTTCGTACAGGTGTGCTCGTCCACGTCTCCGTGGGGATGACAGCGTCGATTTCTTTTTGTCAGCGTTTACTCGGTTAACCGCTTTAAAAACATTATCGCGAATAAACGATGAATCGATTAATCGGTAGGTTAATCTGTCAAGTGCCCAGCCCTGCCTTTAAGGTATTGTTTTTCTAGGTCTCGATGTTTGTAGGTTGCAGGGGACGAAGGTAATTGAAGGGAATGCATAATTTACAAGTCGTTATCCCGTTTAACCGAACTAAGAAAAAATAAAAAAAAGCTGCTTTTGTTCTTAGATATAGTCTGGGAGAAAAACAAAATGGGTAGAATTAATCCGGCTCGGGAACGTGGGCTGCGATACCCGTCGGATTCCGTCGAAAGAATTAAACGAGACGGTCCCATTTCGGTGACTTGGGAAAGCGAGGGCCGGGCAGACGAGACGCCGGGACGGCTTTGCTCGCGCGGGGGATCTTCGAATCAAAGATTGAAGGGTTACTGGGACAGTTCGAATTGCTTCGGATTATCCGACGGATCAGACTTGTCTCTTTCTCTCTCCTGCCCGCTTATTTTGTTTGTTATTATTATTATTTCTTTTTTTACTGTGGGAGAGTTAAAGGGAACGGATGTCGGACTCACAAATATAACAAAAATTTGACATTCATAGATGTTTTTTTAAGAAGAAATGTGTTTTCTTTTTGTATTGTGTTTATTTGGGACTAACGCTTCGTAAGAAAAAAAAAAATGGCCCCCAAAAAAAGGGCAACGCCAAAGTGTAGCGAGCTAAATATAAAGGGAAAACCTGAATTGGTGTATAATTATACGCGAATTCCGTTTCCTCGCCAAGTTTAGCGGGGGAACGCTTTCCACTAAGTTAGTGGAAATTTAAGTTCGCTCAATTTAGCGCGAGCTCAGAAAACCTTAAAAACACCCAGCTCAGCTCTAAATTCGCTCTACCTTATAGTTGTGTCTCCCGACTTACGTCAACATGGGATGTTGTATTTCGTGCAGTAGAGAAATAGAACAGCCGTTGTATTTATGTACTGCACGAAATACTCGGTATTTGCCTGTCTTTTAGAAATCCAGAATAAAAAAAAAAATATGCTTAGGTTTTTATTTACTCTGGGGCTAAATTGGGGACCCAGGAAGGGGCACTAGATAAAAAGGCGACATTGGTGAATTGGATGGCTTAAGAACTCTTTTTATTATTTTCAGGACACAATGTAGATGGATAATTGATGCACTCGACGTCAGTATAGTCTAACCATGACGTGATTGAGCAATTTGTAAAGGGTGAGAAATGTCGTCCTTGTACACAGGGTATCAAAACCGAAACTAACCAGCGCGAAGCCCGCCCGTTTCGTCGACCCCTCTGCGCCCGTTCCGCAAGCAATCCATGTGTCCGCGTGCCTGGTGGCGTGATCGAGACGGATTACTCCCCCAGAGCTATCTACTCGCCATGATTGGTGGTATCCTCCTTTCCTGCGTTCCCTCCGTCAATGGTACGTTAACACCTGACAAGAAAGCTCCCTGCGAGCCGCGGCGGCGGAGTCGGCTGCGGCAGCTGTTCTCACAACATCCCGTCAAATATGACGAGAAGCCGTGAGAGTTCCCCACCTCGGCTGTCTCTTCCGGGCGTTCCTGCCTCCGGAAGAACGCGTGCTCGTGACGTAGAATGTCACTTCCGGTCAGCGAAACGCCTCGTTCGTCGGCAGAAATAGGTCCTGGACCTAAAAGGCTCGCCGCCGCGTTTTCCGCCCAGTGGCAGAAGCTGGGCGGATTCGCTAGCGGATCTGCAAGTGTAAACGTACCATAAAACAGAGAGAGAGGGAGTCGTAGTACGCTTTACTTTTCGTGCGCTTACAAACAACCTCGCGGTCTACCGAGCGGTGCCGCACGAAACACGAGCGGGATTCATGCGCGTAAAAATGCAACGGTATAGCGGCCATCAATACGTCTAGAAGCAATCAATGCTCGAAGTAGATAACCGGGACAGGCCCGTGAGGGTGTTCCCGCGGTACATGCCACGTACATGCCGAATGAAATCCCGGTGGGAGATTCAAAGGTCAGGTTTACGAACGGCAGAAAAGTTAGGTATACCCTCGCTAAAGGTGACGCATGGGACATATACCATATTGAATGGGTTAAAACAGCGCAAAAAAGACGAAGTTAGCAGTAAAAGGAAACACACAGACACAGCGCTGACTTACAACTGGAATATTTACTGCTGCGCCATTCAGCAAGTAAACTTGAAAGGAGACAGACATAAAAGCAATCGGCCCGATAACACGTCATCCTCCACTCAAGCCGATACGTGGCTACACGTATTTACCCGCCTTTCGGATAAAATTGATTTCATCCCTAACCAGGGCAAGTGATGGAACACTACATGCCTGCGTCATGGTTGGCAATAAAAAAAGCTTCGTCAATCTCCCGAGCATACTTAGCTTTATGTCGGGCTAAAATCTTAATTTCATTAAACATTGGAGAGCACGCACATCTGTCACAGTGGACCGCTAGGTTGCCAGACGGGGAGGAGCGTAAGGACAGATAATGTTCTCTCGCCCGGTCGTTAACACATCTCCCCGTCTGCCCAATGTATACTTTTCCACAAGACAACGGAATAAGGTACACCACCCCACACGCGCAGGCGACAAACGGGTTGCGGTGCTTAACTTGACATTGTCTACCCTCGCGGCCACCTCGATACACGGCTGCACACAGCCGCCCCAACTTAGCTGGAGCCGAAAACACAACTGGCACGTTGTACCTACTGGCAACCTTCTTGACACCATGGGACACCTTGTGCATATACAGCAAGACCACAGGTCTTACCGTTGACTTTTGTCTTACCTCAGTATGTGTTAACGACCGGGCAAGGGAACATTCTCTGTCCTTATGCTCCTCCCCGTCTGGCAACCTAGCGGTCCACTGTGACAGATGTGAGTGCTCTCCAATGTTTAATGAAATTAAGATTTTAGCCCGACATAAAACTAAGTATGCTCGGGAGATTGACGAAGCTTTTTCTATTGCCAACCATGACGCAAGCATGTGCATTAGTGTTCCATCACTTGCCCTGGTTAGGGATGAAATTAATTTTATCCGAAAGGCGGGTAAATACGTGTAGCCACGTATCAGCTTGAGTGGAGGATGACGTGTTATCGGGCCGATTGCTTTTATGTTTGTCTCCTTTCAAGTTTACTTGCTGAATGGCGCAGCAGTAAATTTTCCAGTTGTAAGTCAGCGCTGTGTCTGTGTGTTTCCTTTTACTGGTCCTTCGTCTTTTTTTGCGCTGTTTTAACCCATTCAATATGACCATCAGCCAACTCGCCCAACTTTCCACCTTGTGAGATATACCAGCCGGGTAAAAAGTTTTATCTGTTCCGGCTGACATGGGTCGAAACACATGGTATACGCTGCTCACAGACGCAAACGCGCACGCACATGCTCGTGTGCGATGAGGACCCGCGTCCGCGAAAACACGCAGACTAGGATGCCGGCTACGTGTGGAGCACTCGCATTTGCTCACATATTGCGTGCGCACGCTCCACACACGCCCGGCCCGAGCGTGCGGACACATCCACATACCTCGCTCGTCGTTCTTTTTCTTTTGCGGTCGTCGGCGGATTTCTTTATTTATTTATTTTCTTCAAAGAGGTCGCCCCGGTTTCTCTCTGCGAGACGAAGGAACCCGCTCGAGGAATCTGGACTTTTGCCGCCCGTTTTCCTGGCCGGAAAGGAAGAAGAAAATTATGCGCTCTCGAATAAACTTTTCTTTCTTCTCTCCTTTTTTTTTAATTTTTTTCATTAAAAAGAATATTCTTATTCGAGGTGTTGAGCCGCTATTGTTATATATCTGCCTCGCGCTTTGCAGGACGTTTGCAAGGGCGGCCTTTGGGCGCCGCCATCTTGCTGATGGCGCCTATAGATCGTCTGATAGTAAGTAAAGCCTGGATGGACGCGTGTATAACAGAGCCGTGTAGAGAGAGTTTGGTCAATTGGAGGTGCGGGCAGAGCCAGGCCGTGCACTAAACGCAGAAAGAGGGCTTGACATGCTTTCTTCCCTTACAAAAATGATCAATGAGTTTCAATTGACTTTCTATTGTGTTCCTATAAAGTCAATTGAAACTCGATATAAACTCAATGTCTAATGAGTTTGACCATTAGAAACTCAATTTTGATTCTATTGAATTTACTCATTAGGAATGCAATTGAGACTGATCATAAGAAACTCAATATCGATTCTGTTGACTTTACTCACTACGAATGCAATTGAGTTCGATCATTAGAAACTCAATATCAATTCTATTGAATTTACTCAATAGGAATGCGATTGAGTTTGGTCATAAGAAACTCAATTTCGATTCTATTGAATTAACTCAATAGGAATGCAATTGAGACTGATCATAAAAAACTCAATATCGATTCTATTGACTTTACTCACTAGGAATGCTATTGAGTTTGATCATTAGAAACTCCATATAAATTCTATTGAATTTACTCATTAGGAATGCAATTGAGTTTGGTCATAAGAAAGTCAATATCGATTCTATTGAATTTACTCATTAGGAATGCAATTGAGTTTGGTCGTTTGTGGATTACTGCACCCGTGTGCACCGAATGATTATTGCTTGTACCAATGTTTTTTTTTATTAAGGGATAGAGTCCAATGACGTCGAAACACTGTTTATCATCTATGAGACTTTCAAGGAGGAAATAGGAAACTGGGAACCTTAGTAGATGCTGAGGTGGTCACCGACCAAATGAATACCTTTCTTATGTAGGGTATATAAGGCGGTGGGGTAGTCAAGGGAGTACGATTAGTGGGTTGTGAGTGCTTAGTTACGATGTTTGTGTTCGTTTCGTCTATGTGCTTTGTTTCCTTCATGTTGCATGCTTTAAAGAATTGTGAAAAAAATTCTCAACCAGAGCAATTTTTTTTAAATGCAGTTGCAATAAATTCTATTGAAGCACGTTGCAATAATTCAATTGAAAGTCAATTGCAATATTTTTATTAAAACTCAATAGCAAAAGTTCTATTGAAACACTATTGCCAAAATTCAATTGAAATGCAATTGCTAAAAGTTCAATTAAGACTCAGTGGCCAATAGTCTGGGACGGATCAATAGCGACTCAATAGAAAAAGTCAATTAAGTTTCAATTGAGACTGAATGAGGTCTATTGAGTGAGTCCTTTACACTTTCAATTGAAAGTCAGTTCATTTTTTTGTAAGGGTTAGCTAACCAGAAGCCGATAAGAATTTTCTAGCGGTGGTAGCGAGAAACAGTTTTAATCGTTTTAATAAGCGCGTAAGAGTGAAATGTGGTAACCCTTCGTGGTTGAAAATAGGGTGCACGTGATATTTCGATCATGATCATGCAAAAAGATGTAAGAAACGAATGTGCCGCTGAACTCTGTTTTGGTCGGACGGAGTGTGACCGCTCGGACGGCACATTCCCGGCCCTCGGCGCTTGGCGTACGAATTATGTCGATCGTTCCGCTAGTCGCACTCTTCCACCATCATTTTGGATGAGCGTGATTGAAACATCACGTTCACCATATTTTCAATCACCGAGAGTTACTCCGACGCACTTGTTAAGTTTGTTTCTCGAGACCACCGCCAGGGTATTATTTCCGGCTTCTGGTTCCCCACATTCGAATTTTCTTGTGAAGACGCCCTGGAACACGCCCAGCTTGCTTTCGGCCAATAGCGTATCCTGATTTGTTTCCTATACTTCCCAATGAACGGCCAAACACTCTACATATACGGCTCTGATGTATATTAACGGCCGTACTCTTTATAACGGGCGTTAGCTTGCGCTACCTAGCCTGAACACGGCTCAGCCTTACCAAGGCATGCCCACGGTTGTCGGACTGGCGAACAAGCATAGCGTTTTTCATGCAGGGTGGCCAGATTAGTGTTCGAAGCGTGACGACTTGCAAACTTTCTTTTTCCCCGAATAGACCGATCTCACCAGCTAGTTTCAGTACGCCACCGTTGTCGCCTTGCATCGTGGGAACTGTAGTCTTTCTGCACTCTACGTTTTTGTATTTTGTAACTGTGCAAAATACCTAAAGAAAAAAAGACATAAAAACAAAATCGAAATATGAGAATCCTTTGTCGGCGAGATTCTGGAAGACTACCGGAAATTTCGTATCCCGAGAAACGCATCAGGGGGACCGAGGCAGTCAATTTCCGGCCGATTTCCGTACCTTCGCTGGATTGCTTAGCCCTGATTTTCATATCTAATGTCCTATATTTGACGCGTGCGCAGAAAGAGGTGTATGTGTAATCGAGTATTCCGCCGTCACCCCTCCGTTCGTTATGATTAGTTTGCTTCCGTAGTTTTCGGTACAGCCTTCGAACGCGATTACAATCTGTCCCTGGCTCGCGTTTTATCGTAATATTAAAGCGTCGAGCTACGTTCAACCGTCGTTAAAGAAAAGAGAAAAAAATTTTTTCAGCCTTTTCATTTTAGTAAAGATGGAAAAGCAGCCATCTATGAGTGACGGCGGCAACCAGACAATCGGTAAGCCGGTGCCGCCGTCTTTTATAGATGGCGGTAGTTGTCCAGACGGTTGTGTCAAGATTTATTTTCCCACGGACACGAAACTGGGGTAAAAAGAAGGAGAGCTGAACTGAACTATACGAATGGGAACTCTGAATAGACCGACCTCACGGGCCAGTTTTACTGTATACGCCACCGCTGGCGCAATGTATCGAGGAAACTCTAGTCTTTCTGCACGTGCGGAAACCTCGCTGGAGCTCTGCGCGTGTAGAGCACGGGACGGCACGAGCCCTCTTGTGCACTGGCGTTTGCCGGTCAGTTGAACGGCAACTTCAGTCATACGAAAACTTTGAGCGGTTTCGGTTGATTCAATGGCTCCTTGGAGGAACTGAGACGACTCGAAATAACTTCGTAACGTGGATACCGCGGGTGCTCGGCCGTTCAGGGACGGAAGAAAGGCTCAGCCGTGCTGTCTCACTCCCGCTTTATTTTCTGTTTGGTCCGATATGAGACCCAATTTATTTATTTGTTTTAGACCCGTTATACCGATTGGCGATGCAGGCTGAGAGACACGCGTGTTTTTCTTTCAATTTCTGCTCTAAATTAAAAGCGTTAAATTTATCTGACTTTCAAGCTGAAATGAAGCTCGTGACAGCTCTTCCTTACTCTTAAGGTGCCCGGGAGTCTTATCTTTTCCACTCAATGTTCGGATGGATGGATGAATACGGCTGAACCCTCGAATCGGGCAGCAGCTTGCGCCACCAATAGTCATCGTTGTGATTCTCGAGCATCTTATTGTCGTCCCACAGCCAATGAGGTTGCGGCAGTAGTCGATAAGAACGCCTCAAAACGAAGCGTGAATGTAATAGATGTTTTGCTAAATTACCCGAGCAACAAGGAGCATGCTACGAGTGCAGTTACGTGGGCTGCACGTGCTGGCTTCTGCTGCAGTAACTATTCTAAAGCATAAGTCAGAAACCATGGCCTCCTTTAATCTAGAAAGCCCGTCGATTCCACGATGGAGCCTTTGAGCGCCCGGCCGCCAGAAAAAGGCGAGGAACAGCGCCCGACTGTTAACCGATATGGTAGCGCAGAGCCACTTCTCGGGTGGTCCCTCAGCCAGCGCCAAAAAATACGTGTTGCGGTGTCTGCAAAACAGCAAACCGCTACAAAAAAGAAAAAAGAAAGAAAGGCTACCGGCGTGTGGAGAAACGGGAGAGGGACAGAATAGGGGGGAGGGTCCACGCAAAATTTATCTCCTTTACAGAAAAAAAAAGGGGGACCGCGTTTATATTTTCGGATTTTACCGCTAGGGCATTGTTCGGCGCTGGCATCTTTGTCCGTCAACGCCTTTTTGTTTTGTTTTTTTATTTTTTTTACACGGGGGAAGGCGGGAGCGCCTGCGGCGCGTAGACACCTACATTTCCAGCATTCTCCTTGAAGCTTGCAGTGATGTGATTGCTGCGCCAATTGCGCCAAGGGGCAAACCCTTCTACATCCTGCTAAATTTGTCAAAATATGGGTAATCTGCGCCAAGCCTGCGCCAAAGGACCGATTTTTGTGGCCTTTCAAAATCGAAACTAAACTATGTACCGTAATTGAGCATGCGCGAGCTAGGTGGCGCAACCAGCCGCCCGACACAAAGTACCCAGCATCAATGGTCCATCCGATCTTCCATGACTTTTCCCGTTGTCTCTCGTTTCGCACTCTCGTCGTCTCGTGAGTCTCGACTCGCGTCTTTTTTAAAAAAAATTCCAACAATAGACGCGGGCGTATGCGGACGCTCCGACGGTAGCGTGCCGGGTACCAGGCCAGCCATGCCGTCATGCTGTGAAACGAAACCACGTTTTTGCGCGGCGGGAGTTACTTTGTGAAGTGAAGCACTCGCTCCTGAAAGCAGCAGCCGTGGGAAAACTATATTTGGTCCCCGCCTTCCAGGTACCATGATCGCGCGACGTCGGGTGTTGCCGTCCCCACGCCGCTGCAGATACCGCGCATGTTCATCAACATTCTTGTTGTCGTTTAAGATTTTGAGAAATGACATGTGTACATCCATCAACATTTAAAGAGTATTCCCAAAAAGTTTAATTGGTTTACACTGCATAGTTAATTTTTTTATAAATTATTTTCTGTCCACCGAAGCTAACGAAAAGGTAGTGATATTGTAGTCAGTGCGCAGGCGAGCTGGTGGAAATGAACCATTCTGATGTCAGCCTGAGACTGAGGCAGGAAAAGAGGAAGTTTCAAACTTCCTCTTTTCCTGCCTCAGTCTCAGGCTAACATCAGAATGGAAAAGGTAGTGTTTGGTGCACTTTGAATGCATTTTTCTCCGTTCCACTTCTTGGTAGAAATTCCATTATAGTCAATCTATCGTTTGAGAAGGGCTATTGAGGGAAGGATCGTTCTTCACTTTTCCTGACTTAAATTTAATAAAAAATGCGGCTATGGAACTTTTCTGCCAATTTACGAATTTCTTTTATAAAAAATGTTGAAATTTTGTCGAAGATCCAGAAGAACAAAGAGTTCACCGATTTCGCAGACGAGAAACTTCATAAAAATAAGACTTTCTACAAAAATCTTTCCATGGTCGCACCCCGGGCATTCTGCTACTTATCTAGCAAATGAAAGTCTTATTGTGATAGTTTTCCGACGATAGATTAACTAAACAATGTAGGCGTGTTGCTGATAGAAGCTGCTCTAATTTCCTTCTCATTACTCCGACAGACATGAAATTTTGTTATGCATCCTCTAGCATGACCCTCCTAGGGGGTGTCCCCCCTTAAATTATACGCTACTAGAAGAATCTCTTTTTAACGCAAAGACTGCTGTGTCGAGGTATTGATTGTCGAGGTTTCTCTCGGTAGGCTTTCTTTCGAGAGGGAACCCGATACGTGAAAAAGTGAAAAAGTGGTGAAGAGAAGTGCGCTAAAGCAAAGAAGGCAATGTCCCGCACGGCGCGCTTGTTTGTCTCGAGTTCAGTCGTTGCCCAAAGCGCTCCAAGAACGTTTTGACCCTGACTCGCGAGGTCTTGCATCGATGCGCTCAGGTTCTTTTTTGCTGTGTGTTTAGCTTGTACCTCGCCTGCCGGCTTGGCAAGCACGCGCCGCTGGACTTCTTTTTGTCGTATACTGGACACTTAAATTTTGTATACAAATTCGGGAACCAATTGGCGACGGAGCTAAGTGGCAGGGTTTCGGTTTCGATCGAACAGCCATCTCCGCTCGCACTACGAGTCTCGTGCAACTGGAAGCCTGCCGAAGTTGCCCTCATGTGCATGCGAACATGATCGCGCACGACAGAGGCAGCTGGGACGCTTGCAATCCATTGTTTTACGATTACTTTTGACGAAAATCTGGCACGTCGGGAAGCAGTATAAACGGTGCTAGCGGTTTTCGGAATAGTTCGGTAACGCCTACAGCACTGTACACTTGTGAGATGTCTCAATGTCTCTTTGGAGATATCGGAAGTAGACATTCATTACTAGCCGAAGGCAAAGCGAGGTTTGCAGCACCCTTGGAGAAAGTTTCGAAACGCAAAAATAAAAGCACCCGCTAGTCGTAATGCACCTTTGTCTTGTGTACAATTTCGCATTGCACTGCATGCAGTAGTTACGTCTTTTATGAGTAGGAGACTGCTTCTTCTTCGCTCTCATACTATTGTAACGTGATGGCCAAGAAGCGACAGCGTTCTGTCTTAAGGTCTGTTCGCACGATGCATCTTTTAGGCGCGCAACAGTTTCGCGACACTCAAGTTTCGCGAAATGTGCTCGTTCATACGTACCGCTTCACGTGCAACAACGATGACGTTTAGACTCGCGAAAATAGTTTGGGTGTTGACCATAAAGCGGCGCTTCAGTTGAAAGCCAACATCATCATCATCACCATTAGCCATTCAGCGTCGTGTTCTCCATCTCCCGCCACATTCTAAGAGTCAAAATGCAGGCGAGCTGGTGAACAATCATAAAGAAATAAAGCCTTAAGAAAAGGCAACAAAAAGGGACATACACACCACCGTCTTAAAACCAGCACAGCATGCAGCTGTCATTTACTTCCATTTACTTAATTTACTCTTAAATTGACATTTACTAGTTGTTGAATTGTCATTTACTGCCATTTACTTTATTTACTGTTGAATATGTATAATTTGGATGGAGGTTGACAAAGAAGAAGACTATTGTGGAAGTAAATGAGAGCTGTACGCTGTGCTGGTTTTGAGACGGTACTGTGCACGTCCCTTTTTGTTTCCTTGTCTCAAGGTTTTATTTCTTAGTTATGACTAAAAATAGACGCGAATTATCATCATCACCAATTACGTCTTGGTCCATTGCTGGATTTTTTTCCAATATGCTACTGACTTTTCCTTCAGTGATGCTTGACGTGCTTGCGGAAGCGCCGGCAGTATCCATCGTTCGTGGTTTCGGGTTTTTTTTTTTTCGGATTTGGCTCGGCTACAACACCGGCAGTGAAGTGGTCTTCTCAAACAGCTCGCTCCCCCCTCAAAGGCCACGTGAGAGCGTTTCTGAGCGGCCATTGGCGGCGCCCTCAGAGTGATTGACAGGACTCGGCAAAGTTTCAGCAAAAGCTCGCTCCAGAAGCGAGGTGTGCGCGCAACTTTTTTTAGATGCGCGCGTCCTTTTCGGACTCGTTCAGACGGCGCAACCATTTCGCGAAATTACGTTTCGCGTCCCTAGATGCGCGAGAAAAATGCATCGTGTGAACGGGCCTTAAAGGTCTGTTCACACGATGCATCTTTTAGGCGCGCAACAGTTTCGCGACACTGAAGTTTCGCGAAATGTGCTCGTTCACACGTACCGCTTCACGTGCAACAACGATGACGTTTAGACTCGCGAAAATAGTTTGGGTGTTGACCATAAAGTGGCGCTTCAGTTGAAAGCCAGCATCATCATCATCACCATTAGCCATTCAGCGTCGTGTTCTCCATTTCCCGCCACATTCTAAAGATCTGTTCACACGATGCATCTTTTAGGCGCGCAACAGTTTCGCGACACTCAAGTTTCGCGAAATGTGCTCGTTCACACGTACCGCTTCACGTGCAACAACGATGACGTTTAGACTCGCGAAAATAGTTTGGGTGTTGACCATAAAGTGGCGCTTCAGTTGAAAGCCAGCATCATCATCATCACCATTAGCCATTCAGCGTCGTGTTCTCCATTTCCCGCCACATTCTAAAGATCTGTTCACACGATGCATCTTTTAGGCGCGCAACAGTTTCGCGACACTCAAGTTTCGCGAAATGTGCTCGTTCACACGTACCGCTTCACGTGCAACAACGATGACGTTTTGACTCGCGAAAATAGTTTGGTGTTGACCATAAAGTGGCGCTTCAGTTGAAAGCCAACATCATCATCATCATCACCATTAGCCTTTCAGCGTCGTGTCATTTACTTCCAGTTACTTAATTTACTCTTAAATTGTCATTTACTAGTTGTTGAATTGTCATTTACTGCCATTTACTTTATTTACTGTTGAATATGTATAATTTGGATGGAGGTTGACAAAGAAGAATACCGTTGTGGAAGTAAATGAGAGCTGTACGCTGTGCCGGTTTTGAGACGGTACTGTGTACGTCCCTTTTTGTTTCCTTGTCTCAAGGTTTTATTTCTTAATTATGACTAAAAATAGACGCGAATTATTGTCATCACCAGTTACGTCTTCGTCCATCCTTGGATTTTTTTACGATATGCTGTTCACTTTTTCTTCAGTGGTGCTTGACGTGCTTGCGGAAGCGCCGGCAGTATCCATCGTTTGTGGTTTCGGTTTTTTTTTTTCAGATTTGGCTCGGCTACAACACTGGCAGTGAAGTGGTCTTCTCAAACAGCTCGCTCCCCCCTCAAATGACACGTGAGAGCGTTTCTGAGCGGCATTGGCGGCGCCCTCAGAGTGATTGACAGGACTCGGCAAAGTTTCAGCAAAAGCTCGCTCCAGAAGCGAGGTGTGCGCGCAACTTGTTTAAGATGCGCGCGTCCTTTTCGGACTGGTTCAGACGGCGCAACAATTTCGCGAAATTACGTTTCGCGTCCCTAGATGCGCGAGAAAAATGCATCGTGTGAACGGGCCTTAAAGGTCTGTTCACACGATGCATCTTTTAGGCGCGCAACAGTTTCGCGACACTGAAGTTTCGCGAAATGTGCTCGTTCACACGTACCGCTTCACGTGCAACAACGATGACGTTTAGACTCGCGAAAATAGTTTGGGTGTTGACCATAAAGTGGCGCTTCAGTTGAAAGCCAGCATCATCATCATCACCATTAGCCATTCAGCGTCGTGTTCTCCATTTCCCGCCACATTCTAAAGATCTGTTCACACGATGCATCTTTTAGGCGCGCAACAGTTTCGCGACACTCAAGTTTCGCGAAATGTGCTCGTTCACACGTACCGCTTCACGTGCAACAACGATGACGTTTAGACTCGCGAAAATAGTTTGGGTGTTGACCATAAAGTGGCGCTTCAGTTGAAAGCCAGCATCATCATCATCACCATTAGCCATTCAGCGTCGTGTTCTCCATTTCCCGCCACATTCTAAAGATCTGTTCACACGATGCATCTTTTAGGCGCGCAACAGTTTCGCGACACTCAAGTTTCGCGAAATGTGCTCGTTCACACGTACCGCTTCACGTGCAACAACGATGACGTTTTGACTCGCGAAAATAGTTTGGTGTTGACCATAAAGTGGCGCTTCAGTTGAAAGCCAACATCATCATCATCATCACCATTAGCCTTTCAGCGTCGTGTCATCTACTTCCATTTACTTAATTTACTCTTAAATTGTCATTTACTAGTTGTTGAATTGTCATTTACTGCCATTTACTTTATTTACTGTTGAATATGTATAATTTGGATGGAGGTTGACAAAGAAGAATACCGTTGTGGAAGTAAATGAGAGCTGTACGCTGTGCCGGTTTTGAGACGGTACTGTGTACGTCCCTTTTTGTTTCCTTGTCTCAAGGTTTTATTTCTTAATTATGACTAAAAATAGACGCGAATTATCATCATCACCAATTACGTCTTGGTCCATTGCTGGATTTTTTTCCAATATGCTACTGACTTTTCCTTCAGTGATGCTTGACGTGCTTGCGGAAGCGCCGGCAGTATCCATCGTTCGTGGTTTCGGGTTTTTTTTTTTTCGGATTTGGCTCGGCTACAACACCGGCAGTGAAGTGGTCTTCTCAAACAGCTCGCTCCCCCCTCAAAGGCCACGTGAGAGCGTTTCTGAGCGGCCATTGGCGGCGCCCTCAGAGTGATTGACAGGACTCGGCAAAGTTTCAGCAAAAGCTCGCTCCAGAAGCGAGGTGTGCGCGCAACTTTTTTTAGATGCGCGCGTCCTTTTCGGACTCGTTCAGACGGCGCAACCATTTCGCGAAATTACGTTTCGCGTCCCTAGATGCGCGAGAAAAATGCATCGTGTGAACGGGCCTTAAAGGTCTGTTCACACGATGCATCTTTTAGGCGCGCAACAGTTTCGCGACACTGAAGTTTCGCGAAATGTGCTCGTTCACACGTACCGCTTCACGTGCAACAACGATGACGTTTAGACTCGCGAAAATAGTTTGGGTGTTGACCATAAAGTGGCGCTTCAGTTGAAAGCCAGCATCATCATCATCACCATTAGCCATTCAGCGTCGTGTTCTCCATTTCCCGCCACATTCTAAAGATCTGTTCACACGATGCATCTTTTAGGCGCGCAACAGTTTCGCGACACTGAAGTTTCGCGAAATGTGCTCGTTCACACGTACCGCTTCACGTGCAACAACGATGACGTTTAGACTCGCGAAAATAGTTTGGGTGTTGACCATAAAGTGGCGCTTCAGTTGAAAGCCAGCATCATCATCATCACCATTAGCCATTCAGCGTCGTGTTCTCCATTTCCCGCCACATTCTAAAGATCTGTTCACACGATGCATCTTTTAGGCGCGCAACAGTTTCGCGACACTGAAGTTTCGCGAAATGTGCTCGTTCACACGTACCGCTTCACGTGCAACAACGATGACGTTTAGACTCGCGAAAATAGTTTGGGTGTTGACCATAAAGTGGCGCTTCAGTTGAAAGCCAGCATCATCATCATCACCATTAGCCATTCAGCGTCGTGTTCTCCATTTCCCGCCACATTCTAAAGATCTGTTCACACGATGCATCTTTTAGGCGCGCAACAGTTTCGCGACACTGAAGTTTCGCGAAATGTGCTCGTTCACACGTACCGCTTCACGTGCAACAACGATGACGTTTAGACTCGCGAAAATAGTTTGGGTGTTGACCATAAAGTGGCGCTTCAGTTGAAAGCCAGCATCATCATCATCACCATTAGCCATTCAGCGTCGTGTTCTCCATTTCCCGCCACATTCTAAAGATCTGTTCACACGATGCATCTTTTAGGCGCGCAACAGTTTCGCGACACTGAAGTTTCGCGAAATGTGCTCGTTCACACGTACCGCTTCACGTGCAACAACGATGACGTTTAGACTCGCGAAAATAGTTTGGGTGTTGACCATAAAGTGGCGCTTCAGTTGAAAGCCAGCATCATCATCATCACCATTAGCCATTCAGCGTCGTGTTCTCCATTTCCCGCCACATTCTAAAGATCTGTTCACACGATGCATCTTTTAGGCGCGCAACAGTTTCGCGACACTCAAGTTTCGCGAAATGTGCTCGTTCACACGTACCGCTTCACGTGCAACAACGATGACGTTTAGACTCGCGAAAATAGTTTGGGTGTTGACCATAAAGTGGCGCTTCAGTTGAAAGCCAGCATCATCATCATCACCATTAGCCATTCAGCGTCGTGTTCTCCATTTCCCGCCACATTCTAAAGATCTGTTCACACGATGCATCTTTTAGGCGCGCAACAGTTTCGCGACACTCAAGTTTCGCGAAATGTGCTCGTTCACACGTACCGCTTCACGTGCAACAACGATGACGTTTTGACTCGCGAAAATAGTTTGGTGTTGACCATAAAGTGGCGCTTCAGTTGAAAGCCAACATCATCATCATCATCACCATTAGCCTTTCAGCGTCGTGTCATCTACTTCCATTTACTTAATTTACTCTTAAATTGTCATTTACTAGTTGTTGAATTGTCATTTACTGCCATTTACTTTATTTACTGTTGAATATGTATAATTTGGATGGAGGTTGACAAAGAAGAATACCGTTGTGGAAGTAAATGAGAGCTGTACGCTGTGCCGGTTTTGAGACGGTACTGTGTACGTCCCTTTTTGTTTCCTTGTCTCAAGGTTTTATTTCTTAATTATGACTAAAAATAGACGCGAATTATTGTCATCACCAGTTACGTCTTCGTCCATCCTTGGATTTTTTTACGATATGCTGTTCACTTTTTCTTCAGTGGTGCTTGACGTGCTTGCGGAAGCGCCGGCAGTATCCATCGTTTGTGGTTTCGGTTTTTTTTTTTCAGATTTGGCTCGGCTACAACACTGGCAGTGAAGTGGTCTTCTCAAACAGCTCGCTCCCCCCTCAAATGACACGTGAGAGCGTTTCTGAGCGGCATTGGCGGCGCCCTCAGAGTGATTGACAGGACTCGGCAAAGTTTCAGCAAAAGCTCGCTCCAGAAGCGAGGTGTGCGCGCAACTTGTTTAAGATGCGCGCGTCCTTTTCGGACTGGTTCAGACGGCGCAACAATTTCGCGAAACTACGTTTCGCGACACTAGATGCGCGAGAAAAATGCATCGTGTGAACGGGCCTTAAGAGTCAAAACGTAGGCGAGCTGGTGAACAATCATAATTAAGAAATAAAACCTTTAAGGTCTGTTCACACGATGCATCTTTTAGGCGCGCAACAGTTTCGCGACACTCAAGTTTCGCGAAATGTGCTCGTTCACACGTACCGCTTCACGTGCAACAACGATGACGTTTTGACTCGCGAAAATAGTTTGGTTGTTGACCATAAAGCGGCGCTTCAGTTGAAAGCCAACATCATCATCATCACCATTAGCCATTCAGCGTCGTGTTCTCCATCTCCCGCCACATTCTAATACCCCAGTAATACCCTTGTTACACGGGAGCACTTAACTGCAGTTAAGCTATGGTGCCTCGATTGCGTCTTCGACTGGTGTGTTTAGCGCCCTATCCCGCCCATACATCAAAAGTGGTCCCAATGTGGCAACAAATGACGCGAGTGTCATGCTGTTGCCTGTCGCGATCCTGGCGGTTGACCGTAGAAATGCAGGCGAAAAGCACGAGCGGACGCGAGTGCCGCTGTCGTCACGGCGTCGCTTTAGGCGTCCCAACTTCCGGCTGTCCTAGCTTCCGTGAACTGTCACAATGGAAAGCGACCTGCAGCAGAACAGGCGTCTGCCGTACTTACCACAACTGTTGGGACACCGCCAGGGTCGCAACCGGCGACAACATGACACTTGTATGACGTCATAAGGCGGAAATCGAGGGACCACTTTTTTGGCCGCGGTAAACACACCAGTCGGAGACGCGTTCCAGGCACCATAGTTAAGCTAAGCCACAGTTAGGGCACAATACTTGCAGAGAACATTCTGCAGCTATGCAGTCAAAGCTATGGGCGAACGTGCGCTTGAGCATCTTGAGCACCCACCGAAGCAGTGCACGCGCTCTCTTTACTTCTTCTGAAATAGCTGTCCGAGAGTATAGTGCGGTAATTGCGGTGCCACGTAACAGCAGTTAAAGCTGAGTTAACCACGGTTAAGAGTGCCCTTGTCACGGGCACACTTAACTGCAATTACGCTAAACCACAATTAGCGCACAATACTTGCCGACAACATTCTGCGGCGATGCAGTCAGAGTTATATGGGCGAACGTGCGCTTGAGCATCTTGAGCACCCATCAAAGCACTGCACGCGCTCTCTTCACTTCTTTTGAAATAGCTGTCCGAGGGTATAGTGCGGCATCGGTGCTGCCGCATAACCGCGGTTAAAGCTGAGTTAACCGCGGTTAAGTGTGCCGTTTAACAGGGGTATAACAGGGGTATAAGAGTCAAAACGCAGGCGAGCTGGTGAACAAGCATAATTAAGAAATAAAACCTTAATACAAGAAAACAAAAAGGGACAAACACACCACCGTCTTAAAATCAGCACAGCATACAGCTGTCATTTACTTCCATTTACTTAATTTACTCTTAAATTGTCCTCTACTAGTTGTTGAATTGTCATTTACTGCCATTTACTTTATTTACTGTTGAATATGTATAATTTGGATGGAGGTTGACAAAGAAGACTGTTGTGGAAGTAAATGAGAGCTGTACGCTGTGCTGGTTTTGAGACGGTACTGTATACGTCCCTTTTTGTTTCCTTGTCTCAAGGTTTTATTTCTTAATTATGACTGAAAATAGACACGAATTATCATCATCACCAATTACGTCTTCGTCCATCGTTGGATTTTTTTCCGATATGCTATTCACTTTTCCTTCAGTGGTGCTTGACGTGCTTGCGGAAGCGCCGGCAGTACCCATCGTTCGTGGTTTCGGTATTTTTCGGATTTGGCTCGGCTACAACACCGGCAGTGAAGTGGTCTTCTCAAACAGCTCGCTCCCCCCTCAAAGGCCACGTGAGAGCGTTTCTGAGCGGCCATTGGCGGCGCCCTCAGAGTGATTGACAGGACTCGGCAAAGTTTCAGCAAAAGCTCGCTCCAGAAGCGAGGTGTGCGCGCAACCCTTTTTAGATGCGCGCGTCCTTTTCGGACTCGTTCAGACGGCGCAACCATTTCGCGAAACTTAGGGTGCCTACATGTCTGTCTGTCTCAGGGTGAAGACATCCATTGTTGCCCTGAATGTGCCAGCGCGTGACGCTCTCGCGCACTCGGTGCGTGACTTGGGCGGTAAAATGGCGACTATGCATTAGCCAAAGCTACACGCTCGAGCTGAATGACACCAGATTGCGTGGGCTTCAAGACGCATAAATGAACGATTGGGCGGAAAAATGGTTGGAGATGTCACCATTCAAGCAAAAGTGCGTGTGTATGAAGGCACTCTAGCGAAACGTATCTAGCGAAACTACGTTTCGCGACACTAGATGCGCGAGAAAAATGCATCGTGTGAACGGGCCTTTAGGCTACCATTTTTATATCGATCCGCGTTCCCCTCGCACGCGCTCCAAGCGCTTCTTCTTCTTCGCCGTGGCGATACCAGCGATCATCACACTATCCCCCTTCACGAGGAAGTTGCCGTCCCGGCACTAGGCTTCTCACGCTAGGGGCACTCAATCGCGATGCCGCGCGGGTCGACTGAATGTTTCTCGTGGCCGAAGGAAGTATCGCTCTTCTGGCTCTGCCTGCTGTGACACGTCTACAGGCAAGTCCGTTGGAGTGTCGTCATCAGAGGGCAAAAGAACAACGACTGGAAGTTGATCGTTGTCCAGGAGTTCGGCACGATTCGCTGGCGGCGTATCATGCTGTCCTCCGTCAGTGCCCCGGTCCCCGTTTTCCTCTGCTTGGTCGTCAACGTGAAGCTTGTTGTCGAAGATGTCTAACAGCGGTGGGTTCTCAAGGGCGTCGGCCAGTTGGGGATCCTCGGCTGCTTGTACCGGTGGTAGACTTTCGAGCGCATCAACGTACGGATCACCTTCAATGTCTATTATGTCTGGGTAGTCGGGTACTGCTGCGCGAGTGGGAGTCGGGTCAATATCTTCGTTTTCTGTGATTATTATATCGGGGAAGTCTTTGAGTGCTGGGGCAGGTGGAGGTAGGTCGTTATCCGTGACGTGTGATAACGTCCTGGCAGGCAACAAGACTGGCTCCTTCCCATCGGCTACCCGCTTCAAACGATTGTGGTGTACAACCCGCCGCTTTTTTTTTTTTTTTTTTTGTTTTTCCTGTTTCTTCCTGGATTCTGTACACGTTGTTAGGTAGCTTCTTGAGGACTACATATGGACCCAACCATGGCAAATATAACTTCGAGGACTGTCCTCGCGGCACAACGGGAGAATGTAGAACAACTCTGTCGCCAGGTTCGTATAGTCTTCTTCATTGGTCGTGCTGTCGTAGTGGCGCTTTTGTGCTTCCCTTGCTTTCATGTCGTTCACGATTGCGTGGTCGCGAGCCTTTTGTCATGCTGTCAGTAGACGCGATGCGTTTTGTTCGTAACCGGACGTCGACGCCATGTTAGTATGGACGTGCACTTCGAGCAGCATGTCAGCTGGGATATTCATGTTTCTACCGAAGAGCAGATAATGACGACTGTAACCAGTAGACTGATGCACGCTCATCATGACGAGAGGGAGCTTTGTGTCCCAGTCAGTCTGTGTCTCATTGACGTATGCACTCAAGCTGTTCATCAGCGTCCGATTGAATCGCTCAACCAATCCGTCCGACTGGGGGTGGGAAGGGGAGGTTCTTGTTTTTCGGATGGCCAGAATTGAGCACATTTCTTGAAAAACGTTGCTCTCGAAAGTTCTGCCTTGGTCAGAGTGTAGTGCTGACGGTATCCCGTAGGGACTGAAGAAGTTGTGCCTTGCTTTCTTGAGTCTTCGGAGGGAACGCTTCAACCCATCGAGTAAAATAGTCGCTCACCACCAAGATATACTTGTGGCCTCTTTCCGTCGTTGGAAACAGACCAGTGATGTCAATAGCCACGCGCTCAAAAGGGAAGGTGGCCGCTTCCTGAATCAGTGGCGCTTGTGGTCTGGGGTTTGGTGCCTTACGAGCGGAGCACCAGTCGGCTACACTTAGTGCCATTCGAATCCAGAAAAACCTTTCTGCGGCCTCCTTCAGTGTCTTGGCGCGCCCAAGATGCCCGCCCCCCGGTGCATCATGAACAGAGTCTAGGGCCAGCGGTATCCATGTCTCGGGGATCACGGGAACAGGGGTTGGCTCTGGTGTTTTTGCCCACATGGAGGCAGCCGTCGACGAGCCTCAGCTTCTGCCGGTTGCGGAAGAGCACTCCCGCGCTGCATCGACGAATTTCTCCTGCCGGCGTGCCTGCAAGCAGGGCGTCGATGATGGGCGAAAGCTGCGCGTCAGGTCGTTGTTCTTCTCGAAGGTCTGTCATGGTGAATGAAGACTGTGCAACTGTCATGAGCGCGACATGTTGGCCTTCATTCGCCGGGGAAGGCCGTCGGGACAAGGAATCTGCATGACCATGTTGCTTTCCCGGCCGATGCGAAACGACGAAGTCATACTCGCTGAGTTGGTCAATCCAGCGGGCGACTTGGCCTTCCGGTTCTTTGAAGCTGTGTAGCCATTGAAGCGCGCTGTGATCCGTCCTGCATGTGAATCGCCGTCCAAGCAGGTAGTGCCTAAGGTAACGGACGAAATAAACCAGTGCCAGGATTTCTTTCCTGGTCACACTGTAGCGGCGTTCAGGCTTCGTGAGGGTACGACTGCCGTAGGCGATTACCTTTTCCTTCCCATCCTGTACTTGGGATAGTACCGCGCCGATACCGTTTTTCCTTGCATCCGAGTTGGGGATAAAGGGTAGGTCAAAATTAGGAAACGCCAGAACTGGAGAGTTCGTGAGGCGCTGTTTTAGCTTTTCGAAGGCGTCTTGGCACTGTGGTGTCCAGACGAATTGAACTTGCTTCTCCAACAATTTGTGAAGCGGAGCCGCGATGCCGGCAAAGTTTGCAACAAATTTCCGGTAATACGAGGCAAGTCCCAAGAACGAGCGAAGATCCTCGACGCTTAAAGGCTGGCCACTTCGAGACCTTTTCTGTTTTCGTCTCATAGGTTCCGATACCAAGGTCGGGGTTGTCGCTCAAGAGCTCAAGCCACTTGTCTCCTCGCAAAATGGTCGCTGACAAAGCGGAGTCAACAAGCATGTTCATGAAAATTCCGCCCAATTTCCCCTTCACTGTTACTTGGGGGTGTGGAAGAATTCCCCGATTTCCACGTTTTACAAATCTACGGTTGTCACTTCGCAGTGGTGCACGCTGGTCAGAGTTTACACACGATCTTGCGAAGTGGCCAGTACCGCCACCCTGAAAACATCGTGGGCGCCTCCTAGGAGTGTTTCCACGGGGGAAGCTTTGGCCGTGCTCCTGCGAGTGATTGTGCGACTCAATGAGACTGTTCACTGTGGCGCAAAGGTCGGCTACGCTGCTGGTTAACACCGCAATGAGATCGTCCGTGGGTTGTGTAGTAGTTTCTGAAGTGTTACCCACGGCGGCGCACAGTATTGGTGTCCCCGTATGTCGCAGACAGTTGCCCGGTGGATGTTAGACTTGAGGCTATCTCAAGAGCTTTCTCAAATGTTGCGGGGTCAGCGGCGAGCACTTTGTCACGCAGCTTGGATTGGAGACCCACAATGAACTGGTCCCGTATCATCGGGTCGCTCACCTGTAGTGGCATCTGTGGATAAGCCTGTCCAAAGAGGTCCACAAGGTCGTAGGCGTAGACGTCCAGGGCTTCCGCGGGTTGATGACCGCGGGACCGAAACTGTGCCGCAGACACAGCACGCTAGCCCGCCGACGCCAAACGAAGTGTCAACGGCTTCACTAGTGCGGGAAAAGTGATCTTGTCTTGGTCTGGAAGACGCTGAAAGACGCGGAAGGCCCATCCTCGGAGGCGTGTCGGCAGGTCCACCAACTTTTTGGCGTCGTCCCAACCGTTGCCTGCCGCGCAAGCGGAGAAGAGCTTTGCCCATGACTCAAAGCTTCCCTCACCGGTCAAGACGTCCGGGAGGACGGGGTGTACAGGTTTCGTGGCCATCCCACCGCTGCCACCAGTTGTAACGTGATGGCCATGAAGCGACAGCGTTCGGTCTAAGGCTACCATTTTTATATCGATCCGCGTTCCCCTTCTTCTTCGCCGTGGCGATACCGGCGATCATCACACTGACTACTAAGCTGGTCATTTTCAAATACATTTTATTATGTGCAGTTTGGTTCTTATTTATCTATAGCGCGTACATATAGGTGTATGTATCATATAACTGAAGCATTGCAAAATGTGTCATGTCACTAGCATGTCAGTTACATGTTGAAAGACTCCCAGGTGGTCTGACTTGACCATATTTTGTTTATTGCGGCGAGCAAAGTGCCTTTCATTTGTCCACCGCTTAAAAACGAATATTTTCATTTTTCTAAGAATATCTGCTCCAAAAGCCACTTTTGCTGCTCCAAAGGCCACTTTTGCTGCTCCAAAACACTGTTTTGGCTGCTCCGAAAGGCGCTCCAAAACGGCTTAGGCCAATCACATCACTGAGCTTGGGTAATGTAGCAATAGGTCTATTAGCCACGCCCTGCAACCCGTTTCATAGCCCAGTAGGAAAAGATGGCAGAACCAATCACTGCGGCTTCTGGAGGGACCTTAGCGAATGCCAGGGCTGAAGAAAAAAAGTTTTGATCCAAAACGGTGTGCGCTGTGACATGTCCAAATATGACGCTTCAAGCACGCGTGAAGTGACACTTCTCGGCCATTTAAAAAGCTGCAATCCGTCCGTTTTTTCGTGTTTTTTTTTTTTTTTTTTTTTTTTTTTTTTTTAACGTCCGTTTTGCTTTTTTACGGAGGCTTAGCGCATGCTCATCACGTGGGTCCGAACAGCCACTCACACTTTCTGTTGGCGGTCAAGTCATTCGCTTAAGGCCTTTGCTGCTCTTCAAGTCCCGAAAACGAGAGGAATACCGATGAGGGTGCGAGGGCGCGGCAAAACAGATGGGCAGGCAACAGGCGCGTGACGTCCGGTCTGACCAGCACCGAGGTCGTAGAACAGCAGAGCAGGCGAGGAGGGAAGCCGCCATGTTTGCCTCCTGGGGAGTGTCCAAACAGACTGCCGGACTTCAACGCGTTCTGAAGTATCCTGAGCGTTTCCGTAGCCGTGAAGGCCCATTCATTCATGCAGGGGCGCTTGCTTTCTTACGTTACCTTAGGAATCACTGAGACGTCGTGCAAAGCTGCTCCTTCAATTGGTTACCACGCTTCGTTCCAAGCACGGACTCTCCTCGCAAGCGGACGTAATCTTCCGTAGCGTAACGTAGCTTAAACGGGGCTGTGTGAACCAGCCTTGTGGTTGTCCCGAGCGGTCTGCGGGAAATCGGTTGCATTAGTAAGCCGGGGTCACACGGCTTATACGTCATACAAAAGACTGTCTGCATACAGATTCGAAAGCGAGTCACCGCGTTTATCCAGTTGTACTGAAACAAAGAACTGCTTTTTGAACCGAGAAAAAGAATAACATCCAGCTTATTGCGTATGCGCCCCCGCTTTTTTTCTTTTTTTTTTTTTTATTAGAAAAAAAAAAAGTTACGTAGCAAAAACGAGGCGTCGGTGGGGTGTGAGAAACGCCGGTCCCGTTTTGTCATTTTACAGTCTGCGTGCGAAGCAGTCGTGTACCCGATAAAGGCGAAGAGAACGCCGACGGGAGGAGCCCCCAAAACGGCCGGGTCTTGCTGTCTCGTGATAACATTGTGTGTCTCCGACGACTTTGAGCCTGACTTCCTTCTATTGTGCTCGCGACTACAATGTCCCCCGACATCTGAAATATATTTTTTTTTCGGCACGCATTGTTTGAACGCCCGAGGTCCTCCTCCTCCGTAATGAGAACGGTGCTGTGGGAATGAGTCGAGCAGTGTCGGTGTGCGAGCGCTTCTCTCACTCCACTTGGCACTTGTCACCGCTTTTTTTTTTTTCCATTCCTCTAATCGCTTTATATGGGAGAATGGATGGATGGATGGATGCATGGCGGTGGTTCCCATTGAATCGGGTGGTGACTTGCGCCACCTAGGGCCCCGAGGAAGCGATATGTCCTAGGGAGGCCGAAGCCTTTTACATTTCGTAATAACGGGCTCTGGTGTTTAAATTCTGTCCCCGCATTATAATGCACGTTGTATCCCCATCTCTATTTGACCCTGTTCCATCTCGCCACCTAGCGGCGAAGTTGAGAACTAGACCCATTGGGTCGGCAACGACGTGAATTATCGGTTTGCGAAGCGCTCAGCTGACGTAGCCGAATGCTGACGCAGCACTCGTGTCCAGTTCGTGCCTTCGCTGGATCGAGGAAGAAGGAGATGTAAGGAATCCAGTGTACGCGCTTCGTGCTGGCTCTGTGGAAAAGAAGCTGGACGAACCCTCCCTTTCGTTCGATCTCCTTGCCAATATAAGCCCCCCCCCCCCCCCCTCTTGTTTTGTGTTTCTGGATAACGTCACAATATCTCTTGGCGTCACGGGGCCACGTTACATCGATTTGCTCGCTAAATTGTAGCGAGGAAATTTACGTCGCAGTTTTTCCAAGTCGTGATGTCACGTGACCCTATATCACGTGTCATAAGTCATGACCGCTCAATTTCCCCGCTAAAGGTAGAGGGGAATTGTATACGCTAAATTTTGATGGGAAGTGCCGCTCGTTAGAAATCCCCATCAAGCGCTATATGGCACCTCCGTTGCCTTTGATACGGAATGTCTCAAAATCTCTAAAACAAGCGTTTTTTTCTTTTTTAACTTTGTTCCGTTATTGTTTTTGCACGTGCAGATTTCGGTGTGACGTGGTCGTCTTTGCTGTTAGCCGCCCGACGAACGGGCTTCGGTTATCGATGGCGTCACTTATACTCGCAGCTTTTGTTTGCCTCTCTCTTTGTCGGCGCTGTCACGGTGAAGGGAGAGATGACGAATCCAAGGACGTATCGGCTGTTTGCCTGATGTCATTTCAGGGTGCCTGGGGCTGCGAGTCGTCCGCAGCCCCGTGAGCTGTATTTCATCACGGCTTCGACGAATGGCAAATATCCGACTCGGTTATGCTGCAGTAAGGGCCATTTCGCGGTGAGACGTTCAGTTTTTTTTTTTTTTTTTTTTTTTTATTTATTAAAAGGCTTACTCTTAATACTTTGCATATCAGGCAGAAGTAAACATTTATTTTTATTGTTTCTTGTGTTTCCCCCCTTCCCCCCCCTTTTTTTTTTTTTTTTTTTTTTTTTTTTTTTCTTTTACGCAGCGGAGTCGTTATTGGCTAGTTTCCCGAGGATCGTGTCCCCCGCAGAGAAATGTCGACATAAAACTCTGGTTGCCTCCGTCGCTCATAGATGGCGGTAGCCGTCCAGAAAGTTGTGTTGTCCGCTTGCCGCCGTCACTCATAGATGGCGCAGCCTTTCGAGCCTTTCCACTCTGGCTTGGCGACTTTCGGTTGGCCATTACTTCATTCCCACCATAGTACAGCTTCGCTGGTCTTCCTTCTTCACGAAAGTGGAAAGGCTTAAAGAAGACGCCTTTGAGATAAAAATAAATAAATGAAATTAAACTTAATGTTGAAAGCACTGCCTATAGGTGGCGCAAGCCGCCGCCCGATTTAAAAGGGATTTAGCCGCGTACATTCCTGCACTCGTCCTGTACACTACCCTGCGGCTCTATGCCCTGCGGCTGGTGTCGGAACTGTGGGGTCTGTGGGGGGGTATACCAGTCTTGTAATGTGAGGAAGTGCCGCTTTCCGTGCGACTGCTCGGTCAATATCCAGTGCCTTTCGGTTGAGTTGCAAAGGTCGTTCCAGCTTACTGAGCAAGCGGTCGTATAAACGACTGCGATAAAAGCGACTGGAGCACGACCGGCTTGTCAGTACACCGTGCCTGGGGGAGACTCGGCAAACGCGTCTGGCGGTTACTCATCCCCCGGCTTCCCTGACGTCACTGCGGCAGTATTTGGCCGCTTTTCGCTCTTTGGAAAAGGAAACCCCGTGGCGCCGTAAAAGAAACAGGAATTAAGATAACCGCTCACATTAGGCATATCCGCCTCGCGGAACGAGCCCCCCCCCCCCCCCCCCCCCCCCCCCCCCCCTTCTGCCGCCACTATCACTGGCCGTGATTGTGGGCAGGTAACTCGCCGTCGAAGCGTAGTTTCCTCTCTTTTTTTCCATTTGGAGTTGCTTGTTTTGTGCACGTTTGCATAAGGATGCGTGCGCAGTGCGATTTTGTTAGCGCGAACAAGCGATCGCCGGTTCCTGCTTTTTTTTTTTTTTTTTTTTTTTTTGTGTGTCAGGGCACTTTGCACGCTTGCACGCTCGCTTGCGCACTATTAATGTAGCGGAAAAAAACTGCCAATTTTCCGCACTAAGGTAGGGGTTGAAATGTTAGGCCCGACAATACCCCTTTAAAGTGAATTTGGAAAAAGCGCAACTAGCAGTGTCGCGAAGTGGTGGCATCGGTCTCTGCACGGTTGAAGCGTTCGTCCGAAATTGGGCAGACCTGATTGAGAGGCGGAGTCGGATTTGCCCTTTCGCGGTGGCGTCGTAGCGGTGAAATACGACGATGATTCGACGACGGAAATCATTTGCATCGTTGTTTCTGCCGTTAATATTCGACGACAGACCCGCTCGCGATACCGTTGTGTGCTGTTGGCGGGGTGATTGAAGTCACTCGACCTGCATCGCGTTGACTTCCATGTTGGCGGTGTGACTGAAGTCACCCGATCGGCATCGCGCTGACTTCTATGCTTATGAGGAGTAAGATAGCGGTAGCGAGTGACTAGGTATTACGTTTCTTCTTTAGTTCTTTCTGGTAATTTTTTTTCTGCTTCATATATGTATCTACGAGTTGAATTTTTCTTTCGGTGCAACAATTGAAACACTGGTGTAAAATCTACTAGAGAAAAAAAATTATATGAATATTTTTTTATTCTTTTTTTTTCCTTTTATGGGCTGGGAGACTTTGGTTGAGCCGACTCGGTGAATCCCACCCTATTGCATTCTATCGAGTATGAGCCTTCCGATAACGGCAAATATTCCCCCTCTTTTTAGAAGCTTTAGTAATTATATGGTTTCACAAAAGGTTGTTCAATTCCCGCGAATTAGCTGAAAGTTCCAACAAGGACGGGTCAAATGATATGTAGTAGTGTGTTATCTGCTATACATTCTTTACCGCTGTTTTTTTTTTTTTTTTTTTTTTTTTTGTTTTCCGATTGTTGCCGTAGGTTTGGGATTTTATAATGTCGAGTTCTGTTTGTTTTTCGGTGCAAGTTCTCCACTCTGCGCAGCCAGTCTACGGCGTTGGGTTAGGTTCCAAAAACTGGACCGTTTGCGAACGATCTGTCACGTGACACGTCGTGCTGCGGTACGACCACCTTTGTATTTCGAAAGGTCATTGTCGACTTCTTCGGAGCCTCGGGGGTTGTTTGGAACGTGACGTTTCGCCCTTCTAACCGCGGTTCCTTCTCTCTCCGCCCCCCGACCCCAACAACACCGAGCAAGGCGGAGTTTTTCTCTCGGGCAGCGGGGGTCGATCGTATCGTTCGGGTAATGAGCGCTGACAGTGGATGAGCTGGCGCAACCAGTTTCCTGGTTCTCCTCGAGACGCTCCTTCATCCTTTGCGAGTCCTCTCTCGGTCACGTGCCCCTGGTCCAGGGAGGGAAAACGAGGCAACAAACAGCCCACTTCCCTCGTCGTCGGAGGGGGACGACACGGCCCGGGAGGGGGGTGCTGAGCGTCGGCACGCTGGAAGGGCCCACCAAACGGGTTTTGCGGCCGACCGCTGGGCTCTTGCCTCGCGCGAGTGTCCTCCCTTCTCACCAGACTCGGCAGCCGTGCCAAGCGTCCCGTTTGTTCCTACCTGTGCTGACGTGCCGCCTAAGGTGAAGGCCGTTCGTTGGTTCAGGGAACCCCGAGGAAGAGGCGTCCGTTGTACACCGTCCGCATACCGGCGTCGCAGCCGCCGGCGCTTGGATCCCTGGTCGGCGTCATCTTTCGGAGACTCGGGAGTGACCCGAAGCTGGCAGGACTTCTTTGAGGTTGCTCGGCGACGGGGGCCTGCTTCGGTGACCTCCCCGTTGGGACCTCTTCGTCGGATCGCCTTGGCCCCGGAGATTCCACCGCCACCGCGTTCGTTTGGCTCTCATCTGCGGCTTGTCGTTGTGTCGACCGCAGCTGAGAAGAAACACTCGGCGTGAATTGAGACGCGAGTTCGTTGCTGTTGCGGCTGCTGCTTTCCGGGTTGCTCTCTGGTTTGCCGTCTCGGTGTTGTTGGTGTGGTGGTGTCGAGCGACTTGGTCTTCTTTGGGAATCCACGGAGTACTTGGACGTCCGGACGACGTCTTCAAATGTGTTGGAGCCATGAGGTACTACGACCAGTGTTGCAGGGTAAGCCAACACAACCTTCGTCGGTTTCGGGTCTATCGGCGGGTGGGGTGCTTCGTATGCGGGTTTACTCGCACCCAATACTTTCCTGGATAATATTCTTTAATGACCTGGTTTACTTCTCTTTTTTTTTTATTTACACAGTGGATACACGTTTTATCTCATGCACTGTAAACGCTATAGGCGACCGAATTTCCGACGTAGTGGCACAGTGTAGACATGCCTCACGTGTTTCTTTTGGGGTGAAACGAGTGCGTTCTTCTGATACTGGCCTCATTCTCTATTTTTGAATCGACGACTCTATTATTCTCTGTTTCCGTGTGTCGTGTAAAAAAGAAAGAAAAGAAAGAGTTCCGGAAAAAGATGTGTATGCTTTACAAAGCAGCTAGTTCCGCTATTGTAACAGCTTTCTTTCTTTCTTTCTTTCTTTCTTTTTTCCGGGGATGTATCATTATGTTCGCGATGCAAGGATGGATGCGGAATGCAACCATCCTTGTAGATGGTTGCATTCCACGGCAGTATCATTAGATGAAGGGCGTGAGGTATATGCGCATCACATCACATCAATTTTTTTTTTTTTTATGTTTTATGGTCAAATAAAGACGCACCGTTCCGGTAATGAGCTTCTGGCCGGTGCCATGGTCAGTGTTCGTCGTAAGTGTGGCTTGTGCTCTGCTCACTTGCCGAAGGGACTGACGCGCGCGGGCTGGGCTCGTCGAGACAACACGCTGTGGAGACTGCGCATTATAATGGTGTATTGCATACAGTAACATTCCAAACTGCGGTGAAAACAGCGTAGCGGCGCGAGCTTGCCACTTCCGCAAGCGGGGGCGAGGCACCCGCCCAACGCGAGCGCATTTAGAGCGGCAGCAGCTGTCGATGCCCCCTGTTGTGGATAGCCGCCGAGAGGATAGGAATCAGAAAGTGAACACCAGTGTACGAGTTGTGATCAAAGAAATAAAGAAAACACTTTGCCTGCTGGCTCTCTCGCGAAGATAATTGAGGTACTTGCATTTTAATGGAGCGCCACTGACGCCGCTAAAATATCTACTTTCGGGGTAAGTATTGCGTTACATTTTATTCGTTTTCGCAATTAGCGGTTGCAATATTTTAAAATGAAAAAAAAAAAAAAAAGTGTATCGCGGTTGTTTTAGTATTTTAAAAGTAAAATAGCAACGTGCCCAAATATAAACCCGGACCGGGTGACTACGTGGATGTTCGCGTTCTTGAATCCAAACGCATCAAGTACAATCGGAGTGCGGTCGCTATTTCATGACTCGCTTGAACCTTTGTATTCATTGCATTATAATCATAAGCTGTTTCGTGTCACTGTCCGCGTAACGCCGCGTAAGCGATTGTACGAGGGTCAGTCACTCCGGCTTAATCGGTCACTGAGCGTTGCGAACGCGTGAATGGAAGTCGAGGGAAAGAAGGTCTCTTCCTCGGGCGCTCGCTTTCGACTTTCGCCGACAGATGGCGGCAGGGTCCCCGTTCGAAGCTACCGCCCGATCCAAAGGGCTCAGCTGGATTCATCCATCCATCCATCCATCGAAAAGGGCCCCACTTTGTAATTGCCCACGGCGATGCCAATTTAGTAAATAAGGGCTTTGGGCTTTAAAGGCAACGACGGAAAAATAGACGCTGGGAAAGCGGAGGCGACCAGGCGCAAGTTATCGCACTGGCGGCATAAGTCGAGGGAAGAATAAAGTTTTGTTTTGTTTTCCTTTCAATCCGCATGGCGGAAATGGTAGGTCAATGTTCGCACTTGCGGCGATATGCTCCATTAATTGCGAATTTATATATATGCCGTGAAACGGCTTAACCTTACTGTTTATTTTAATTCTAGATTAGTTAATTATTGAAATTAAGCTTCGCCTAAGTGACACAAGCCGCCGCCAGATTAAAAGGGTTCCACCGAATCCACCCGTTCACCCAGCGTTTATTATTTATTTTATTTTTGTAGGAAGTTAGTTACTCGTAGAAATCAAATGTTATGGCTAATAGCGGCAAGCTACGTCCGAAAAAAAAAGAAGAGAGAGAGGGAAACCGCGACTCTTTATTTCTGCATCTCCGCTCGCTCCTGCATAGCTCTCTCTCTCTCAGCGTCTCGGTTTCGAAAAGTCCGTGCAGCTGCCGCGCGGAGGGTGGTTAGGGGCCACTGTGTTGCGTTGCTCCCTTCTCCTTTTCGGCGCGTGTTTGTGTGTCTCTCGTGTAACGGTTTAATCCGTCGCTCCGGTTCGGGCGACCCGAGCGTGTCGTGCCGACGTTTTTGTTTTTTTTGTCGGCCGAGGCGGCCTGGGTCGCGCGGCGAAATGTCGCCCTGCCGCGCGGTGACCTCGGGCCCGACGCATTTCGTCCCTCGCCGCGGGTTTTCACCGTGCAGCTGCCGCTTCCCTCGCTCCCGGGGGGGAAGGAGGGGCTGACACTCGCTAGTCACGTCGTCCGAGGGTTCGACGACTTGTCGGGCTCCCGAGGCATTCTTGACGCGTGCCCGTGGACGAGTTGCGAAGGCGAAAGCACGACATGCAGTGACACGCCGTTGTCACCGAGAAAGAAGAAAAAAAAAAAAAAAAAGGTTTCGTAAACGTGCAGATGAAATCAAAAGAGATAGCGCGTGTCTTTTTTTTAGGTGCGCTAGATATCTCCCCTAATTGAGCGGGCAGCGCTTCCACGCAAAATGCAGCGTGTAAAGCGAATTGGCGGGTAATTATACGCCAATTCGGGAAGCACGTATTACACTTTTGCGTTACTTTTTGTGGGTCTCTAATTTCAAGCGCATTCCGTGAGAAAAACCCTGTCACGTGACACTGTCAAGTGGTATAGTTCCCCGCTACGTTTAGCGGTAAAAGGATGCGCGCTCGAGCTGTCCGTGATGTTACACTTCTCCGTGACATCGCATCTGGTTCTTGGCGTCACATCTTGTATTCTAGGTTGAAACTTAATGGGATGCGGGGCACAGTCAGTGCCGATAAACTACGTAACTATGAGAACCACGTATTGGATGCTAACAGCATCGGATAGGGAGTATTCGTGAAGCATGGACTTTCCGAAGGAATTGGATGCTCTCGAAGGAGAAAAAAAAAAATAGTACAGTATTTTATTTCACAGCGTCTCTATAGACGATTGCAAGCTGGGCGACTGGCCGCCGCCATGTCTCTGCTCGAGCAGGCACGCCCGTGCGATTACGAGCTTGCCAAAGCTACGTTCACCCGCGAGTTGCACGCGCTTGCACGCATGGGGCACCACTTGTGGCGCCATGCTTGCAATTGACTCCGTAAGTGTGACGTCATGGGTCCAAACAAACCGTTGCTAGGGTCGTTGTTATGGACAAATACATGTGTCTAGGTTTCGCTACGAAAACCCGACCGTTCAAAAATCGGGAGTAGCATTTAAACTTCTAAAAATCACAGATATAGAAAGCTTGAATGTCATATATGTTGCGACAGAAGTGTGCCGGTAATCGCTTGTTTCTGAAATATTTACGACTGCAACTTCCGGTCCTCAATATGCCTTTAGCAGACGAAGAATGCAAGAAGAATGCCGTCTGCCACACACCCGCCGGCCAAGCCGGCGCCGGCGTCTGAATCGGGTGAATAAAGATGATATTCTGATATTGCATTTGTTTGAAATATAATGAGTTTCAGACACTTATAAGAATTCATAGTGGGCTGCGATGCAAAATATGGTTTATCGAAAGTCCGGGCGTCGATCGAGATGATCGGCTGCTAAAAGATCGCAATGCACCCGTAAGAAAAGCACTTCAGGCGATCGGTAGAGATCCCAAATTTTGTTAGCGGAAGGGTGCTTCGTATCTGATTCTAACCATCGCGTGGAGAAAGATTCTTGCAGTTTCTTCAGGTTTCCGCAAAACCCCAAAACGCGAAAGAACTGGATAAAAAACATAAGGTGAGTTTGTTACAGATTGTACTCTCATCGCGGGTTCGATGGAGATCTTCACTGAAAGAGCACATTCACTAAATTTAATGTATACAAAAAAAAAAAAAAAAGAAATTGTGACAGACATGCAATATTTTAATAACCTGACAACCTCAATAATAATAATAACAAACGACTTATCTCGATGGCGTACGATTTGTTTCTTATGCTGGCTTGCACTACGCCGGTAATGCACTTCAGGTCGTCGTCGTAACTGATCTGCATGACGTGGTTTGATTTTACGGAATTTTCGCCTCTCTGAACTAAGCTGCGTTCTTCACAGAAAAAAAACGCACATTGCGGAAGCCTCTGCGGTCAGGGCGATGCACTTGCTTGTGTTGCTCGTTTACCGACGCAATTCAATGAAGACGCCCGCTGCAACAGAGGCCAGCAAATCTATCGTGTCGTCTGCTACCAAAGCAAAGTGGAGTGGAACACTTCAGAAATGGCTTTCATCGTTGCAATACGGCACTGAGATGACAAGAAAATCTTCAAGATTAGATATCAAGAAGTTAGGTTGCTTACAAAAAATTATTTACTTACTTATGAGCGAAAATCTAGCCTCGTGCGGACTCTCCATGCATTAGTCCATAGCAACATCCCTAGCAACCGTTTGTTTGGACCCAGACGCCAAGTTGTGACGTCATCACTTACGGGGTCAATTGTCTATAGTCACACGTGCCAAAAAACTCGGCGCGTGTGGATCGCACTGGCCGCGTCTTCGTCTGATCTTCGGGAGGAATCAAATCAGCCGCATGCCTCCGAGCCGTGGCACCTGTGCGCCACGTCACTCGCATCAGGCTTAGGAGCTTTGCACCAGCGCTCTCAGGTTCGGCTTCACCGTTCTGCTTGGACGCGCGCTTGAAGCTTCACCGCTTACACCGGCGTCTCGGAGAAGCGACTGAAGCGGGGGACCATCTCCCGGTTAGCGCAGTACGAGTGTAAACTGACCTTTCCGAAGTTTTACCTATAGTAGAATTGGGGTGCCTTCATGTGCACTTTGGATCACATCTGACCATATTTTGTTCCAAACTTTTTTTTTTTTTTTTATTCGTGTGAAAGAGCGTGTTCCTGCACTCACTCGTGGCGCTGACTGTGCTACGGTGACGTTTTGTTTTCCGCGATTTCTTCGTATTTCCCCCGTGTGCGCGTGCTGTCGGCATTCGGTACTGCTACATATTATGGCATCACCCTAAACAGAAGGGTATCGAGGCATCCTAATTAGAATAAACGCGATAACTTCTAGTCTGAAATAAACTTGTTTTATTGTAAACGACGGAACATTAGCATCAAATTGCGGTATTTCTTCCGTGCACGGCAATAAAAGTCTCGTCTTACGACCAACACCGCCTAGGAGGCAAGGCCGTAGTGCTGATGTTTTTGCGTCCTCAGTGAGGGTCAACGATGGACATCGATTGCAGACGAGTGCCGCGACAGCGCTCGGCTTCGGGTCAAACTGTAGCCGAACGCTGACGCAATCGTCGTGTTCGATCTCCTTCTCTGATGGCGACATCTCATTCGGCACTGCGGCTTTGTTATCTGGGAGCTGTTGGCTTGACTGACCAATAAGCTCCTTAAAAATGCCCTTCACAGTCTCGTAAGGGATACGTTGACCTTGATTTGAGAACCAGTGTCCAACGAGATTATATATCATCACTCCATGAGGACGAAGAAGTCAAAGTTAGGAACGCTCAATTGGCGCGTGCGCGACTACTGATGTCGCCTTTTTCCTTTATACACATAGACACCAGTTCGCGAGCTTCATTTCCTACTTAATAAGTTCTTATAACGCGCCAAACGGAGGGGGAAAAAGAAGAAAAGCGGCACGGTATTTTGCCGGTCCCGAGGACCAAGCGCGTCTCGTGCGATCGACGAATTCGGACGTCAATTGAAAAGACCGGAGAAAGCACAATTGCGCCGCCAGTCGCTATGATGACAGTCCTTGGCGTTTCCCGGAGGAGTGGAGTTTATTGTCGAGCGATCTTCCGGGCCTCCCGGCGCAATGCGCGGATCGAAAGGGGTTAGATAATTCCGATAGTGGACCGGTTGTTGGCTCTGCGGCGGAGGGGCTAATGCACGCCCCGGATGGGAGCACGCGGGAAACGGGACTGGTTTTTCATTACGTCTTTCGCAATTAGACGTGTGGCGTCTCGAGGGCACTGCGGTCTCGCCCGTCATCAATCATCACAACTTATGTTGTTTTTTTGTTTTTTCGTTTTCGCTGTTGGGTTTGCTTGGTGTTTACCTGAGGTGCCCTTGTGTGTCCGCCACGCGTGTTTTATGTGCATGTGTGTGTGTGTGTGTTTGTACGAGAAAGAGAGACGAGGGAGGGTGTGGATCGGACCAACTCCAACGGACCATTCCCGAAATACGCAGCGCCTCCCATCGTCTCTAAAACGCAGTACGGCAATCCGATGTACTGCCGGTGGAGGAACACCCGGAGCGGTTTATGTATGTTTAGCATTTTTGCGATTTCAGAACGCGAAAAAAGCGGGACGGTTACTACACAGTGTGTACGTACGGGCTAGGGAGAATCGAGCCACTTCCAGGATATGCGTTGCGTACTATAGCCGGCCCCCAGCGTGCGTCAAAACGGCCCCACAATACCACGCGCCGCGCGGTGCAATGTGGAATTTCCCGGAAATGTCTATCTGCAACCGTTCGTCTCTGGGTACAGTGTTCCTTTTGCAGGCTTTTCTTTCGGGGGTAGTGGTATACATGTTTCATCTTTAGTGCGTGGAGTCACTCTCAAGGCTCGTGCTCAAATTGGCCTCCAACAATTGTCGATCCCCCCCCCCCCCCCCCCCCCCCCCACCTTCTCCCCTAAGAGAGACAATTTCGTGCGAATATGCAAATGATAGTGGTACGATTTCTACGTCCACTGCGCCGAAGTGCTTTCGCATCGTCATTCTGATGAATGTTGCCGAAATATTAATAATTTGTTGTGCCAAGATTTTTTTTTTTTTTTTTTTTTTTTTTTTTTTTTTTAATACCGAAATTTAGGCTCCGCTTCGCTACCAGTGAGTTACATTAGACCTGTGCTACGTTTCTAAACTTCAATTATCGATTCGAATAACGTACTCTTCGTTTCTCCATCTTCGTGTCGGACTCTCACCCAAAACGGAAAGGTTGGGGTCGGTTAGTTCCGTTGAGTGCGCCTCTCACTGGGCATTAGTGCGCTGCGGAGAAGCGACAGCCCGGGGGGGGGGGGGGGGGGGGGGGGGAATGGGATGGGATGGGATGGGATGGGGGATGGATGGACACCGGTCTCCTGTGTATATCGCTTCGCCACAGTACCGTAGCCTGCTTGTGCGAAAAGCACCTCCTAAGTCTGTAAACGGTTCGCATGCGATTGGCGGGCATATATATTGTTAAAGAAAACAAATACAATTTTCCATATCTAGCCCGAAAACTCCAGACGCTGTATCACGGCAGAATATTAACAAAACATGCAGTTTAATACCGAGTTATTATATTCTAGGATTATTTCAGTGGAATGCTACTTTCTTTAGGTCTACTTGCACGCCTTAACTTATTATTCACGCAGGGATGCTCCTGCTGCATGTTTCGGAGCGGCTGCTGCATTGCTACTTTTATCCTCGAAGGAAAGGTGACTTGTCACAACAGTTTTCGTTGCCGCGTCTGTTGCGTTTTACGCGCGCTTAAACAGCTAGCCGAAAATCTGAGATAATTACACTATGTGACGCTAATAAGCGGTTTGCACACCACTGGCTAATCAAAGAAGGCATTGTCTTTTACTTTCGCCGGCCAGGGTATGCATTTTAGACGCCGTATATATGTCCCAAGAGGCGTTTTTTTGTCGTTTTTTTTTTTTTTTGCTCCAAAAGTGACTTTACTGCCTCGAAATGTGCTCTAAATTATTTGAGCCAATCACGTGCCTAAACGTGTCTTGTGCAGCCATAAAGTGGCGCTAAGCCGTAAACAAATGCAGCTGAAAATTGATTTATTGTTTTTTTTTTTATACGCAGACTTTCGTTTCATGAGGAACGCAGTAGGCATGCGTCTCGGCCTTCCTGGCGTTCGCCGCCGTGTCTTTTCAAAGCGTCACCTTATCTTCCTTTCCTACCGCGTTTTTTTCTTTTTTTCACTTTTAGCCGGCGTCGGCTTCGATGGCGTTGTAACGGAAAAATTCTGATTGGTCGATAGGGTCATGACGTCACAACCACATGACCTCGCGCAGAAATGTGAAACAACGCTCACGTGAAACGTGACGTCACGCGTGGAATGAATGTGATTGAAACACACGGCATGTAACGCGAATAAAAGGTCACCGCGTGTGATTTCACTTTATAAAGTAATTCACTCGCCTTAAAGAAAATTTTAAAGAATTTCGCACTTGTTGCTCGCATGAGAAGCGAATGAGAAGGCGATGCGAGCGAGGCCCGAAATCGCCATCGCGTTCTACTCCAAATTTTTATTTCCGAAGCGCCGCGTCGACGCCTCATCGTAGCCCTCGCGTCTTTTGTTTCGTTTATTTGTTGTTATTTCTGAAGTCTTCGGGCAGCTGGCAAAGTATTTGTGACGCGTCGCCTTGTTATCTCCACTGCCTCTTGTCTCTTTTGTTTGCGTACAACACTGTCAAATCTGGTGGCGCGAGCATGGAGTTTGATCGCGTTGATAATTTGCAGGTGTTCTCGTCTTATACTTGCTTTTATACCTGCGTTCGTTTACGACCGAGTTTTCCTGCTTTTGTACGACGAGAGAACACGCTGGGGCGCCATCTGTAAGGTAACCCTGAAACTGTGGGTCACTATTTTTTTATTTATTTTTTTTTTTTTTTTTTGTATTTGCGAGTTTAAATGTACGTGCTCTCTATATGCAAAATTGTCGTTTATGATATCGTCAAAAAGTTTTTTTCCAGCCGAGGAAGAAAGAATGCTGCGCGAAAAAGATGGGAAATACGCGGAAATGCCAAGCGTTCAACGGCCAGCCGATAGAGGGCGACAGTGTCTTCTGTCGTCGTAAGAGATTTTACGAAGTTTTGAGGCGACGCGGTCGTACGCGCGGTCGCAAGTGCCCAGTTCGCCCAAACAGACGCGCCTATTTTCGTCTTTAGCCGCCCTTTCCTCGGCGTTTTTCTGTGCGATGTGTGTGTTGATTCGCGTCAAGTGCACCTCTCTACGCTTCTGCTTGTACGTACTCGTCGTGTTTCTTGGACGTCGCGACCTCGTCGACCGGAAGACATTGTTCTCGCCCCCTGGCAGCGCGAAATCCCCGTCCCGCTGCCGGCTTTTGAGGTGAAGGCTCGCACCGTTCCCGAACAATGGCCGGCGCGGCGCGACCCCCGTGTGTGCAGCAATCAGGCGGGGCCCCGTATGCTTCGGACGTCACTCTGCTCGGGGCGATTGTGGCCCGTGGGGACTGCGCGGGACGACTTCCCCTGGCTGGAATTCCTCCGAGTCTGCCCGCATTCGCCATTCGAAGGACAGGGTGTGTTCTCTGCACACACGATCACAGAAAATTGTCTGCGGATTATCATGTTGAAGCATGTTGGAAGCATGCTTGCTTCGCACATATATGTATAGGCAGTGTGACCGTGGACCATTGAGTCGAAGAGTGCCAGTATTTGGTAAAGTGTGTGCTAGATATCGAAATTTGTTATGGCTATGATCGTATCTGTTATGTTAGGGAGGTTAGGCCGTATCTAGACTGAGACGGCTTAACGCTCCTTAGCTTTATTTTTTTTTTTTCTTCCCTTTTTTTTTTTCAAATTATTAGCTACCTTTCATCCCTGTGGATCGTTACCTGATTTAGCCGTTTTAGTTGACTACTTTGCGTTGTGTTTCGAATTGAAAGGAAAGGCTGTCCAGCGCCGCGCTTGGAAGGGAAACTAAGGCGATCATTTATTTTAAAAAAGAAACACTTAAATCCTATCATATAGTAGTACAATTTTGAATATCTGATTTTTGTATGAACATTTTTACTAATTTTATGTTATTGTTTGGCTGTCTTGATTTTTTTTTTCCGTCAGTTTTTATTTTCTTTTATAGCGTGCTTGAACATTTTGACATCTCTAAAATGAATGCGAACAATCGGTCCCAGTGTCTTTGCGGTTTATTCTGTGAAACCTGAAAGCGAGCTCCATTCGTGCGAGGGGAATAGGTGCGAAGTTCATAAAACACTTCAACGGCCAACTGTTAAGTCTTTTATTTTTTTTATTTTTTTACCGTTCATTTTTGCTTTGACTGTTGCCTGCCATAAGCGCAGTCGATAGCTTCAACGTCAGTGGCTAACTATACCCGTTTTCACCTCAAGAACCGTGGTAAAAATATTCCGACTCCTCGCGGACATTACTAATTTCTCCCTATATGTTGATAATTTAAATATATGTAGGTGATTCTTAGATTAGATATGTTATCTTATCAAGACATACACGTTCCAAACGCCTGAAGCATCGCTTTTTCCTCCGGCAACCAAATCTCGTGTAGGAACTACTTGGCGCCGCGTAGGAACAATGCGCAAAACTTGCTTTTTGCTTGAGGTTGAAAACGGGTATAGTTATATCGACAATTATTACGTGGACTATAATTAGACTATCTAGCTCTTCAACCATTTCTGTGGCTCAGCGATAATTTTAGACGACTACACTCGCTGGTTACCTCCACGTGTGTCGTTTCTACAAGAAAGGGTACAAAACCAAATAAAAAAAAAGGGTGAAAAAAGATTCCAGTTTATTTTTTTGTAAGAATGTCTGCGCTTAAAATTTCCGAACTTTTTTTTTTTATATCAAAGGAGGAATTAAGGAGATCCAAAACATAAATTAGTATTCGAGAAAGTGCTCGCCTGCTGGGAGCTTCATAATACCGATGGCAATAAGCATTAAATATAGCCGACGTCTCCTTTTTTTTTTTTTTTTTTTGCATTGCGAAATGCCGAGAGATACTGGGAAAAATTCCAAGCGGTTTTCTCGATCCTCCGCGGACGAAGTGGAAGCATTTTTAAAGGTCTCGAAATGCCTGTGCGTCGTCGAGTGGCGGCAGTTTCGTATCTCGGGCGTAGAGGCGGGGTTGTTTGTCGTCCCGTGTGTCGAGGCCAGTTTGTCGCCCTCTCGAGCAGTCAGGGAACAGCCGTTTGACGCGCACGACTGCGTGCCATCTTCTCGGATAAACGGGGTTCTGACCCTTTGAACAGACGCCTCGCATTCTTTGATGGGGCGCCGTCTTATCGGTTATTTCGTCAGATCGAGAACGGCTCTTTTGCAGAGTAGAGAATAAAAATCAACGCGATTAAACGAAGGAAAACTAAATAAATAAACCTAGATGAGAATTTAAACGCAGAAAGGAACGTTAAAATAAGTATATATAAGAGAAAACTGTGAGATAGCTGGATACATATACTTCAATTTGAAATTTATTACGTATAGCTAATTATTGCATTACAGGACACTTGGAAAACTCACCAGGCATAAATGAAAGCACCTGGAAACTTTGGCACATTCCCGTAGTGAAATACGTTCACGAGAATGATAACACTAATGCTGACAATACGCCTCAGGCGTGGAAGAAGACACTATACTTCGTTTCAGCTTCGGTCCGAGCGCGGCCGATGTTGTGAGCAGAAGGGCCAATCAAACAGCGCAAAAAGCGAAACGTCATGGCCTGCTCTCTGCAGTTGATAGGACTAGCCGGTATTCGCCGTGTCTCTGTGCGCGTTCCTCCGCCGGCTAGCCCTACCAAGAGCAGAGAGCACGCCATGACGCTGCGCTTTTGGTGGTGTTTGATTGGCCCTTCGGCTCAAAACATCGGCCGCGCTCGGACCGAAGCTGAAACGAAGTATAAGCGCAGTGTACAGCCCCGACCGAAAGCAACGCGAGCGACGGGGCGACAACCTCTCGCGCTCGTCGCGCCGCTCTGTGGTCGTCAGTGAAAGCTCCCGCGGAGCTTATCGTAGTACGCTTGAAGGGTAGTTACGGTCCCGAGTGGCTTGCCCGTTCAAGAAATACAAGTTGTGTCGGCTCGTTTCAGTACATGCGGCGCTAATCGCCGAGCCTTCGTCACGTTGACGATGCAGTAGAGGCATTTCGAATACCCCGTGCTGACACACACACAAAAAAAAAATGAAATTGATCAGTCGCATACTTCTACGCAAATCGGGATATTACTCTAACATCGATATGAGGCTGATTTGTTTTTGTGTGCCGTCACTGGGCGTCCGAAACGCGCATGGTGCGTTGTCATCTTTCCGATTAGCGTCGGATGTGGTGAAAGAATGCAGCAAATGGGCGCGAACTTCATTTATGGCCACGTCGTAAGCTATACATTAAATTATTCGCGGTTTGATGGGCTCGTTCGCGTTTCTTTAGTATTGAAGCATAGAAACGAAATCTTAGTTGTGAATGTTTCTTTATTCGAGTGTACTAAAAACGTTTTCAGCACGAAATGCCCATCCGCTTTCTATCATTTCCATATGGGTTCGCGTTTCGCATTCCGACGATAAGTTTGCGGCATCAGGATGATTTCGCGTCGGGAGTCACTGGCGGTAGCGCGGTGCCGGTCCTGACGAGAGCGTCGCCTTGGCCAAAACGGTTATCGGCCGTCACTTTGACGTCAAGTTGAAGCGTTTATTCTGGTTCTCAAGAAAGATCCGCGTGAAATTGCAAAGCCAACGCAAATTCTCGGCGTTTTTTTTTTTTTTTTTTTTTTTTTTTTTTTTTTTTTTTTTTTAATATATTATAAAGAAATTGTAAATTATACAGCGCTGGGAGCGGCAGGTTCGACGTTTATTTGACAAAACCATTCCTCCTTTTTTTTTTCCTACACACCCATGGGCACATGCTCGCAGGAGTGTTCCATCTGCGTCGATTAGAATGACTTAGTTTCACTAGTGCGACAACACCGGTTTCTTTTTAGAGCGCAGCTCTTAGTCGCCCGTTTCCGTCTTGAGCGGCGTCGCCGTCGGCGTCGGCGCAACCGCGCGTTACATTATGGGAAGTTTCCCATGTGTCGTCACGAGGGTTACCCTCGTGAGGGTTACGAGGGTTACTCTCACGAGGGTTGCGAGGGTTAGTTACCTTCAAAAGGGTTACCCTCATGAGGGTCAGGAGGGTTACTCTCACGAGGGTTAACCCCCTGAAGTCACGTACCGCCCCCCCCCCCCCCCCCCCCCCGAGGTCACGTGACCTCAGAGAGTCACCTATCCCTCAGTACCCTTCCATCCTCATCCTCAAGAGCTGCGCTCTAATCCGGTGTTACAGAGAATCGTAAATGGCTTTCATTTTTTGTTTTGTTTTTGTTTACCAACGAAACGACATCAGCTTTTTGGGGACCGTAGAGCAATCTCCAGCAGCAGTGCGCGTTCGCAAACGCGTTTTTTGTAGCCAGCCGTTGACCTCCAAGCGTGTTTCTGCGAGCATTAGTTTTTTGCTGTTTACGGGACAAGGCTTCTAAAGTACACCGGCGCTACCTGCGTGTCTCTTTTTCTATAGGACTTTGCGTGTAGAGATTGGGTAGGAATTGTATCGAAAACAAATAGAGATTTTAATAACTCTTCTATCACCTTCCTAACAACGATAAACCATTTTTTTTTTTGGGGGGGGGAGATTTTTTTTGTATATTATTTTTGTAGGTGGTATCACGATACATCCATGTAAACGTGCAATGGCCACTTGTCGTGTGCACATAGGCAGACATAACAAATATACACGCCTAGGAGCACTCATATAACACCAATGATTCTGTTGTGTTGACTGCTACACTGTCTACAAAAATCAGTCCACACGTGCTAAATCACGGCCCAGCCAGCGCCCACTCGCAATTGCGGCCAGCCAGGGGTGCATAACACACAAACATTGCAATGAACGCGCCCTCGAACGCTTTTACGGAAATGTGTTCTATACCTATACCGTACACTTGAAAGGCAAGAACTTGAACGAGGACCATCCCAGAAGATAAAAATGATTACAGGTATGTTCCTTTGCCTCGCACATAATTTATACGAGATGTGGTTTCAAAGGTTTGGTGAACTGCATCTCCAACATTGCGAAAGGCGATAATTATTTGACACGGTCGAAACAAAGCAGCGTCCGCGAGGAGTCGCTACCTGGATGTGATATGTCGCTTCTCCGCACTGCGTCTTATTATTCTATCGATTCTAGCCTATAGAAATTTTATATAAATATGGTGACCACAAGGTCTATTGAGACGTGGGGATAGAAAGTTTGTAGCATTTCTATCGGCTGTGTTGTAAAGACTTTGGTCGAAAGAATCTCTATAGAAAGTCTAACGGAAATTGTCGATACGACGTGACTTGATAGGAAGTTGAACAACCGCCGTTTTGGGTCAGAGAACGGCTGTCGTCAGGCGACCGCGCTACCGGCGCCGAGAACACGCGAGTTTTGAGTTTACCGGTCGGCCGAAACGGGGCTAGGTGAACCCCGCGTCGTTGGACGGGGAGCGAGGCGAAGAAGAAAGCCAATGAGTGGAAATAATGGAGCGTGATCGTGCAATTAGCTTCCCCCGGCGCCCAGTAACGAGGTATCGGCACGCCCGGCCGCCTTTTGTTTCTTCGAGGGGCGAGGTTCGCCAAAGGCAACTGGGCCTGCCCGTGTGCCCGGCCTTTTCGCGGCCGCCATCGATATACAGGCGACGTGGAACCGGGTGCGCTGCTGAATCGACCGCCTCGGTGGCGTTCCAGGGTCCGTTTCGGCCTAAAAAGCACAAAATGGACGGTTTGAACCACGGTGGAAGAAGAGAGAGAGAGAGAGAAATGGTCTAAAAAACACCGTATCACACACACACACACAAAAAAAAGAAAAAAGGTTGTGTGGATGTTTATACAGCCTAGAACTTAGTCTGCCTCAACGGGCAATGAGTCTCCCAGGTGTAGATGAAGTGTGCGTTGTGGCACTGAGCACGACATTTCACGATGTTGATTAAGAAATAAATCAGATTTATTTCTTAATCAGGTTTATTTGATATAGATCAGATTTATTTGATATAGATCAGAATTATTTAATTTTAATCGAATTTTCGAAACATTTATTCGATTTAATTTAATATCTTTAGTAGATTTTTAAAAATTTAATTTAGATTTATTTTATTGAAATCAGACTTATTTCATTTAAATTGGGCTAATTTGATTTATATCAGATTGATTTTATTTGGATCATTGTAGCTTAGGAAATTGTCATTCTTTACCACTAGATGAGTGGTTCTCAAAAGGGGGTCCTCGAACCCCTCTCTCATTAGTCAAGCCCGGCAATATAAATTGTCTTTCTTCTCATTGAGAAGAAACGTTTCAATTTTCTGGTGTGTTCTCTCATGTGTTTGCCATTGCGATAAGTCTACTTCACACTGGAAAACAGTTATATGCATTTATAAAATCATTGTCATCGTTAACCTAAACCTTTCTATTCCCCTCACCCCAAACGGGGTTCTCCATCATCTCCGCCTTTCTACAAGGGGTCCGGGAAACATCAGTGGTTGAGAACCACTGCATTAGATGTATCTTTCAGCATGGCAGATTGATTATTCAATTCGTCCGATCACTGATAACAATACGGGAGAAAGAATTGGTTTAATTAACGACTTTTATTCTTATAATCCCCCGCCATACTAGAAGAAAAACAGCTTGATTTATTTTTAGTTCGTTTTTTTTTTTTTTTTTTTTTTTTGACTTGATGGCAAGGTAATCGGATATTCCTTTTTCTTTTCGTTTCTTTTTTTTTTAATTTTTGTTTTAATGGGAGATCACGTATAGTTGACGAACAAAATAGAAGGTAGAAATCAAGCTAAAAAAGAGTGCTCGTCACTGAAAAAAACAACTTTTTTTTTCTTCTGGTGTTTAGCTTTTTTTATAAATCTTTCTTTCTTGGTGATTCTTTGATTTCAATATAACACAAATGCTCATAGAAAGCATCAAATAATAGACAAAAGGTAACAAACAAAATTCGGAAATACTTTTGCGGGAAAGCCTTAGTTTAAATTATCATAGTAAAATAAACAAATTTAAATCGTGCTTTTTTTTTTTTTTGTTAAATGCATCGACGAATGGAGCTCTTTACCGAATGCTGTAAAATAGTGAAAATGTGTCTGCTTGTCGCTATAGTACATTTAATACTTCTGGTTGCTTTTGTTTTAAACATGTCTACTGTCCCGCTGTAACCTCACGACTGGCGGTATGTTTGAAATGAAAACAAATAAGTAAATAAATAAAGTACAGCCAATGTTTACGGACATCCAGTCCTGTAGTCACGGGCCAATTAGAAAGTGGCACGAACGTGACGTCATCACACAATCATTATCCTCATCATCATTATAATAATACGTTGCAGGGAGCCTAGCAACCGGGAATTGTCAGGGAAATTGTAATTACAGGGAAAAATCAGGAAATCGTTAGGGATATTGTCAAAACGCGAGCCCAGTCAGGGAAAATGAGATAGAAACGCTATCGAGTGCCCTGAGCGAAGACTGGACAACCTGGGGGTAGAAAAATAGGCAATAAATTCTGCTTAGAGCTGAGCGCGTGCTCTGCTCCCCCGATGTGGAGTGTGCTACCCGATGCAACGGGAACAGCCGACAAATACAGTCCAAGCCTTAAATTAGATTGGACTGAGGGCGCGACACTAGGCTAGATCCAGTTGGAGCTATACTAGATTTAAAAACAAATGGCAAAGCCGCAGACCCCAATCCAATCCAAGCATTAAGCCGAAAGTATCCGAAAGTGTGCATCTGGGTTCCGTGCGCCCTGCTGCCAATAGGTTATTGACGTGTGTGGTTGAGCGTCGTGTTTTCACTGCGTTTCCGGAAGTGGCCTCTTCACTGACGATGTCGGCGGCAAGAAAGTGCTGACTAGACGAACCCGAACATTTCGGAATATGCAAGTTGGATTAAGCCCGTGCAAAATGATGCTCACAGTGTTTAATGCTCAAAGCCTTGTGTTGCGATGGTCTTATAGATTTAATCATCTCTACAATGGTCAGGGAATTTCACCCGAAATTGTCAGGGAAAGCCTGGAAAAGTCGGGGAAGTTCAAAATAATAATTTGCTAGACACCCTGGTTGATCGTACAGCTGCCTCAGGGTGGGCAGAAGGATAAGGGAAGTGGGAAGTCACGGGTGACGCTGCATTGAATGAACCTGCCGACCCCGGAGAATCGGAGGAAGTCGATAGGTGACGCGGAGCTGAGTTTCTATTCCTGGGTCACGGTGGCGTTTGGATGAGTCGTCTCCATCAAAAAGTGCTTACAATTTCGTTTTTTTTTTTATTTATATTTATAATTGTTTTTTTTTCTCATTTTTTTGCGGCACCTTTATTTTAACCTTTTTTTTTTTTTTTTTTTTTTTTTTTTTTTTTCCAGACAGACGGGACAGGACGTTCTGATTTAGCCGACTCCCGAGTGTTCATGGTTTCCACTTGGGGGAAAGAACGGCGTGTCACTGAACGCTGCCGAGGAAAGGAAGGCAGAAAACATTCGCGAAGCCAGGGAAGCACCCGCGAAATTTTTCGGGGAAACGACAGCTGTTGTCTTTGGTGGAGTCTGTCCTGTGGGAACTTCTTTTTTTTTTTTTTTTTTCCTTGACGCCGGTGTGTTTGCACGCTGAGAAACGATATGTGTGAGCGAACAATGACAGCTACGACTCGGCGTTGCCCCAGCCACGCGTCCGCGGCCTTGGCGGCGAGAATTACCCGAGATGGGAAGAGGGGTCCGATTATTGCCCAGCATGTGCAATATCGGACCGATTTTGCGCGTATACATTTTCCACACTGCCGTCCTGCTGCGCTGATGTAACTATCTACGATGGGCGTCCCTGTCTTTTAATTTCTGTTTTGGGCGGCTTCATTTTTGACGGTGGACAGATGGGTGCGTACGGCTGAACCATTTAAATCGGGCGGCGATGACAGGTTAAGAGTTCGGGGCGGGGGAAGCTCCTCTTACTTTAGCGGAGCGAACGCTGGTGAGGAGGCGACCTCCTCCCCCGCTTTCGCTCTGCTGAGGTGGAAAGGGGTGCGAGGACCTTTCCCTGAACTCTTACTCTGTCACCGACTATATTCATGGCTACTCCTAGTAGACATGATGTCCCCCAGCGGAGAAGAATTGAGGGTCAGAAGCTGGGAGCTTTTACCCACTCAACAATGAGCATCGAAAACTGTCATGGCCAAACGGCCAGTGTGAAAAACGGAGAAGTTTCGAAGAGAGCAACTGCTTAGCTTCTCCGAAAACGCAATGGTCACAAAAGCGTAGAGCGCGCTTAGCGGAAAGGGAATTCTTACAAAATGGAGCGCGTGTACATTCGCGGCAATGTGTAAGATCCATTGGAAACACCCTGTCCACCTGTTTTGACGCATTCTCTGTTGTTGTCAGAGCCGCTGTCGATTTGTTGAAGTTGTCCGATTCCGGGGATAATTTGTATCCACGCTTTTGGAGTTCCTTCGACCTCCGTCGTGTGGTACTCACCTTGGATAAGGATCGACTCCTCGAGTGAAAAAGCCACTTTCAGGTCCTGGCATTTTTCCCAGTCCTGTCGCGTAAGGAGCTCGAATAAAAATTGCATAACACGTGTCACAAAAGCGACACTATTGGTTTCCTCGCATTCTTTCTTTCGTGCTGCTGATTCTCCTACAGCTGAGTGCGAATCGAAGGCTATATATTATTTTTGGGTCGATTCAGCTGGCCAATCTACTGATGTTTTTCTGGTATTTAAATACACGTTGACGCTTGCTTGAGCGGGCCTGGTTCATATTTTATAATAGTAGTACTATCTGGCCCAGACGGGGCCAGGTAGAGAAGGCACGACATAACATTATTTAAACATTTGCGACAACAGGATAACAAGACGATTTGGTTCATTCTACAATGCTAACATCCAGTAGTTGGAAAAGAAGGCAGTGATTCCATCAATGTGAACCATTGTGAACAGAGCCTGAAATCGTCAGGGATGCTCGCAGTTTGTTCCATGTAACAATGTGCGCATGTGGGGTAGTTCGAAATCAGCCGCGCATGCGCGTATGGATGTGGGCTCTGGTCGTCGACGGACGCTGTGCCGCCCAGCTGCCTCGGTCGCCCCCTCGGGTTGGGGTTGTCGTGCCGGTCGTCGTCGCGACGTCCTTCGCCGGCCCGTGTCTGCACGGACGACCGGTTTTCTGCGGCAGCGGCTCTCTTTGCGGCAGGCGCCGGAATTTGGGTCACGGAAGCCGCCTTTGCTGCGCATGCGTGTACACCGGAGCGAGGGAAGGCGGCGAAGAAAGAGACAATTTTAATGACGAGCAGAAGTGAAAAAAAAGGGCAAAAAGAAGGCGTTTGGAGCGCCCCCCAGAGGGCTTCTCGGGGGCGGTCGCCCTCGCCTTCTTTCGCGACGCTGGTTTCCTCCAAGAGCGTGTGTGCCACACCAGTCGGGCTCCTGCGCCGGCGTCGATGCCAGCCTGCCGGTGCCATGTCGTGACCCGAGCACAGTTTTCTCCACCTCCCCCTACCAGACACCCTTAGCACCCGTAATCAAGACCTTCCCCCCACTCCTCGAAGACGCCGAAGACAACAAACACTGCGCCCCGTGGACGCGGATTCACCAAGGCATCGGAATCGCCGTCCGTCGACGACTTACGTAATAACTCCCCCCCCCCCCCCCCCCCTTTTTTTTTAGTGGGTGTTCGAATACTCCCCTTCACGGTTCCACTGGATACTCTTTGGATTGTGGTGCGGTGTCCTCGCTGTTTTGTCCGCAGAGAACTTTCGACCCCCCAGCATCTCTGCTTGTTTATTTTTTATTGTTCCGCCTTATACTTTCGCCGACGCGACGCCTTCGCGGCAAAAGAGGGCGTGAGCTGAGCGGTTCCATCTCCGGATTGGACGTTGCTCGCGGTGTGATAGCGTCAGGTGGGTGCTGTGTCTTCTGGCTGGATTTGGACGTGCGGGAGAATCGAGGAACACCTTCCCCGGGAGAGGATCCCGGAAATTTACACCCTCGGGAGGATCGGAGCACCGCTCGCGAGTGCGAGGGTACACCCTCTTCGTCGCTCGTTCCTGGAGGGTGTGGCACCTTCGTGACGGATCACTCTCCCTCTCGCGCAAGAGCGCGCCGTCGTGCATTCGTGGAAGCCAAGCGAGCCGTTTCGGCAGTTGTCGTAAGTCTGCCCTCGCTGCGACCGATTACTCTGCCTCCCGAGGAGACCCTGGAAGAACGTCGCTTCGACTGGACGTGAGTGGACATCGTCGGCTTTTCGCGGAAACAAAAATAAGCGACACGGTGGAATTCTCGACGGCGCCGAAAAAAGCAACCCCCTTTCCTCAAGAAACTCGACCCAGACTTTCGTATCTTCCCAGTTCCGAGCTTCTGCAAAAAACGGGTAGCTGGGCCGACGGAGACGCCTGAAACCACCACTCATTTTAACCTGGAGAAAACCGGGGATTAAGAAGGATCAGAGGGAGGTCGTCGACTAACCCGGCTTCAAGGTCCCTTGGACGGTTCCCCCCGCCAGGCTGGTCCAGCGCACTAACCTTCGTTTCCTGGTGGCCTGGAATGGTCCCCGAGGCCTTCGTCGCCGGAGCTGCATTGTCGTCCGGCGGTCGGAGGGGATAGCGTCGTTCCGGCCGCAGGAGGAAGAGGATGCCCTCTCGGCAGGACCACTTGCGCAGCTTCGGAGGCAGCATGTGGGGAGTCGGGGGTCCCGTGGCGCCGCCGCTACCGCCGCCCTGGCAGCCGCCCGGGAGCTACCACAACTGGGGCTACCACAACCAGCAGTTCCTCAAGTGGAGGACGTGGGCCATGCCAGCAGGCGGACCCTTCGCCAAGGGCTACGACGCCTCGCAATTCGTGAGTTGGGGATCGTACATCGTTGAGCCGTTATAATCGGTCGGTAAAGTGTGAGAGTCGTGCGTCCAGTGGCATTGGTACATGGAACCCTCAGAGAGCCACTAACCATCTCTATATCCAATCATTTGAGCTTGACTGGATCTTACGGTTGTTGTCTGCTATCCGCGACACCAAGAAGTGCTTTCAGTCCCTCACTAAACAGCTTCGTATTTTCACCACCACGCGTCCAACAATCTCGTTGCATAAGAATAAATTAGCGCGAGACCCTCTCTGGGCAGGTTCGAATATAGAACGCCAGGTGCAGTTTGTTTAGTTGGAGACGCAAATTCTGCGATGTTCATCATTACGATCATAACCTAATGTGTGGAGATGAGCGTGGGAGCTAGTCGTTATCGTCCAAACTTGTTCGGCCACTTCGTCCAAGAGCCGCGTGCACTTACTGGGCAACCGGGCAGTCGAGTCTGATGCCCACCTTCGTGTTAATGACCCGTGGCTACCATCAAACGCCGAATAATGTACACTGAGAAACTGAATTGAACGCGCAATGAAAGAAAGAGGCCTTGTGCCACAGAAAGTATCCTTTTTAACGTCTTGTTTTCTGTGTGACATGAAATGCTAACCTTAAAAATTCGCTTCTTGGAACTTCACGCGTGTACAACGCACTCGGGCTTTCCGTTCTGAAAAAGGCTGGATCACACGTTTTTGCAACGGTTGCGTTTGCATGCAGCCGAAACGACCGTATACAGACTAAAGCACCGCAACAACCCTGACTCATAAATCGCTTCGCGAAGCTGTCCCCTTGCATCGCTTGCCACGCTGTGTACGGCTAATACTTGTCCCGGTGACTTTGTCGTTACGATCGTTTCGGTTAATGCGTGCAATACAGAGAATATTCCCAGAATAAATGCGACCGTGTCTCCTTTTCGTGGTCTCTCCCCTTATCACTTAATATGGCTACCTCTTTTTTATTTTTTTATTTTAAGGGTTTGCGATGGATTTCTTTTAATAAAACTCGAGACTCAGGAACACAAAAGGGGGCGAACACGACACAACGTCTCAGCTAGCTTGTTTTGTAAGTATTGGTGGATTTCTGATTGTCAGAGGACATCTATACTATTCCGTAGAAGTGCGGGATGAGACGATAAATATTATCTAAAGGAGCTTTGCACAAAAGGCGCAGGAATACGAAAAAATATTAACCGTATAGTTAAAACAACAAAAAAACGCTCAAAGTTTAGGCGAAGCGAGCAGGTGTAAGTTCGACATGATGATGAGGCACGAACGAGATCAGGACGGAAAAGAGATAAACACACAGTATACAAAAGGACAGAAAAGAGAGGGGCAGGTCGAGAGCCCTAAGGAGGACGTTTTGGCGTCTCGCGAGCTTCGAGCGTGAACGCGCAGCTAGCACAACGACTGTGCAGGTGAAACGCAATAAAGCGCGAATGTCGCGTTCGCGCTAACTGTGCCGCGCAGTGTACAAGGTTCGTGCTTTGGCCGCCAGGTGCAGGGAATTTTTAGCGAGGTACGGAATAAGCGATTGTAGAGAGCAGGGCAAGGTTAGCACGCACAATTAATCGCCGGTCTTTCATTATTTTACCTCGGAATTGAAACGCTGTTTTCAATACTTCGTGTTAGTGTAATGGAAAGCGCTCCTTCGGACTCACTAAAATGCTAAAGAACACAGAGTTGGTGTTCGCCCAAAGTGTGTCGCTCGGTGTACCGTACGCTCTCCCCCATTTGTGGTACTTGATGCGACAGTGCCGAGTGATGAAGGCACATGACAGTCAAGCTGCGTAGGGTCCCGTGCTCGTGACCGCGTAAACTTAACCCACGAACCTGGTGGCAAAAGGCATCGACTACCACTCACTGGTAACGCGAACACGAGAGGAGAGGTGTCGGGGCACACACCTCCCGTGCACCCAACCAGGACGTGAAAGATGCATTCGGTGCGCTGCGCTGCACACCTCGCCGAGCGATTCGTGCGTCAGGTAGAAGAGACGTGCCGGGAAAGAGACGGAATAGAAAACGATTGAATCCGGATCTCTTTTCTTTCTTACGCCCTGACCAGGATGTGGCGTTCCTCGCCTGCTGGAAGATGAGTCTGCTCCAGAGGCTGTTTCTGTTGCGAGGGCGGCGGTATCAAACTCTGGTCTTCTGCCTTTCTTTCTTCCTTCTTCGGGCCCCCCTTTACTGTACCGCAGCGCTTCATTGGCTGGGATGGCTCGTACGCTTCCGCTGCGGTCCGTGGTTACGTGAAACGTTTCGGCTTGGGATGAAGGTGAAGCGCACGGTTGTTACGCGAGACTTGAGGGTCCGCGCGCCATGTTTGGCTGACCGTTTGGCAGCTCTGGCGGGGGTGCGTTGAACTGGACGGGGGGAGTGCGAGCGGAGCGGGGAGCGGCAGCGGGCGTGAAAACGTGGCAGGTGGATCTCGGCGAATTGATTGATCGGGAAAGGCAGGTTCGATGCAGTGGAAGGACCGGGGGGGTTTCGGGAGGGTGGATGTTTTGCCCGACGAAGTGAGCCTGCGTTCTCGCCGCGCTCGTTGTGGGGAATAAAGAGGTCTGGCTCCGATTGGTGTTGACTCGTCAACGTGGTGGCTTTTGCGCCTACGGCGCCTTGTTTGACCCCATCGATGAAGGTTATACGTAATCTTAAGGTTGGTTCAGGCATTTCTCTGAGCTTGATTGACTGGGTTACGGCATATTGTGATGCATTATGTTTGGGTGTTGCGTTATTGAAGGCAAAGGCGCAGATCCGCAAAATAGTTTAGTTTTGCGCGATTGCTCACGCAGTGGAAGTCACGCGCGCTTGCGGCTCTTGCAACCCTGTACGGAACGCCCGGGGTGAAGTATAGACTGCGCCGCTGCCTTGCGTGTACTTGGCGTAATGACGTCTGCTTTTACCGTGAGTGAGTTGAAATCACAGTTGCCGAAAGCAGAAGATCCGTGCGGCTGGAATCCGCGCAGCACTTGAAGTACGCGTGCCTCTGACACGATCATGACCGGACGTCGGTAACGGAGTTGATGATAGCACCTGGATGTCTGCACGGGGACGATTATGCGCAAATCGGACACTACTGGACGAGCGTAAAGTTGAGGCGTGTGCTCGTCAAATTTTCTCGTAAGCGTCGGATGGTGAACACCGGCGTGTCTTGCGCACCGTGAAGAACATTCACTGAGGTTAACCCTTCTAGAATCGAAGCACGCACCTGGAGTGCGCGCTTCGACGGGGTGGGCATCATTTCGTCGTCGTTTTGGTTTATGCTCGTCGTGGGGAAAAGAACCTTTTCTTGGAAAAAGTTCTTCTCCTTTGTTGCACTTTCCCGACAGGTGACGGTAGCAGTGGTAGCTCAGCGGAGCGCGGCGCTTTAAAGGGATACTTCAACAATATTTGAAATATTCCCGTCGTGTTCAAAAATAGGTTGAATATGATCTACAATATCCGTAAATGACGATCGCACGTTTGTATTTTGAGCCTGGTGGCTGTATTTTTCGTTATAAACGGCCCACTCTGGCAAGCGCTCGGAGAAGGCCCAGCTTAGACCACGTGACATCCAACGCAATCGTGACGTAGGTCGTCTCAAGACGAGCAAAGCTACGGCGAGGCTGACGTCGAGAGGATGGCCTAGTCGTTCCAACCACCGAAGCGGCTGCTTTTGTACGAATTTTGAGTGACGGGATAATCTTCTGTAATCTTGTAGGGGGACACTAGCGACTTCTGCGACACACAAAAAGTGACACCCACCAGGTGCTCTTTGGTAGTCGTGTAATTCGTTTTAAAATTCCTTTTCGTGACTTTTTTAACAAGATATCGGTATGTTCGATGTGATGCTGCTTTTTTGAATACATATAGACCAAAAAATGAGCGCCGAAATTTCGTTGTAGTATCCCGTTAAAGGGTCATTGAGTTCCTTGACACTTCAGAACTCCGGAAGGAGGGACCTTGATTGGTGTGGCAGTTTACTCGGGTAACGCAATACTCTTTCAGATTAACAAAAAACAAAAAAAAACGAAACGGTTAAAAGTGCAGCTGAGCTGGGGTATATTGTACATTATGGTAAACCCTGAGGCCATGGGATAGTCAGTAAAAGAAACAGAAAAACAAAAAAAAAGGGGGGGGGGGGGAACATGGAATGGGTGTCAATTCCTCAGCTACAGATTTATTTTCGTCCACGTCTAGTCGCCATATGCAATCTTTCGTGGTCGACATTTCTGGATTGTTGCGGCAGTGTTAGATTACTGTTTCGTTTGTTGTTCACAAACCGGAAGCGAACTTTCCTTCCAAGAATGTTGTCCAGCTTAAATTTTATCTTTTATTGCAAATGTGTTTTTTTTTTTTTTTTTTCTGTCATTTGTAGTGCGTGTGTGAAGATTGAGGCGTCCGTTGAGTTGCCCTGATGCGGCTCTCTGTACGTGCCAATTCAGACGCTTTTTTTTTTCTTCTTCTTTTTGTGCACGTTGGTTTTGGAAACTTGACATATATGCAGCATATCTCCGGACGTTGGAAGCTTCGTCGTTCACGCGAGCGATGCCACAGCCGGTCCAGCCGCGCTTGGCCGGTCGCGGGTGACCGTTCTCTCGAGGCATTGACAGAATTATTGCGAGCTCCCGGCGAAAGATTGACGCGTAAAATGTGCGCATGTAGGTAGCGTCCCAGGACTTCTGGCCGTAGACATGGCAGCAGCTATCTCGTCGCTAGCCCTCGATTCGGCTGACCCGTTCACGTAAGCGTCGTAACCAGCGGCCAGTGTCCACTTTGCGCTGTGACGTAAGCGTGTACGGCCGGGCGCTCCTGGCGAATGAACGGAAGGCCGTCCCTGGCTCGCGCGCGCGAAGCGGCTACCGATGCCGCCGATGGCCTTGTCTTCGCGGCCGGCAAGGACGAGCCGCCTTAGCTTCAAAGGAGCCGCGCTTTGCTCTTTCGCCAGCTAACTAATGGGTCCTCCGATGTGTAAGAGGGGGGAGCGGTGGACCACTCCCTTCCGGTATCTAGCGGGGACAAACATTCAGAGAAAACCATCCGATTGCCGGGACGGGCACTGGGAAATCCGCATCGACGAAAATCGATCTTAGCTGCCTGCGGTATTAGAGAGTCCGATAACTCCGAGGAACATCCCGATAACGATACGATGCACGCGCATAGGCGCTGGGGAACTATCGAATGTTGTTATCGGAGATATCAGATCTACTGAAACCCTCTACTAAGGGGAGTTTGGTAGGTTATTCCGATAACGTTACCTCATTAGTGATGCAAAGCGATCGATAAATTGACTGTCGATACTATCGATAGTTTTTCGATAATCGACTATCCATATTACTATCGATAGTTTTTCGGTGGTCGACTATCGATGATACCATCGATAGTCGACTATCCATAGTACTATCGATAGTGCTATCGATAGTTTTGCACCACTATACCCGATACTTTGCCGATGTCTTTCTGCATGCACTGTTTCCTTGTCGGGTATCGTAATCGGAACTGCCGGAACCATATACTATAACTAGAGAGTTATAGTATATCTAATACATGCCTTGCACTGACGTTACATCATCCATTTCGCACCACAACTGAGGAGAGAAAAGGGGAAGCTGTTTTTGTAGAAATTTTGAGTGACGGGTTGATCATTTGTGATATTTTATCTAGAGGGAGAATAGCCAATTCTTTCTTGGCAAGTCTTGGACACACAAACGAGACTCCCGGTGAGAAAAGAGTTCCGCCTTCCCCTCTTCTTTTGTGGTTGCCGGAGAGCTGACAGGATTACGTCAGGTGTGAGGCATGTGTACAGAGTTGTAGTATATCCTGTCGGTGATTTTACGCACCTTTTTCAACGTTTACAATTCCAGAGCCTAACACCACGCGAGAGTTTGTGGCTTCAGAAAGCGAGCAAACCACGCGCCTTGCGCGCCCGCCCTGAAGCTGTTTATAGGAACCTTTCCACTATTGGTCTGGCTCTGCCCCCCCCCCTCCCCCCCCCCAAAAAAAAACAAAAACACATAAAAAACAAAACAAAAAACAACGGAGTATGGGAACAAACCACAAGCACCAACTCTTTTTGCTGCAGGAACTGCATATGCACGTAAAACTGTTTTTCGAAGAGCGGAGCGTGTGCGGATGCCCCGTTCCACGGCGGACAACGAGGAAATTACTGCAGCCTCTTAATCCTAAGGAAAGAATTGTCAAAGTTTTTTCTAATAAAAAATAAATAAATAAACACGGGACTACAATTTAGCGTTTTGCTTGACACGCCAAAATAAAGCGTTTTAAGCCAACGCACGGTCCATCTTCTGATACGTATCTCTAAAAACCAACCGATAATCTTCACTTTATTTCTCGCCTCAGTTTTGGGCAGCATTAGTGTATGGCTCGCCGTGGCCAGTGCCGTCTCGAACTGGCCTCCTTCTCGATTGTCTCCTCCGGTATCGAGGTTGATGCGCTACTTTCTTCGCGAGAAACAACCCCTCGCCGAGCCCCAAAACACGATCCCGTAGATCCTGCCCGCGCACGGCGTTTGGCCGACGTGCTCGGCGATGAAGTATAATTATTTCTTTTTTTTTCTTTTCGCTGGGCGTTTGTGCAGCCTTGCCCGAATCGGACAAGGCCGACCTGGCGTTGCTGCTAGTGGGAGCGGCAGGCTTCGGTTGGGCGCGCGGATCGAAATTTGGGAGAGGCCCCGAGAGGAATTCTGATCGGGACGTCAATGACCGACGTGAATGGGCGTGAATGACGCCTGATGTTTGATGTCAAAATCAACGATAAAAAAAAAAGCATTAAATATAGTTTAGTCATACGAGTAATGGAAATGTACGGTGAGAAATATCAGCCGACGTCATAACGTAATCTCCGTGTATGTGTGGGCCTCGACGGCGGTCGTTTGCTATTTGAAAATCCACGAAAATTATTTATAAATCGTTTTATAACTTTTGAATCGGATAACGGCAACCTCTGGAACTTGGTCCTCTGGTCCGGACAAAAGTCACCGGTGCCATTGCTTTCCCTGCCTGCTAGCCGGACAGAAACAGACGTACACACGACCAAACCTCGCGAGGGTCTGATCGGTCGGTTTCCATTTTGGGTCCATTCACATCTTCGAAAGGGTCGTTGTGAACCAGTCGCGCCAAGATCGCTAAGGAGCATCGTCGTTACTGAAAACGCTCTTCGCCAATAGAAGCGCCTTTGGCAGTGTGCATACAATCGACTTATCAATCATGCTTGTCTCCACGGATCCCTTACAGTGGTATTGTTGTTGTTGCGTATTTCGAACCAGCAAAATTGTTTTTCCTTGCCCGCCAAGAACCGACGCCGCATGTTGTGGTGGTGCGAACATGTGCGCTTGTTTCGCAGGTGTGTACAAAATATCGGTCTACGAGCGATGTCTTCATAAATCAACCTGTCACGGGAAATTTGGATCGGCCCGCCAAGAACGGAGAGGTTCAGCGAGAAACTGCTCATTCCATGAACGGAGAGTGAGCGTTTGGTAGAGCCTAGTTTATGTTTGCGGTGCTAAGAAAACACCATCTTTCCTCCCGCACGGCGTGTATGTATGCTTTCGTATTCGTAACAGTATTTCGGGATATTTTGCCGCGCACTTAGTCCCTCTCCCTCGCTTCGTTTGAGATGAATTCGTTGAAAACTTCGATGCGCAGCAGTCCCCCGACGACCGGCTTGGTTCAAAATTCGCGGCACTGGGTGAGCGCTTTCGTTGACTCCCGCCAGGTGACGTGCGCTACCGCCCACCTCGCTAAACGTAAAAACAAACTCTACATCCTTTTTTTTTTTTTTTTTCTTTTTGTGATGCTGAATTGTTGTAGTATGGTATGGTCGGAGCAACTTTTTGAACATTCACTTTCTTGCAACATTGCACCTGATGAAATAATTTTACTACGAATCCGAACCCTCGAAGTGCGTAGCTCTTGGTAGACACTGGCACTGACGCTCGCCTGTGAGAGCCTCGTTTATTTGGGCTCACGAAACTTTTTTTTTTGACGATCACGACCAAATTTGATCACAGTTCGAATAGTAGGCTCCTTTGCTGGTGCGCCGCACGTTGCTTGCATGACCGAGGGGGCTGAGTCGCTGCTCTGAGAAACCGAGGTCGCTGCATCCGACCCGGGTTCGATCCCCGGTGAGGGGCGCAGTTTTGTGGAGCAAACTTTCGATCTCCCATGATGTTAGTCATCTGGGCACTCCTGATGGTGGGTGTCCAGGGTTACGCTCATGGAAAATTATCGCGCCGGACGCGACGTTGCCCGTGTTCGCCGTCCTGGTGGCGCTGGCTCCGTTCTCCGGCGCTGTGGTGCCCCTTGAGAGTTGGAGGTTCGGCCCGACCGAATCGCCATAGTGGGGGGACCAACACCTCGTTTTGTACCAGGACGAGGTTGCTGCAAAACGCCGAATATCAACCCGCTCGCCTGGATATTCTCCGTTTTCTACAGTCAGCGTCGCAGACGGCTTCGCGCGCTTTGCTAAGGTCATCTGACTCGGAAATCAGCGGAAGTTCTCAAAGCGTTCCATTAAAGTGCCCTGGTGTGTGTCAGCTGTGCAGGACTGGCTGTATGGTTTCAGTTAATGTAATGGGATGGCCATCGCTTCAGTTGTGACTCACCTGTTCAGGTAGCCGAGGCTTTCGCTACTTTGTGCGATGCGATTTGAGAGGGAATTATGCCGCACGTCACACTTGTATACTTACCATCTCGGACAAAGGCAGGTACAAATGCTCGAGGGTGACTTTTCTTACCTCGACTGCCTTTGTCTCTCTGGATGTACTCTCTTTTCCTGCGCGTCGATGTCGCGCGCTTTTGTTTATTTACCGCGCTTTTTTTTTGCGCGTTAATTTTGTTTCGCACGTCCTTTCCGGCGCGGCCTCAGGCTAGACCCGTTCCTGTACACCCTACATTACGCCGGGGTTTCTGATGCTGCTGAGAGATTATACGGCCTACGACTGTTTTCTTTTTTTCTTTTTTTTCTTTCTTTATATGTTTTCCCTTCCGAGGTTATTGTTCCCCCTGCATGCGTGAGTGAGTGTTCGTTGTTCGCTTTTGGTTGGCGTCGACGTTTATCGTCGTTGTTTTTTGCATTTTCGCACGCGAATAAGGTATCAGCTCATTTGAGCCTCCGGAAGGGGCGCGCGTTCATTATAACGAGGGCGAGCGAACGGCCGTGCAGCGTGGCCCAGCACGCACTCTCGATTGCCGTGTACTACCTGTGGGCTTTGCGAGTGTCTCGGCTTCTTTTCGCCTAATGGACGGGCAATTTTCTAGGCCCGGAGTGCCTGGCGCCGAGTCCGAAGCTCCCGGTTTTGACGTTTATTACCTGCATCTGGTAAACACAGGGGCGCGAGTTTGGAACGGTCGTCGTCGCAAGGCCTCGCGCGCGAGGCGGTAATCGCGTTACGGTGGAGACAAAAACGAAATTAGGAAAGATAAATGAGGGAAGCGCGAGGGAAAAAGAAACAACAATGGGTTTTCTTCTGGCTCCACTGTCGTTTTCAAGTTTGTACGCTCGCTCTTGTTTCGCCATTGTCGCTGCACAATGTCGCCACCCTGCACAAGCAGGTTCTTGTCGCTTTGTTTGTTTCGTTTTTGTTAAATTTCACCCGAGTTGCTCTTATGGTTGGTGGATTTCTTCGACGTTCGCTCAGCTTCGGATACGTGACTCGCTTGCGCCTTCTTCGCGCCGTTCTGCGGAGGTTTTCCCCGACATTTTTTAGCTCTCGTGAGTTTTGTTTATGTTGATGGTAATAAAACCTTCGAGTGGAATAACGCTGATTCTTGAAACCCTCACGTCTGATCCGTACCTCTGTGGTCGCGGACAGAATGAGGAATGGCAGGGAGGTCTTGCAGCCGTCCCGCCTCTGGGGCTAGCATCGCGGCTTCCAGTGTGCACGCGCAGTCGGAGCATGATGGAAGGCAAAAGAGCGTGTGATACAGGTTTCGAACGTACGAAAGAGGCGCCTCGCACATCCTCTCATTGGCTATATTGCACTAGATACGTTCTTGCGAAGACTCTAAGCGTTCGGCGATGTTCGCTTCCTTTCTGCGGTGAGATAAACACGGGCGTTTTTTCCGTCAGTCGAACTGCACTCTCGTGTTCGACTTGCAACCTTTACGGTGTTCTCTACGCCCATCACGCAGTAGCTGTTCACTTTTGGGAACGCGTTGAGTGGTACAGCGCTCATCTGGGCGCAGATCTTGGGTTCGGCCGCACGAGCTTTCTCACGCTTTCGAAAGCCTATAGCTTCCCTGCAGCATCGATCTGATCGTGCGTGCGTTCGCTGTACAGGCTCGTTTGAGCGCGCGTTTGTTTTGTGGGGTGCGCCGTGCGGTATATTTAAAGCCCTCTTCTTCGAATAAGCAGCCAAAAAAAGAAAGACTGGCGTGCGGAAGTTTCGAAACTGGTGTTTAAGAATTTGCACGCACTTCCGACGTGATTGGCAGTTGAGCGACGGAGAGCTTCGGTGATTCGTTATATGTGTATACTTTGGCTGCCCGCTTTCGCGCGTCTATTCTTTGCGGAGATCAACGAAGCTGTAATAAACGCAATATTATTTTTTTTTTTTTTGCGCCTTCTTATTGGCGTTTTGTTGAACTGGCTTCGGGACTTCCTGATTGTTTGTTGTTTGCCGGGAGCAGTAATCGCCGCTGCGACCTCGGTGCAGGAGCGAATTGTCGATTAATCCGTCCGCTCGCACTTAGTCTTCGTGACTGCGCTGTTCGCTCGTCCGTCTTTGTCGATCGCACTCTTGTCCTCCTATTTGCAAGTTTTTAATCGTTTCTTTTTTCCTTTCTTTTTTTCGCCGTGATTAGCTGGGAGTGCAAACCAGATCACGTTTGTGACGTCACGATTCGTCGTATATGCCAGAGCCTAAAGAAGGCAGGGCGTGGCGAGTCCCGTGCATCTGGTTATCTCTCTGCAACCAATCAGATTGGCTGCCGAGTCACTGCAGATGACGTAAGGATTTCCAGTGAACGGGCCTCGTGTTGGGTCATTTCCTGTCCACACGCCTTGTGTTGGGTAGACACCGAGCTCTGTGGGAAACAGACTGGACAGAGCCCCCCCTCCCCCCCCCCCCCCCCCCCCCGCATAGACCCTTTTTATAAGGGCGCCGCCATCTTGAATTCTCGTCACTTGCAGTATGGGCGAAAACAGTGTTTTGCGTAACCGTCACATATTCTCGTATCGCCTCCCCTCTCTTATTTTTTCCTTTAATTATTTACATGTAACGTTTTATTATTTTTTCGTCGCCCATACCGGATACGCCTATTAGGTGGACGGGGACGAGAGTGCACGAAAAAAGGTCTATAGTTGGATCTCCTCGCCGCAGGCATCTGCAAGCTTGACCTCTTTTCGGTATACGCAATTTCAATCCTGGGCTCGTGCGTTATGCCATTGCTGAGCAGCTGGGTCGCAAGGAACTCGTTCGACGGAAGGAAGTCCCGCTCGGCAAGCGCTCTCGGACGAGGACGCGGTACAACGCGATTGAACGCTTAGTGAACGAGTGCTGGGAGAACGAGCGAGTAAAAACGGACGGTTAATTATAGCTATCGGGGAAAAGAGACGCTTAAATGATGAGCTTTCGTTGTTGCGAGATCTGAGCTCTGGAGGAAACGGATTAGCGTCGCTAAGCAGAAACCGAAAGAAAAAAAGGGTACGTGGCAAAAAAAAAATAAATAAATAAATAAATAAAGAATTCAGTGGCAGAAAATTTATTTTTGCTTGCTTGTTTGTGTCTTGTAAGGGGCACCCAAGTTGCGGAAGTGAGACTTGACCGCCCACGGTTGCTGGACCGTGTCGGTGCTTGGGAGTATTTTTTTTTTTTTTTTTTAATTCCGTTTTTAAATTTAGTTTGACTTGAGGGGCCGTCACTTCTTCCGGTTCGTACGCGATTGGCTGCTTCGTTTGTTTGTTTTTTTTTGTTTTTTTTTTCTTATTTGAAATGAGTTTAATATCGGCGAGTGCGGCTTCCGTGCTTAATAAGTGAGATAGGTCTACACTTTGGGCTGACGAAGAGAAATTAGCGAATGGAAATTAGGATCGAAACCCGATCGCTTTTTCGCCGTTTATTTTGTAATTGTATTTTTTTTTTCCCTTCTAGTAATCAAATCACGGTAGAACTTCTCTTGTAAGATGCACGTGCAACCAAAATGTCGACGTCACCTCGGTCTTATTTTATATTTTTTTCCCATCGATTCAGTATAGAGTCGTACAGAATAGTTACCGGTAAACGGTGGCCTTATGTCGTTGAAATAGACGCCGATTTCGTACTCGTATTTCCTCGTAGTAAAATAAATGCCGGAAACTCGAATCCTTACAAAGGCAGTTTTTGTGCGGTGCAGTTGTGGTCACGCAAGCCTCTCTGTGGTGCCGTTCAGTCATCGATCTCTTGCACTGGGATGAATGGACGGATGGGGGGTAACGGCTGTGTCCTTTATAATGGGCGCAGATGACGCCATCTAGCCACACCCCCCCCCCCTCAAAAAAAAAAAAAAAAAAAAAAAGAAAAGCACGTTTTTTTTCTTTTTTCTAGAGCTTTTTTTTTTTTTCAGCTTTGCTTTTTTGTGAGTATAAGTAGGCAGTGTGTAATATTGCCAAAATAACTCAAATAATCAAGCAAAAGAATTTTTTTTTTTTTTGGCACGGGGGTTACAAATTTTTTGGAGAGGATGGTGATGGGTCTGCGCATACGCGTAGACTACGGGGGGGGGGGGGGGGGGTGGGGGGGGGGGGCATCTGGGCTCGTGCCCCCCCCCCCCCTTCCCCGGGCATGACGGACGCATGGCGATATACATACGCTGTAAAATGCACCCCTAAAATTAGGGACTAATAATTGCCGGTGTAAAAAAAAAAATTGCGCGGAAAAGCAACCCCCCCCCCCCCCCCCCCGGGAGAACTTCTCAGCCCCCCCCCCCCCCCTTTCTCCCGGAAAATGGAAAGTCTACGCCGCTAGGTCTGGGGTCTCGCGCGCTCATTTCTGAGGTAAGATCGCACCACGCGTGACATCGCTTTAATGGTGAAATTATTCGTCGAGGATCTAAGGTTATTAGCTTAAAAGTCGTTTCTCGCGTTCCCGCGACATAGATTTTGCGAAAACACACTCGTACACGCTACCGAAACGACTGCGCGCACACTTCTTTTTCTTTTTTTTTTGGAGGTGGGGGGGGGGGGGGGGGGGGGGGGGAGGGGAATAGTGCGGGGTCGCGGCTCGAGCAAGTGTTTTCGTTTTTATGTGGCCCTGCTCTTTGCCGGTGCGACCCGGTTTTCCCTCCGACGGAAATCGTGCTCGGCCAGCGGGCAGCGAACACCATCGACGACGACAGCGGGGGTACTCGAGCACAAAACAAACAAATGAATGAAACCGGCCATCGTAACTCTGTTCGTGCTGTGGGAAGGCTGTTTCTCTCTCTCGGACGGCGCGCGAGCCCGTCCATGTCCCAATCAACGTCGCGGACCACAAATGGACGAAGAAGGGCTCTGAGGAAGAGGGCGTCTTGGTCCCTACTCTCGCCGCACGGTGTCACGACTGCCGATGTCGCGAACTTCGAGGTTCGACTGGTTTTGCCGAAATTTCGAAATTTCAGCAAAGTTGGACGATGAATGGACGGAAAGGTGGTATTTGCTATGCCCCTTGTATCGGGGTAATATCGGGCGATAGCTTGCGCGGCCTAGCGAAGAAGTATTGACACCCCTCCCCTTTAGATTTTGCCGTAAATTCTGCCTCTAATTAAGTTACCCACTTCACCAATCTTGTGCATTATCACTTTTCTCTGTACGTTCTCCGCCAATCTTCGCGAAGGTCGACTTATCGTTATGTGGAATTAACGGCGCAAATACGACGAGGAAGGATAGACGAGGGAGACAGGATAGAGCGCTGACTAACAACTGATGTTTAATATTTTTCCTCCTTTTTTCCTCTTTCTCTTTTTCATTAAACGTCAGTTGTTAGTCAGCGCTCTATCCTGTCTCCCTTGTCTATCCTTCCTTGTCGTATTTGCGCTGTTAATTCCACATAACGATCAACCAACTAGCCCACCAGATGATCGTGATGTCGACTTATCGACCGTGTTAATTACTACCTACAGCACTCCTTCGATTTTTGTTTTTCTAAGCAAGTGATTTTTCTTGCACATATAAAATGAAGACCAATGTTTACACGATATAAGAGCAAAGATACGTAGTTTTAATGCCTTATTTAGCTTATTAATCTCAAAACAATGTACCCAACATATATTACACGTTTCATTTGCCAGGGGGCGGCGGCTCGTTTTCAAACATTCGCGCACGCGCACGGAAGTCGAATTTGAGTCGAACTTTTGTCGAACTTCGCGTTGGAGGTTCGAGTAATTCGAAACTGGCCGAACTCGTACCTGGGCAGGTTCGCGACATCTCAAACTCGTGCCTGCGAGGAGGTTTCTCTCTCTCTCTCTCTCTGCTGACAGAGGACATTAGGGATCGTGCTTCGGCTCGCGTGTCTTACGCGGGACGACGGTTTCGTTTGTTTTGCTTAGCCCCCTTTTGCCTTGGCACGCTGTCATGGGCCAAGCTTGTTTCAGCTTCGCTGCGGATAACGGTTTTCGAATGAAGACGCGTTCCCAACGTGTGTGTGTTTGAGAGTGGGGGGGGGGGGGGGGGGGGCTCTATTTGACTTCGTTTATAGAGATGCGCGCGCGGGTTTTTAACACGGGATGTGTTATGCGTGGCTTGCGCCGATGTCACGTTAGCGGCTATAGACGCTTTACACACGCGCCAGATTGAGCCGCCATAGCCGCCCTTCTCTTGTCTTACCGAGATGCCGAGCCACTGAAGCCGGCGTTGGCGGGTCTTCACAAGGGCCTATGCTGGGCACAAGAACACAGTAGCATCTAAAATGGCAATAACCTGTCCTACTGTGGTAATGATGAAGTGA